>NC_142692.1:0-310000 GCF_029641045.1 Salvia hispanica | reverse complement strand
TGCTAGTTCACATGCCATATGTCATGCATAGTTTAATTCATTATAGCAATCCAAAACTCCAAAAAATAGTTTTGGTTAAGAAACGAAATTTTAGTTTACAGGTAATTAAATTTATAAAAGCCAACAAATTGTTTATCATAATCATTTTAATCCGTCTTTGAATTAATAAAAGTAAATTTTTTATGAAATAAATACTTAAAAGTCAAAGATATACTGTATCTTCATTAGCGAAAGCGAGATTCCGATGCGAGGTATGGAGTTAATGAGTCATTCGTGTGCGTTCCTCCTTTCCAATCCGCCGCCCACCGCGCTCAAATACGTGCTCGTCATCCTGAACCGGGACCTCCCGCGATTCACTCCGCTTATTTGGAAGAACGGTGATTTCGAGTTCATACTCATTAATTTTTCACTAGTTTGTTTATTTAAGTGTTTTGTAGAGCAGCACAAATTCGTATTTGCGCGGACGGTGGTGCCAACAGATTGTATGATGAATTGCCGTTGTTGTTCCCTCACGAACCTAATTCAGCTGTTCGTCAAAGGTTCGACTTCGATCAATATATATTAGTCAACAAATTAATTGGTTTCAAGTAGTACATTGTTGTAGGGCAAAAGGAAAACAAAAAAGTTTGATGTCAAATATTGAGTTCTCACATGTTAATACTGGCTGATCCAGGTATATGCCAGACGTAATAAAGGGGGACATGGATTCCGTTAGGGAAGAAGTTTCACACTTCTACACAGATTTGGTAGGTTTATTTATGTTATTGAATCTCACTACCAATATGCACATCTTTTAACTCTAATTTTTTTGTTTATCCACTTCCTAAGGTGCGTGACTAATTTGGAGAGGTTATACAAATTTTTGCTAAGCTTTCCTAGCAAGATGGATGCAGTTACATCTCCATATTCATCATGCCTCCATTTGTTGCTTCTCCAAATTTTTCTTATTAAGTTTACATGCTCTCATAGTTTATTCATTGATTCATTTAAGTCCAACAATTTAAATCTGGTGTGGTTTTCTGCATTTCATGAGAATTGTATCATATGTACTAAATTGCTCTTAAGTGCAGGGAACCAAGGTAGTTGATGCTTCAGATGACCAGGACACCACAGATTTGCATAAATGTGTTGCATATATTCGAGATTTACCTAATCTGGAGCATCAAAATGTAAGTCTACTGCTTTCTACTTAATCATCTATGTGGATTAAGTCTCTGTTTATGGTGGAATGACAAGGTTAAAGGAAAAAAGATCAAATCGAACAATCTGCTATATTTTGTTTATTTGTTTGCTTCCAATACCCAAATTTTCCTGTTTGTACTATCAGTTACACAGTCTGGTATATTTTGCTTGTTTGGCTGGTTCTGATACCCAATTTTTCTTGTTTGTACTATTAGTAATCTTGTTGGTAATTTGGTTTGGATTATTCTCTCTCTGCTTTCCCTTGGCTTGTAAGTTTTCCACTCCACTAACGCATGTTTCCACCAGACTTGCATCCTTGTTGCTGGAGCACTAGGTGGAAGATTTGATCACGAGGTTGGCAACATCAATGTTCTATGCCGTTTCTCAAGCACACGGATAGTTCTTCTATCCGATGATTGCCTCATCCAACTTCTTCCCCGTAGTCATCATCATGAGATCCATATTCATCCCACCATCGAGGGACCACATTGCGGCCTCGTACCCATTCGCGGCCCATCAAAAAGTAGCACCACCACAGGGCTTCAGTGGAATCTATGTGAGTATCTATGATGACATCCATTCTTTTCACATTGTAGGATATTTACTCAAGCTGCATATCATGTGATTCCTTTTCCCATGAGCATCAACTCTGCCACAACTGGGATACATGTTATGACTGCTGAACTGTAGTTATTTAATGCTTATGTTGAGTGATCTGCCTTGCGTCTATCTAGTGCTAAGTTAGAGTCTGATTCATCTCTAATGCTATGCTCTTGTGATTGTGTTTACAGCTGATACAGAAATGAAATTTGGTGGCCTCATCAGCACATCAAACTTGGTAAAAGATGAAATAGTAACTGTCCAATCCGATTCTGATCTCCTTTGGACTATATCCCTCAAATGGATTGGATGACTGGTGCGTGCTAACTGATCTCACAAAATGACTCTCAATGCTGCTACAAATTCTGATAATCTCTATCATTCTTGTTTGTTCACTATGATGTGAAATTGGAAAACGGAAGCTATTGTTGAGGATTTTGCCATAAGGTTAATTGGGCTGAAGTCTGAAGATGATCGCAGGTTGCGGGAAAGCTCCTAAAAGTTGTGTTCTTATAAAGTGTAGTTTTATCGTTTGAAGCAATAAATTAGTGTATACTGAATATATAATGTTTACATGTAGGATGTCATATGAACAATGAATGTATCCCCCATTAAAGATTTGTTCTGAGAATCATTACTTTCTCAAATAAATGTTAATTTTTGTAAAAAAAAAGCTGTAATTGAATCAAACTGGGACTCTCTCTATCTGTAATAAAAAAGAAAAGTGGCTTCGCCCGGACTCGAACCGGAGACCTTCAGTGTGTTAGACTGACGTGATAACCAACTACACCACGAAACCGGATGTGAAGTTATTCTCCCAGCTACTTATTTTACAAAATAGCATATTTCCCGGCACCAACAACTCAACAAAACCCCTCCACTTCATCACGGAGCCAGTTATTTTGGCGGCAAAAAAAGCCTTCGATATCCATGCTCTTCTCTTACGGATTCTGCTCTTCGCTGCAAACTCGGTATTTTGCTCGTGCTGAAATTCTCCATAATTTGCGCATTCTGCGCTTATAGAACAGTTTGCCTGCGGGCTTGAGAATCACCTGTAATTAGGGTTTGCCGCCATGGAAGTCGGAACCCAGAAGTCGGCGGTCATTATTCAATAACAATACTTCAATCATTTTTGATGTATTGTGGTGGGAGTCATTATTCAATAACAATACTTCAATCATTTTTTACTTGGTCTTTTTTTTTTTACTCTATCAAATGTGTATTAAATTTTATATTAATCATAAATTTACTCATAACGTTATGAAAAGAAATAAATATTTTTTTTAATCTCTTAACATAATCTTAACTACTTACATGACACCAGGCCGGCCCTTAACTATATATCTAGTGCATAAAAGTTTTAGTGGCCATGTGATCATAGTCAGCATTTGACAATTCTATTTTCATCAGAGAATGTTAAAACGGAAATGATGTTATTAAAAAATTGATTTTAGAATGACTTTGTGGCCTACAAAAATTGACTTTTCCATGGCCCCCAGGCCTCCAAATAGGAGTACCATCATTCTCCAAATAGAAGAATTAGTGCAAGTCTCCAAAATGATCTTTAAAATTTATTTATTTTTCCACAAAACTGTGTGTATATATCGTTGTTAAAAAGAAGCTTTGATTTGTGTGATTGTTCAGATTACGATGAATACTGATGATTCAGTCACATATTTATGTTTGTGAAAGGTGGACTAGGGGGTAGTGTAAAAAAAATTGTAGGTGATCCAATCCGAATTAATACGTGTGTGTTGTTGTCATTGCATTGCTTATTGGATTTGGATAGTGGTTGTGCACGGAGATAGTAAGGTTACGTTTGGTCGTGTTATTAAAGATTCAATAAATATATTATCTTACACAAGTTTTTTGTGAATATATATTATAACAAGTCAATATCTGGATTCACATCCAAATTTAATCGCTTATAAATATGATTAAGTCAACATCAGTATTCACAAGTTGTGCTTTAAAATCTTATACTACTATATAAAACCACAAGTGCTTTAAAGATTCTTCATTTCTAAATAAAAACTAATGTGCGTATCTATATTATACATATAAATTAGATAATTTAATTTAATTCACACTACAAAAAATCGCCAATTAGTGACGGAAAAATCCGTCACTAAACAGCGATATTTCTTCACATAGATTAGTGACAGATCAAGTTTTGGCAGATCTGTCAATAACAAACTTGTCAGTAAAAAGTTTTAGTGGGAATCTCCGTCACTGAACTTTTTGTGACTGAAATCATAAGCTACTGTTTGGCGTTAGTGACGGAGTTCTCTGTCACTAATTAGTGGCAGACATATATCAGTCACTAATTCCGTCACTAATTGTTGAGCTATTAATTCGTCACTATTTCGCGGTTTTTTTGTAGTTTAGTTTTCATGATATTCATTTTGTCAAAATCATTATTCAAGTATCGAATTAGTTCCAATAAGATAGAAGAAGATACAATAGTTGTACCTGTGACCAACCAATAAGCCACCCATTGGATTTCGAATTAGTCCGATTCATATTGCAGAATAATCAGTTTACGGCGAATTCGAGACAGCCCACCAATTTTCAAACTATATTGATTATATTCATAGGAACCTTGAACCCCGGTACAAAACATCTCTATCAAGCTCTAAAAAGCAAATTTCTTACGTCAAACGTATGTCTTATATTGACAATACGAAATACTTTGACATCCAATACACTGCTTCACACACACACAAACCATGTTTACGACTTTAAATAAAATTATACTACTTTGATTTAAAAATTCCATGTAAGCACCAATTTTGGAAATTATTCAAATCGAAATTGGTTTAGGAGGTGGGGTCTCCTTCCGAAAGAATTTAGCCACTTTCTCGAGGCCGAAGCAAACCTTTTCGAAACATAGACAAACACACCTTTTATAAACCTCAAACTTACTGCCATCCTCTTCCTTGCTCTCGTCCTCACGGTGCATGTACAGAATCTCGCGTGCTGATAGCAATCCGAAGATGGTGTAGAGGAAAGGGCTGGCTCCTTCGGGGAACACGACGGCTGCGAGAGTGGCAACCACCGTGTACCCTGAGCAGACAAAGAAACGCTCGGCTACGGGGGCCGGGCTGGGAGAGCGGAGGAGCAGGACTTGGAGCACGTGGTAGACGACCAAGCTCGAGAGGGCGACGAGCATTGTGATGGGGTGCGTGGTGAGTGGCTCATCTTTGCCGTGGTATTTCAGTTGCAGGAATGCAATGAGCTGATTGATAATTGAGGAGGTTATTTGGTGGAAAGATTCGGCGAACTCGGACATTGTAGAACTAATAAACTTCTAATTTCTATAACTTTAATCCACAAAATGGTCATATTTATAATCCATATTGTTGTCACTTGTCAACAAGTAAGATTTGTCAATGATAGATTGATGACCATTTTACATCAATTCTCAATCCAATGGCCCAATTCGCAACGTGTACATCAATTTCGATCCTATGGCCGTAATTGATACTACCTCTGTCCCCCAAAATTTGCTACACTTTGACCCGACACGGGTTTTAAGAAATGTAATGGAAAAGTGAGTTGAAAAAGTTGGTGGGATGTGGGTCCTACTTTTAAAGTATTAGTTTTATAATAAAATGTGAGAATGAATGAGTTAGTGGAATATGAGGTCCACTACCAAAAATGGTAAAAAGTGAAGTGTATCAAATTTTCAGGGACAGACCAAAATAGTAAACTGTATCAAATTTTTAGGGACAGAGGTAGTATCATGTTCCAAAGTTGGGATGTGATTGATTGAAATTATAATGACCCGACACTCATTTTTTAAACTAAGTTCTCAAAGGTTTCTACTTTGATTGGTAGTAATAAGTCCGATAGTGATAGTTATATGGGCTTTTCTAGCTGATTGATTGGAATGTTAGTCTACCCACTTGACCCGGGTTTGTTTTCTTGACCCGGTAAAATTTAGTTTATTATCTACAATTCACAGAATAGACAATATCACCAACACCCCTCCGATAGTGTGAAATCCAAATTTCCACATAGAATTTAGGGCACTTTGCAGACCATTTTGTCCTTCAATTCCTCTTCTTCTTCGTTGTGGCCTCACCCCAAATTGAAGTGAGAGCTCCAACACTTGAGTTTCTCCAGTTGTGGCCATAAGCGAACGATCGATTTAGAGGCGAAGAGAGTTTGCGTAAAAATGACGGGCGAACAAACTCAGACTAAGGTTTGTCTATTTCCCCTCAATTGGCTTCCCTTTGTTACCCTTTCTGATTGAATTCACAAATCGATCTTGCTGATATGTTTCTGATATGTCGTCGAAGGGTTTGGGTTCCCCTCTGTTACCATTTTTGTTCGAATTCACAAATCGATTTTGCATTTACAGTTCTGTTATTGCATTGAAGGGAGAGGGTTCCCTCCGTTACCATTTTCTATCGAATTTCACAAATGGATTTCGCAATTAGAGGTTCTGATATTGCATCGAAAGTTAGATATAATGTTTTTTGTTGACCTCTTGTTCCACGAATTTCCACTATTATTTCATTCAATTCTGAATTGTACTTTTCAATAGAAAGATTTTTGTAATTTGAATAAATTGATATCCTAATATTCCTGTAGTTTGGATTGAGCATCTTAGAACCTATGTTGATACCAGTATCTTGCTATGGTTTCCAGTTGGTGGACGAAACAATTTTATGATTTTTGTGGCAATCATTTTTAGCTATTGAAATCAATAATTCTCTATTTTTGCATTGTTCTTCAGGTTGCACGTCGGCGAAAAGAGCTATCATACTTCATGCTAGTGCTAGAGGAGATAATTACGAGCCATCGGTTGAATATGTTGGTTATTTGGATGTTAATCTCCATTATCATATCCAAGAAGAACAAAAAAACTAGAAGGTTTTGGACGAATAGGTTTTCATTGCTCGAGCGCATTTCGCCGAATCTACACCATATCAACAGATTGGTTGGTGTAACTGATCGGGCCTGCATAGATAATCTACGCATGGATAGGAACACATTCGGCCGACTATGTCGTTTATTGAAGGATGTCAGTGGTCTTGTGGATAAGAAGTGGGTCACCGTTGAAGAAATGGTAGCAATGTTCTTGGGTATACTAGCTCACCACAATAAAACTCGTGTGGTTGGTTTCCATTTCATTCGCTCATCGCAAACCGTTTCTCGTTACCTACACGTTGTCTTATATGGAGTGCTAAAGCTTCATGAGATTTTGCTAGTGAAACCTGAACCTGTTGATGAAAATTGCACCGACGCAAGGTGGAAGTGGTTTAAGGTTTGGTTATTTGTGTCAATTAATAGTTGGTTGAATCTTATATGCTTATCTCCAACTGAACTAATCCATCTCAATTTTTGTTACTCCTTCAATAGGGTTGTCTAGGAGCATTGGACGGGACATACATCAATGTTCGTGTTCCTGCCACAGATCTTCCCAGATATCGCAATAGGAAAGGACAAATATCCACCAACACATTGGCTGTATGCGACCGCCGTCTAAGATTTGTCTATGTGTTACCTGGGTGGGAGGGATCTGCCGGGGACTCGAGGATATTGCGAGACGCACTCAGTAGACCACTTGGCTTCAAAGTACCAAGAGGTATTATATAATTTATGGTAATTTTTGGGTCAGTAGTTCCACTCTTGTTTTGTATGTTCCTACAGCTTAGTATTGTCTTACGCAGGACAATACTATTTGTGCGACAACGGGTATGCGAATAGTGAAGGCTTTATCACTCCATACAAAGGAGTTAGATACCATTTGAAAGAATGGGGACCCTCTTGTGAAGCCCCTCAGACACCGGCAGAATTGTTCAACATGCGCCATACCAAGGCTCGGAACATCATAGAGCGAGCCTTTGCTGTGATGAAAATGCGCTGGGGGATTCTTCGCAGTGCAAGCTTTTATCCTATAGATGTGCAAACAGATCTTATCAATGCTTGTTTTTTGATCCACAATTTCATTCGCAGTCAAATGGAGATTGATCCTCTCGAAGTGCAAATGGATAGCCAAGGGGATGATGGCAGTCGATCTGATCCTGATGATGATCGAGTGGATTTCATACAGAGCATCGAACCTACCACCGCATGGGCTAAGAAGAGAGACGATTTAGCAGCTGAAATGTGGCTTGATTTCAGTTCATAATTTGTTGATGAAACTGTACTACTTCAGAACTCGTTTTCATTTTTTATTTTAGGATTTTTGATATATTCCTGATGGTACTTTGAAATAGACATAATTTTATATGAACTAGTTAATTTTATGGAAGCTACTGATCCATTATAAATTGCTATCAATTCTAATTTTTTTGGTCATTGTGGACTACCATTTTCATTAGTTTCGATCTGTTTTGCCTTAACGGCTACTGATTAGCAATTACATCACTCTCAGGTCTAAATTGTGTCGAAGATGACCATCACACAAGTTTAAAACAAGGCCTCCATATATTGAAAATGAGTCTTATGCTAGTAAGACTCGGCCTAATAGAACATTGAGCAAAGGTTCCAAGCGCCAATAGATTAGGATACAAAGTAAGTAGATATATATAATGACGATACATGAGTTCATTCTAGTGATCGAAATGGACATAGAAGTGGATTTCTTTGACATCTACAAGCTGAAAAGTGCATTGAACTCCTGGAACTAGCCGATTGTCATTTTTGAAACGTCCCCAACCTTTCTTCACCCAAATCTTTCGCTCAGTGTGCGCAAGCTCAAGCAACCATGTTCCTCCAGTTTCAGCAGTGAAGTATATGGGTTCGTCCAGTGCCGATGCTCGTATATGTTTCCTCCAGAAATCGACAGAGATCTCCTGCATGGATGAAGACAAACTGTATCAACTTGTGTTCTACAAATGATAACAAACATAGAACATTAAATACTTTGGCATCAAACATACCAAGCTCTTCTTGATGCTTGACTTAGTGAGGACAACAACGAAAGTTGGATGGTCGTACTCGGCTAAGGCCAACGCGCTCATGGACTTTGAGCACCCTGTGCTTATTTCAGGTTCAGTATCTGATGGCTCGTCGTCTTCAGATGTGTCAATATCCGGCGAGTGTGGCGCATCGTATTCATCCTCGCTATCTGGTACTAAAACACGATTAATGCAAAGACTTAGCTAATACAATTTAGTTGCAAGATCAACAATTAAGAAGCAGTTTGAATATTCTATCACACCTTCAATGTCACGCCTTGGAGGACATCCACTTCTTGCCAAATAGCATTTGACATCAAATATTCCATCACTTACAAGAGTGAATGCTAATGTGTCACCGTCTCTTAAGTTATTATCACGGACGAAATCGGACCACCCCGTTCGAAAATGACATCCACTAGCAATGTTCAAAAGAACGACTTCCCAAGAGCGTTTGTTAGGTAGCACCAAACGACAACGGAAGGGGAGAGAGTTTCCATTCTCAGCGACAAATTCGGGAGGTATACGCTATATGATAAAATGCAAAATTTCACTAATAAAAGGCAAAATTTCACTAATAAAATGCAAAATTTCACTGAACTTTATCAGAAGATCTATAAAATTGCAATTCATAAATAAATGAGGGAAAGATTATTTCTGTTGCTGAAATGAAGTATATTTTGTTGTCGACAATTCAAATGCAAATAAATACTCACAATGTTGTCGATGTTTTTTTCCTTGTTGAAACGCTTGAGGAAGGACGGTTTTTCAGGGTATGCATCATCGACGATCCTGCGTAAAATCAAGTGATGATCAATGTTATGAGGGATCAAATCTTTCATTAGAAAAAGGCTGAGTTTAAGGAACACCAACCCATTCGGATCCAGCTGAAGAGGCTGTGCCATTACTTCCGAGTAGTTGAGATGATGAAATGTGGGCATTGACATTGGGTCTTCTCCTATTTAACTCTGCATTCCACTACAATATCACTATTCATGAATTTCTTTAAATTTCAATATCTCATCGAAAATAGTAATTAGAAATGAATGCACTTAGGACTAGGTCGGCTGAGTGGATATATGCATACTGAAATAGGTGGTTGCTTACCACTCCAACCCAAATTAAATGAGAGAGAATGGCTCTAGAAAGCTTTTGCAGATGTGTGAGTGATTGAATCTTGTCACCATGCTTTAATTTAATTAGTGGTAGATGAATTAAAGATGAGCAATCAGTTAGGTGAAGAAAAGTGTGTATAAATCATCAATTAAGTTATTCCCGTATTCACTGCTAAACCACCTAATTCTCCAATACAAACTTCAGTTTCAAATGCCTACACACATTCCACCTCAGTCATTTTTCTTTTACAAACGGCCGTGGATGTTTGAGCTTGATGCACAGCTGTTGTTGGCATTAACTCGTGTGAAAGAAACATATCCATGGGAGGATGAGTTCATTCCGCAAGTGGCAATCAATGAAGCTTCAAAAATACTCGCAAGGGAGAATGCTGTTCATTTCAGGGCTGACGAGCTCTCAACACGGCTGCAAGTGCTCAAGAAACGTCACGACACTTTCAACGAGGTTGTTGCAACCAATGGCGCGACATGGGACGTCAAACATGAAATCGTGGTAGCCAGAGAGGAAGTGTGGAGTGACATTTTGAAGGTATCGATTTATATTACATATTTACATTATTTTTGTTTGCATGCAAATCAAGTTTGTAACGTTTTGATGTTTGTTTTCAACCATAGAGAGACCCATTCGCAGGGGCCTACCACTATCACGACGAGCCTCACTACGAAATGCTTACAATTTGTTTCGGCCTTAAAGATGTCAAAGAGGAAGATGATATAGAGGTCATCAATGTGTCAGACACATCTCTAGATTTTGTCCGGGCTGAAGATGGTACTGAGGTCATCGTCGTCTCGGACACAACTGAACGTATTCACCCTGAAGTAATGACAGAGCTTGTCATTATATCAGACTCGCCTCACATTTTTCACAACGTGAATGGTGTTAATCTCGTGTTCTCACCGGATTTGGATGAAGTCAATTCACCTGTGGCACCCATGGGGAAAGGTGTGCGGCGCAAACTCTTCATGTCCGACGACGTGGATAATATAGATCGGAATTCATCCTCTGCTGGAACTGTCCCCAATCCACCATGCTGCTTGGGCGCCTCGACGGCTGCTAGAAAATGGACATCTCCTACAGGTAGTTCATGTGCTTCGTGCAGCCCATTCCCGCCTACTAAGCATTAGATATCAGATGTGTTAATCCTGATCCCTTTTGGTTTTTGACTTATGTAAAACGAGTAAATGTTTTAGGATCAGGTTATGGATGACTACTAATGTGTGTCGCAGGAATTAGTATGTTATTTGCTCACAGTTGTCTAGCTACTACTTAGTTTAACAATGTTATCTGTGTTGTATTAATTATCATATGTGAAGGTTGTTTTTTGGACTTAGTACCAGTGAAATTTGTATTCTGAATTGATGATCAAAAGTAACTTATCTTATTTCAGTGTTTAGGCTCGTATTCTGCAAAATTTTAGTCAAATCGAGGGATTTTTTTACTCTCAAAAACCAATTTTTTTGCTCCCAAAAAGCAAACAAGGTATGCAAAATTGAAAACAAATTGAGGGATTCGTTTGCTTCCAAAAACCAATTTTTTTCCTCCCAAAAAGCAAACAAGGTAAACAAAATTTTAGTCAAATTGAGGAATTTTTTTGCTCCCACAGATTAAGCAAATTCTTAAACATATTAAGATACCTTATGGAAAACAAATGTAACTTTCTCAAACATGCAAATTCTCAAACATAAAATGCAAACTTTCGGTAAACAAAGGCAACATTGATCACTGCCATTAGAATTACAAAAACTACAAAGTCATTTAGTTTCACAAAAGCAAAACAAGGTAGCATATTGTTGAATGTTTAGCCCATCATGGAGCCTTCATCAAAAAAACCTAATAACCATTCCACCATTTGCACTAGCAATGTTCAAAAAAAGATGGAAAACAGTCTAAACATTCGATCTGACTGCTATATCATGTTATCACTTTCCAGCATGAAAACCACAAATTCAGGGCGGTCATCCTCAGGCATACTTCTGAAGAGATCCAACAGCTCCGGCTCTTTGACAAGTTTTGCAGATGTGTAGAATTTTTGCTTCATTGTTAACCCGGAGATTTGTCCCAGCAGCTTGTAGACTTCTTCCTGCTTAGCACTTTGTTCGAACTCATATCCTATCCTTTTTGATAAGGTATCTAGCCGTGCAGTTGTATTGTCATTCATCTTGTTCATGATGTCAAGGACACACTCTAGCTGGTCTATAGATTTCCGTTTTTTACCTCCTTTGTTGACAGGTTTTTGAGCAGACCTCTCCCCATGAGTGTTGCTTGAATTCCCAGGCTCGGGGATGACATGTTCACCAACTACTTCATTAGCTGCTACTTCATCGGGAAATAGTTCATCCAAGCTTGGATGGTAATCGCCATCCACATATCCATTGGGCTGCTCCTGTGTTGCCTTCATCATAGCAGCGGACTCCGCTGCACCTCTTGACCGAGCACCAACAGCACGATCTTTGCCAAAGATCTCTTTCCAATCTTCCCAAAGATGCCAAGATTTGTTGCGCATGTATCTCGCGTTGTTGTCCTTCTAATTAATATTAGAGATCGAATACAAAGTCATTATGCATATTGAAATAAAGATGGATTACGACCACAGTTGAAACATATGAATTCTAGCATTGGATCAAAATTTTGTAAGCAACCTATTATAAACTTATTCATTATTCAATACACACAGCTCGTACCTGCACAATCTGAGACCATTGCTCGTCGTCACACTCTATTTTGTAATCATCGTGTACATTGAAACCTACCCCGCTCCGTTCGAGCATGGAACAAATTGAGGAGTAGTTCTTCTTCCAAGTACTGACCTTCGAGTAAATATGGGGATGGGGCTTTATATCGGTTCTTGGAAATTCCTTTTTCATTGCTTCATGAAGACGTTTTAAATATCCACCTCTAAAACCATTATCTGCTTTATACCCAAGTGCAACCAATTCCTTCAATGCAACTATTAGCGTAGCATCCTCTCGATCTGACCAACAACGCCTAGACCTATCTCCTTTCATTGCTTTACTTTGACCACACTCACTGCTATCTGTACAACATACTCATATTTCAATGACAATTCTTCGTTCATAAAAGGCACCATGAGAAAGTAGTTAAATACCCAATTTGTAATGCTTACACTAACCTTGAAAACTTGTATTCCTTTCGAAAGCATTTGCACGTTGCTGCGAGTCTGCGAGTCTGCCATAGGTCCTCTCCAAAATTCTACATTTTATTTTGGCGAATGACATAAATTACCAACTATGTATAAATATTCTGGATGAAGAAACAACAGACATGAAATCAATCAAGCTCGCCACACAATGTCATGAATAGAAACTTGGTGAGTAATTCCCCGATTGATTTCGCCAACACAAATCAACTGCCCCAAATTTGTAGAAAAAGAAAGGCACAGATGAAGCATAGCAAATTAACAAACATATAGTGAGCACAATACAGACCGCAGTCGACGATTTACGAAACAAAAATATGCTGTTCTAAAACCAGAAACCCTTCAACATAGACTAAGTTCCGGGAATTATCATAACGTTATAGAGAGTAAATAAGTGAATCGAAACCATGCCTGATTATATGTAGTGGAGCGTTGAGCGTCAATCTACGCCTCTTCCCCCATCCACAAGCCACCGAGAGTCTCTTATTTGAGGTATGTATATGATTTCTAGAAGGCAATGCTGAAATTGGAGGGAAGAAAATTTTGAAAATTGGGAACAATGACTACTATATCACCTATCAAACACCAATTTGTCAAACCTAAGTTAACAATGTCGATAATCAAACACTGACATGGGATTACTAACTCTGCTCCAAAAATATGGAAAAGCATATTACTAACTTATCTGAGATTTTCCTTTCTCGACAATCAATCGAACCTTAAACTATTTTATGTCTCAAAGGATTTAAATTGAGACAATCCATTTTTTGCCTGGTTAAAACTTTGACAATCTTAGCCTCACTGCCCACTAGACGCTGAGTAATTTCATACTCACTGTGTCTCAATTATTGGAAATTTTAAAAATGGCCTGAAAAATTGGATACCCAAATTCTGTTTGCAATTGAAACAAAATATAAAAAATAATTATTTTACATATACCTCTTTTTTATTATCAAATAATTTTAGAATAGAACACATGAATTTTTATCAAAATTCCCCCTTCCACAATGAGGAGAGCTACCCATAAATTGCGAATGATACCATTATAGGGAAGTCTAATTTCACAGAATATATGTCTTTTAACACGCTGTACTACAACACAAGTGGAGTGGGTTTGTGATAACCATAAATGCATGCTTATTATTAGTGGCGAAGCCACATATATATGGGCCAAGGGGGCCCATGGTCACCCCATAAATTTCTCATATGGCGGCATGTGGAATCTCAGAAATTCGACACCGCCGGTAATACAGACCAAATAGAAACCCAGCTCAAAAGACTAGTCTGTTAGCTGAGAAAGTCCATTTAGTCTATATACCCCACACCAGTTGTTCTCACAATCGATGGGGAATTGAGTCCGTAACAGCTGGCCAGAAACTGAGCTACGAGATTGCAGACAAAATATAAAATGGCTTCGCCCGGACTCGAACCAGAGACCTTTCAGTGTGTTAGACTGACGTGATAACCAGCTACACCACGAAACCAGATGATATTGTTCTCCCAGCTATTTTACAAATAATATGTTTCACGGCAGCAACAACTCAACAAAACCCCTCTTCATCACGGAGCCAGTTATTTTGGCGGCAAAAAAGCCTTGGATATCCACGCTCTTCTCTCACGGGTTCTGCTCTTCGCTGCATACTCGGCATTTTGCTCGTGCTGAAATTCGCCATAATTTGCGCATTCTTCGCTAATAGAACAGTTTGCCTGCGGGCTTGAGAATCACCTGTAATTAGGGTTTTGCCGCCATGGAAGTCGGAACCGAGAAGTCGGCGGTCATCAGGCCCATAAACAAATCCGTCGTCCACCGAATCTGCGCCGGACAAGTGATATTAGACCTCTCCTCCGCCGTGAAGGAGCTCGTTGAGAACAGCCTCGACGCCGGCTCCACCAGCGTCGAGATTGCGCTGAAAGACTACGGCCTCGACTCCATACAAGTCATCGACAACGGCGCTGGAATTACCTCGCAGAATTTCAAAGTAAATGGATTTTCAACTGGATTTTGTTTTCCTAGGTAGATAAAAAACACTATTCAATTTTATGACATTGTTTTGGGGCATCGAGAATAGGTACAGTAGATCTGATAATTGTTCTCCAATTCTATTTCATAAGGTTAATTCTATCTCGTTGTCAAGAATGAGAAATGGGATAGTGCATATATCAACAAAATCGAGCTACTAAGGACTAACAGTGCTCATGCTTTTGTTTGAAGTTATTTTCACATTGAAATCTGATAGAGTAAAGAACAAATTCAGGAGAACGAGCTAATTTATGTGTGATATATATGCATTTTACCCCTAGAAGCAGCAGAATTGTTTTCCTTAGTGTTATAAAATTATGACATTGAAAGCTCTAGTCAAAACTGAGTCTAATTTATTTTCTCTTGTTCTTCTCCCCCTTTGAATTGCTGTTGATAGTCCCTGGCACTAAAGCACCATACATCCAAGCTCTTGGATTTTCCAGACCTCCAGTCATTAACGACCTTCGGATTTAGAGGAGAGGCATTGAGTTCACTTTGTTCATTAGGGGAGTTGACTGTGGAGACACGGACAATGGATGATGTTGTTGCTACACACCTGACATTTGATCACATGGGTGTTCTGATAGCTGAGAGGAAAAGTGCTCGTCAAGTAGGTACGACGGTTACTGTCAAGAAGTTGTTCTCCAATCTTCCTGTGAGGAGCAAAGAATTCCATAGAAATATTCGGAAGGAATATGGCAAATTAATCAGCTTGTTAAACGTGAGTCCTTTTGCTTTCATTTATATATTCCATGTTTCATTGAGCAGCATTTGTTTCATCGGTGAAAATCTGTCTTTGCCCAATCATCGTTTTCTGTTTGTGTGAACTGGAAAATCTCAAATGCTTGTATGGTTGTTGTGAAATTGGTTTTCAGGCCTATGCTGTAATTGCTAAAGGAGTTAGAATTGTTTGCACCAATACCACTGGGAAAAATGCAAGGTCTGTAGTGCTGAAGACACAGGGTAATGGGTCCCTAAAAGAGAATATCATTATGGTGTTTGGCACAAGTACTTTTTCTTGTTTACAGCCCCTCGCACTTAACATATCTGATAGTTGCATGGTTGAAGGGTTTGTTTCCAAACCTGGATATGGAAGCGGCCGGAATATAGGGGATCGGCAGTTCTTCTTTGTTAATGGTCGTCCAGTTGATATGCCCAAAGTTGGCAAGCTTGTTAATGAGTTATATAGAGGTGCTAATTCTAGACAATATCCTATTGTCATTATGAACTTTTCTGTCCCAACAGTAGCATATGATGTAAATGTTACTCCTGATAAAAGGAAAATATTTTTCTCTGATGAAACTTCCATATTGAAATCCTTAAGAGATGCTCTGGAGAAGGTATATTCCTCCAATGAGGCAAGTTATTCAGTTAACAGAGTGGACGAACTTAATGAGAGTGACCATGGAATTAATGTTCAGTTTATGCATGAGGGATCACAAACACCTTCAAAGCAATTATTGCCTGACAGAGGTATGGTTCCTGAGGAAAGAGAAGATAAATTATACACGAAAAGTGATGGTATCCCACCAACTGTTACAGACAATCTGAGAGAATTGTCCAGCGAGAAAATGAAACAGACTAGTGGAGGGCTACCGCTCAGAGTACACAGTAATCAGAAGATCAACTTATCTGTAACACCTGATAAGCAAATTACTGACAGAATAGACAAACATACTTATCTGCCATCTACATTGACCAAGAAAGGTAGTCCTTGCAGTGAAAAGTTGCTTGGGTGCTCAAGTACTGTACAGATGTCACTCAACAAATTTGTAACTGTAAATAAGAGGAAACATGAAAGTGTTGAAACTGCACTATCTGAAGTCCCACTTCTTAGAAGTGAACCTGGTGCGGCTAGACTTAGATTGAGCAGCTCTTTGAAGCGCACTCCATCTCCAAGCTCTCCAGGGAATGTTATTGATACTGATGACTCCAATAATATTGATGAGACTAGGATGATCAAAATTTCAAGTACCAATAGCGTCTATAATGAATCAGATGACAGCATTCTACTTCCTTGTGGGGGCAGAAACCGAAGTGTAGTCAGGAATGATGGTGATACAAGTGTTCTGTTAGCTTGTGCTGAGAAGAAGCAAAATAAAGCTAGTGAGGTACATAATTCTCCATATTCCTCTGTGATCAAATTTTACCTGGTGGTAATTTCTTATAAGGTTACATTCAGTGCATAATTATGGATAGAGAGTCTGCGTGCACTGCTCTCAAACTAAACATGTCATGGTGAATTTATTGAAGAACTTGGGTCCTTTTCTAGTAAGGTTTCTTAAAGCATTTGTTTCACAAGTTGGATAAAGAGAACTAATGCTCTAAATAAGTTCAAGTATTTGACAATCAATTATACTTTATGATGCGTATAAAATTGCAGGAGCAGAAAGTTCAAGTTAGAGATCTGGATGATAATTCTGTACTAGCTGCTTCAGTTAGTGCAAATGCTCAACGTGTACCTCATGACCTTCCAGATGTATGCACTCCATTACAATCTTCTGGTCCACCAACAGATGCTCCAGTGGTTTGTTCTGGCTCAAAGGTCGGTTTCACATTGCAGTTTAGCTTGGAAGATTTGATGTCAAGGAGGAAGAAGAGGCTGTCAAGACTCAAATATGTCAGCCATACGTCAGGAAGTATAAAGTTACAAGGGTATATAGGAAGTTCATCCATGTAACATTCACCGATGCTGAAAACTATAATTGGACATTCTGCAGTTAACTTATTCCATCTTTTTATCTCTAGGGGTTTTGATGCAGCTACACTGGAGCTTGCAGAAGGAGTAAATGAGGAGGGAAAGGCCAAAGCCTTAGCTGCTGCTACCAGTGAGCTGGAAAGACTATTTAAGAAAGAAGACTTTAAACAAATGAAGGTCTCTACACGAATAGTTTCATAACATTTACCATTATCACTACTTTTCCAAGCCTTACATGAGTCAATAACAGCCAGAAAATATATATGATCTTCATCTCACTAATTACCATCTTTGCCTGCAGGTGATTGGACAGTTTAACTGCGGGTTTATTATTGGAAAAACAGCTCAGGACCTTTTCATTGTGGATCAGGTAATCCTCTTCTCTATAATAGGTATCAGTAAACAAGCGTTATGCTTATTTGAACAATCAAGGACGTTGATTTACTGTGCTTCTGCATCAGCATGCTGCAGATGAAAAATACAACTATGAGCGTCTGTCTCAAACAACCATTTTGAATCAACAACCTTTACTCAGGTAAGGCGCTTGATCAAATCAGGAAATTGAATTGGCACACATTTATTTGATTTACCTATCAGTATCACCCCTATTAAGACAATATTGAGATTTTGAAGTTATTGAAACAAAATTGTCTTATGCCAATAACAAGATGCTTACCCTTCCTTATTCCTGCTTACTTTCCCCCATCCCCTTCTTGTATAAGCTGCTTCTGACTGTGTATTTATCACCTACAGAAGTTATCCTGTTATTTTACTGCTGCCTTGAACTTGTGTTACAAATTTTTTAGTATATTTGACTTGTGCAATGGCTTTCACTTTCTTATGCTTAAAATTCTAAGAGAAGTTCTCATGTTGTCCTATCAGGCCCTTGAGAATAGAGTTAGCTCCTGAAGAAGAGATAGTCATCTCCATGTACATGGATATCTTCAGGTGTTAGTTCTACACTTACTTTCACTTGCCCTACATTGTTATGTGGGTTCTTTAGCTCATAGATAATGCATACAGTATTGGAAGCTGGGGTCACACTTTGCACTTTGCATGTTTAGCAGTTAAGAGATGTTTACGGTTTACCAACATCTATATAGTACTAGGAATAAGCTGATTCTTTTGTGCTTTTACTGCTGTAAGTGAAGACTTGATAGCCCTAATGAGTTTCTTTGAGCTTCTTGTTTAATCTCTTTTTTTTGGGAATTCCATGTCACTAGAATGTTAGGCTCCATTCTTGCGCAAACTATTACTAGTATTTAGTGGTACCACATTCCACATTTGGGTATTTTTATTTCCGATTATATCTTCTTTTTTTTCTTTTTTTCTTTTTTCCGATTATATCTTTCTAGGTTGACTGATTGCTCTTTTGCTGTAATGAAGTTCCCATAATGAGACTTCTCAATTTTCAGGAAAAATGGCTTTATACTGGAGGAGGATGATCAGGCTCCTTGTGGACATCGTTTCGTACTGAAAGCGGTTCCTTTCAGCAAAAATATAACTTTTGGGGTTGAAGGTAAGTAAAGCCTTCTATGTACAGTCTTTACACTTTGCTGTAGCCTTATCATGCATGTTATGACTTATGAGGGCAGTGGATTCCTTTTTCAAAAGGTTTGGAGGTAAATTCACATGTTTTTTTTGCTTTTATTTGACTTGGCCTCTTTGTTTGTCTTAGTTAGTGGTCTGAAAAATAGGGTTAACTTTGAGGAAAGGAGGAACTTCTCCAATTCAATCTCTAAATAGAAACAAGCTTCAAAGTTGTAGTTCTGCCATGCGTTGCGATTTGCTGTATTCATGTTGCCAATTTCGTAGGAGGAGAAAACAAGTGAAAGCAAAAATAAATTGACGATTGATCAGATCATGAAAAACCATGATTTGGTTAGTACATTTGCAGTGCTAAGGGTGGTCTCCTTTGCTTTTAATGCAGATATCAGGGATCTTATTTCTCTCCTCTCTGATAGTCATGGAGAATGCTCCATGATTGGCAGTTACCGATCAGACAGTGCTGATTCAGTTTGCCCACCCAGAGTACGTGCAATGCTAGCTTCACGTGCTTGCAGGTCATCTGTTATGATAGGAGATTCATTGGGGAGGACCGAAATGCAGAAGGTATTCAAGAAATAGTCGCATGTTCAATCTAGGAATCATCTAATGTTCAATCTAGGAATCATCTAACATATATAACAAGTTTTGATGACACTTGCTACATTCAATCTTGTGCAGATCCTAGTACATCTGGCGTCCCTCAAATCTCCTTGGAACTGTCCACACGGCAGACCAACAATGCGCCACTTGGTCGACCTAAGAAGTGTACGGAGAAGAACAGATGATGAAGAGATGCAGTCGTGATGGGCGCTGCTTTCTAAGCACATCCGAGCAAGGTGGGGTCAGCCGGAGAGGAAATGGAGCAGCATTGAAGCTTTTTGGAGTTTTGAGTCATTTTGGAGGGATGTTGAAGAGAAGAGAAAAAACGACTTTAACTTTCTTACTACTACTACTATTTAAGATGAAAATAGTGTCAATCAAAATTAGTGCCATTTGTCGTGATAAAATTAAAACAAATCAAAAAGTAGGGGTATTGGACTACCAAATTTCGAATTCACGAATTGGATGATAATTTGACGCATTTACCTACCATTAACGCTTTTAACCAATTTGAATATAAAGAATACTGTATAGTGTATTCTATATTTATAAGTTATAAACTCACTACACACTAGAAATATGCACTTGAAAATGACACGAAGTTGTTAATTAAAGAAGAACTAGCAAAATTAAGGTATCATTAAAAAATTAATACTAATCGGTCTAGAATTTGAAAGTCGTCGGGAAAAGGAGTCGGCTTGCTGTTCTCCATTACTTCTACCTCCAGAAAAGAGAGACAGAGGAGAGGATGAAACAAATCTAGAGAGAGATCAGAGGATATACTGTTCTAACCTATCTTCCATACAAAGCTTCACCATCGCTCGTAGCTCTGGTTTGTTTGCGCGAATCGCTATTGGTAACTTCGATTTCTTTCAGTAATTACTTCTCTTTTTAATTTTCCTTGTTCAGGCTCTGCGATTTTCTTGGTGTGTTTAGATTGTGCATCACCTTCTAATGACGCCTTTATTTTGCAGTTATATTTACCAGTGTGGAAATAAGAAAAGATGGTAAGTCTCTACTTGCTGCTGTAGATTTAGGGTTTATGTTGGTTTGGGGGTTTTGATTGTCGAATATAGTTTGAATGATTAATTTGTATTTTTGTAGCTTCCGCTTTCGTTGCTCAAGTCTGCACAAGGACACCCTATGGTACAATTTTTCCCTTATTCTGTATTGTTTTCTTTTCATTACTAGGAGTACTATTTACTAGAGAAGGGTAATGAGTTTTACCTGTCCTGTTACGTAACTATCTCTCAATCAGTTTCTTGCATTGTCGTGAAAATATATTTTGTTCGGTTTTTTATTCAATCTCCGGGTTTCAGCCTGTTTATTACTAGTATTACATTATGCTTGTGTCTGTGTTGTGAACTATAGTGTTGGATTCATCTCCTCAAATACGACGGGGGAAAGTTGGACTGAGTTTTTGGTTTCTATTATATTTAATAGTTGGTGGAATTGAAAAATGGAGAGACATACAACGGTCACCTGGTTAACTGCGACACTTGGATGAACATCCATCTCCGTGAAGTTATCTGCACCTCAAAGGTACATGTCTTAAGTCTCTCCTTGGCGTACTACTATGTTTCATAATTATTCTAACATTGCATTTAAATGGTTTCAATCACATGTAGGATGGAGATAGGTTTTGGCGAATGCCAGAGTGCTATGTGAGGGGTAACACGATCAAGTATCTCAGAGTTCCGGACGAGGTATTCTTTGATGCATCATGTCTTTTGAAAGAAAGTTTCCTATCAGTTGTGGGCTTTTTGAGTTCATCTCCATTTTCATGGATGCAACCAGTGAGGCTATTATAATTTTGTCGAGCTGATTATCAGTTCTTAAGTTTCTGAATCCTTGGTCAAAACTTTCTTTCAATTATTGCTTTACCTTGTGATTGCTTCCATAACAGCTGGTGGACGTTTTGGGTCTTAATGCATCCCTCTCTATTTCAAGGTTATATAAGATCTCTTATAAATATTCATTAAAAAAACCTTTAGACAGTTCCATACACATCCAAGCCTGATAGATAGGGTATCTAACTATGATGAATTGGTATCCCCCTTCCTAGTTCTTTAAATTGATCAGTATATTCATGATTGTTGCTTGAATGTTTTATAGTCCCTTCGTCCACTCTTAGTGACACATCTAAATACACATTTCTCAATACATAAACATCACTCTCTCTACTTTGTTCTCTCTCCTCCTTTATTCTATCTCAACTTTACTCACAGCATAACATTGCATAAAATCCTGTGCCGAATAAGAAAAGTTCACTTAGAGTGGGACGGAGGGAGTGTATAAGTGTCACATGTGTGTGGTTATAATTATCAGGTGTTCTTGGATGTTATGATAACTTCGATGAACTTGACTCGTTTTCAGGTGATTGATAAAGTTCAAGAAGAGACAAAAAGTCGTTCTGGTAATTCATTTTGATGCAGCATTTATTAAATATATTTATGTACAGAAGGAGTCATGTTTAGTTAGGATAGCTCAAGACATGAAGACTGAATCTGGTAATGTTTCTATTAGCTATGCAACAAAAGGAGTCCACATTCTAGGATTTTACTGTGGCTTCTCCCCTTGCATTTGCAACCATGTGCATGTTGGGGGTTGGGTAGAATCTTTGTTAACTGAAATATAAATGCAATCTCTGACATTATTTTGCATGTAAAATGGTACTACCATTTTTCTCTTTCTTTTTCCCTTACATAATAGTAGATACTATATCTCAACTCATATTCTTTTGAAGTTACTTTTGACTATATTTTCTTCTCTGAAACCTAGAGGTAATAATTAATCTCCATGCTATGTGATTTCACAGATAGAAGGCCACCTGGAGTAGGCCGTGGAAGAGGAAGAGGAGGTAGAGAAGAAGGCTCTAAAGCAAAAGGTGTGGGCCGTGGTTTGGAGGATGGAGGAGGCCGGGGTGCAGGAGCTGGTCGAGGCAGGGGTGGAGCTGGAGGAAGGGCTGCTGGAAACAGAGGTCTGTCTTTGACTCTTTTTTTGTTGTTTTGTTTTGTTTTGTTTCCACTTGTGATTTCATGGGTGAAATGGAATATTAAGGTTCTATCATGCACTGCTTGCTTGATTGCTTTGCTTATTTTGTGACAGGTGGTGGTCGAGGCCGATGAAGTTACCAGATTCACTCAAGTCTGAAGGTGTGTGTGGTCGTAATATTTTTTTTAGACCACTTGCTAGTCTTGTCCAATTTCTCAAACGAGCTGTTTATGAATTAAAACTGCTTGAGCAATATGCATTGATTCTACCATTTTGTTTGTAGAGCTTGGTTTCAAGGTGTTAAATCTTAGTAATTCTCAGTCCCGAGTATGTGTACGTATACTTCATAGTAGTATATGACAATTATTGGATTAAATTCTAGATTATATGGTTTGTCCTAAAAATGTCATGAATTTTCAATATATTTTGCCTGGTTATTGTGTATTTTCTTAGTATTACAGAAAATTCTATACATTTATATACAAGTCAAATACTATCTAGCATTTCGTTCAACACTTGCCCTGTCATCTAAATGATGCATCTTTTCTTTGTTCAGTTCTCAATTCACGACTAATTGCCACCGGTTTCATTTTAATGACGAATAATCCAAGTGGCTTGCATTGACATACACGCGGTTAATTTGATTGTTTTGTTTTAATTTCTATGAAACGACGTGAAACTGTGTCAGTATAAGAAAATAAACAAATTCATTTCATTGCCCCTTAAACAAGTAGTACTATGAAACAGATGAATAAAATATTACAACACATACATTTGACTTTGGGGGGAAAAAAGGTGGAAGTTCTAGTAAGGACTATGTCTTTTCCTGTGGATTTTATGCGACTTCTCGACCAATGTACTAGACACCCAGGAGCGGTTTGTCTCAGGAGATTCATCAGATAACCAGCAACACATGCGGCCATCTTCGCCTCCTGTCCATCCAAAAATGCCTTGGCTATTTGTTCTGCCAGGCACGCTAGAAACAGGCAACACACTCCTCACAACGCCTGTATGGCCGCCTTGGAACACAGCTTCTGCTGATCCAATTGTCTTCGTGCTTCCAAAATTTACAGGGAAGTACCCAAAGGTGCCGGCATTTGTACCCCCGATCACCCATAGTTGATCCTCCTCAGGTGAGTAGTGACAATCCACAAAGTAGTCTACCTGCCAGCAATTAGATGATAATTTAGTCAAAAGTCATTAAGGGTTCCGGTATCATATTTTGCTCCAATTTGGACTTCAGTCAGTGCATAAGCTAGCCAAAAGGACAACAAAAAGGGGTAAAACTCGCGTACTTGATCTAGTGTCCAGCTCTCGGATGCTAATGCACGAGCATTATCGAAGTTTGCCTCAGTTCTCGATTCATTCCAATCCCAAACACTATGAGAGGCATTAAAAGTAAGAAATTGCTAATGAAACTTTTATGCAATCAATCTTAATGAATGAATCCACTGCATAGCACATACCTCAAAGTTTCAATATGCGTTAAGCACCACAATTTATCATTTGCCTGGCCGCAAAATCCCACTTTTCCAATTGAAGTTCCCACATTGAACACCTTCCATATTAGGTATGAATAGCACGAGTCAAAAATTTAAACAACCTTCAAATACATTAAAATGTGACTGTGCACGGACAATGAGACACATGCAGAAGATGGTAACAGAAACTAAAGATGATTATCTCACTCACTGATAGCAAGTGATCATCATCATTTATTTCTCCACTGGTATCAAACAGGCACATTAATCCATCAACAGAAGCAGAGAGAAGCATGTTTTGATGGCTGGGGACAAAGTGGACCTGCAGTTATTGCATGTCTTAAGTGAGAAACCCATACAAAATTACAAATATTTGCCAAAATAATTAACACTAACTCCCATCAATTCAACCCTACAAAACACACAGTAATAGCAGCTATTGCACGACTTAAGAGAGGGAAGCACTCCAAAACATACAAAGGCCTAGAAATGAAAATTTCTCCTGCCAGAAAGTGTATCTAACAGACTGGTCTTATCTGAAAAGTAACGATGCAGTCTATATTTTAGGTTCCATAATTTATTTTACAATGTTTTCTCCACGTCATCCAAGGACAAGAAGAAAATGCTAGTACACAGAAGTTAGAAAATCACAACAGGTTACTTTTCTACTGGAAGGAGATTAGCATGGATGCGGCTGTAATCAGATCAGAGATCTCAATAGCGTCAAAAGCACATACACATTATGGACAATTATCAATCTCTCAGTTCATTTTGTCTAGCCGGTGTGCTAGAATGGGATAGAAAGATTGCTGCGTTATTTGGTCAAAACCAATGGGATCTAAATTACCTGAGTAACGTCGTCCATGTGAGATTCCTCCAAGCATGCAGTCTGTTTCATTGTCCTCCAATCCCACAAACGAATCTAGATAGAGCCAAGCAGTGAATACCAACAAATTCAGTTATGAATAAAGGAGAAATGCCACGAGCAATATAATCTGTCTCCTTAATTGGCAAATTCAACAGTGCAATTATTTTTTAATACAACAAATTCCAATATATCACACATAACTTGAACTAATTAGTAAGTTTCTACAATGAGATTACCATCACAAACACACTTACAAGATTGGCATATGAATACCTGAGAGTTGCATCCGGCTGCAATGAGATTAGCATCAGCCCCGCCAAATGAGAAGCTGAATACCTCCTCTGACGGGCCAGAGCTTATGCAGGCCACCTGCATTTCCAAACCACCTTGTTTCAAAACGCTTACTTGGCCTAAAATGATGTGTGATGAACACTCTGAACCACAGAAACGTTTAATTTCGCACAGAATATGATATCACGCTGTTCTAGGGGGAAAATAGAATTATAATCCTACATAAACAGCGTAGAAAACCTGCTGAAACGACCTGGAATCCCAAGCTCTGATCGTGGAATCAGACGAGCAGGAATACAAGACGTGCGGCGACGACGGCCCTGCGAAGGAAACCTTGTGGATCATTGAAGAATGACCTCTGCATTCACCAAGGTACTGTCCTGTATGCGGCGAGTACAACTTCACGGCATTGGTAGAAAGCGAAACAGCGATCGACGTCCAATCGTCTCTGAGAAAACATTCCAAATGAATTTGCCAGCCACTACAAACGATGCTTAGAAAATACTAGCAGCGAAATTGAAAGAGAGACTAAAAAATGAGGGGAGAAGCCGTACTTGGCAACAATTTCAAAGACGTAATCGTCACCAAAATTGGTTTGAATTGAGTTTTTTAGTCCAAATCGCTTGAAATTGAAATTGTTGCGGGTTGGAGTTGAAATATTTTCTTCTATCTCCATTTCTTCAGCAATTTCCATGCTTCTCGTGATCAGATGGGTGGTTTTGGGTTGAATGTAGAGCTAGGGTTTTAGGGAGGGGTACACATTTCCAATTATTTCTTCCTTACCCATTCTTTGACTTGTCATATCCCACTATTTTATATAGTTGAAATCATAAAAGTTAAAAATCACATTAAAATTACTACTACTACATAATTTTAAATCATACTTACTAACTTACTAGCTAAAATGAAAATGCAAATAAAAATTTTTATGGAGAAAAATGAGTGAAAAATAGTTTTTTTCTTGTGAAAAATAATGTGATGAATGAGCTTTATAGGTATTTTAGGATGAATTGGAGGAAAAAAAAGTAAAAATAAAATAAAATAACAAGGAAAAACGATAATATTTGGATAAGTGAGAAATTTTATTAATTTTAATTTTTTCTCATTTACCCCTCAGCGTGGGAGGCCTTCTAGGACGAGACAACCGCAACAACGATCCATTGACGTCCCCTCCCGACGAGACAGGACAACACAACATCACAGCACCCCAACATGCTGACCGCTGTGGGTGTTACGAGGTACTTTTTTTTTTTCTTTTTTTTTTAACTCACCCCAAGGGTGGAGGGTCAAGGCGGACCCATATCTGTGCATTACCGAAGACAATTAAAATAAACATCGAGTTACCCAAAAGTGATGAGTCGCCAAGATCATTTAGAGTACAATGAGGACCTCCTATCAACTAGAGCGGTCACCTATTAAATTGGAAAAGTATCAATTAATGATCCAACTAGTCCAGATTAATAATTAGGCCAAAATACTTTGAAGAGGCTAATTAGAGTGAGCTTTAGGATTGAGCTTGACAAAACGACTGACTGACAACACAAAATAATACTCCCTCTGTCCCATTAAAAATGAAACGTTTTCCTTTTTTATTTGTCCCATTAAAAATGAAACCTTTCCTAAAATGGAAACAACTCTATCTCTACTTTTTCATCTCTCTTACTTTACTCTCTCTTCATCAACTCACAAAACAACACTACATAAAATCCCGTACCGATTTCCAAATATTTCATTTTAAATGGGACGGAGGGTATTAAACATGTGGTGTAAGAAGAAAGCCATGTGGTAGTAATTTTTAATTGGGCTAATTGGAGTTAATTGAAAATGGCCAAACGGTGCTGGTTGGGCTTGGTGTTGGAATGAACTATGAAGCCCATAAAGCTAGAAGCCACAACACCTAAACCAAATTTTATGATTTATTTTCTACATGCATTCCTCACTAGGCTTATTGTATTTCCCAACATTCAGAATCATAACTAATCTTATAAATCCGCCCCAGCTACCACTCTGTCAATCCATCTCTCTTGTCGCCCTCAACCAACCCACACAAGCTAGTACGGAGTAATATATAACACGTGCATTTCTATATTGTTCATTTTAATTTTGTTAACTACTACTTCCTTTATCCCACATTATCTGAGGTCAGTGGGATCTTTATACTGGGAGGTACAAATTACTATTAACTGTAATTGCATATTTTTAATGTTGACGATTCTAGAAACAACTCGACACATTACAGAGTTGGGTAATTGCATATTTTTTATGTTGACGATTCTAGAAACAACCCGACACATTACGGAGTTACGAGAAAGATGAATGGGAGAGAAAAATAGTGTGAGTTGTATTTTTCTCTTCTTATGTGTTGGTGACTTGGGTCGTATAATCATATTTATCAGTCATCATAGTTGCCTTAGTAAGTTATAGTAATATATACGGTACATTCAAGATAAAAATTTAAAATGACTATTTTTAATGTTGACGATTCTAGAAACAACCCGACACATTACAGAGTTGCGAGAAAGATGAATAGGAGAGATAAATAGTTTGAGCTGTATTTTCCTCTTCTTATGTATTGGTGACTTGGGTCGTATAATCATATTTATCAGTTATCATAGTTGCCTTAGTAAGTTATAGTAATATATACGGTACATTCAAGATAAAAATCTAAAATTATCTAAAATGACAAAGAATATATATGAAGAAATGCCTGCAATGGGAGTCGAACCCACCACCAACTGGTTTCACGACCAACTCGAAAACCAACTGTGCTAACTAAATGCTTTCAAAATTATGAATAATTATACATACTATAGTAATTAGCCAAATGGTCGGGGGTTCCAAGGAATCCCACAACTACATGTAGGTCCGCCTCTGCTTGAGGTGTTTATTTTCGGCACGTGATTTAAGAAATCTGTGTTTAGTGAGTTAAATAAAGTAGAGGAGGATTTTGCACTGTTTTAAGGCCATTATTTGGTCCGTTTTTTATGTCAAAGTCACTCTACACGTCCATTATTTGCATATTTTGTCTATTTTGGTATTTTGACGTGTTTTGTGAGAAATGTGCATAAATGAGCCGAAAAAGGGAGCCAAAACGCCAAGTTTGGGAATCTGGAGTCAGACGGCGACCGGCGACCACCGCGGATGTGTGCGGCGACCGCCGGCGCCCGGCGGGCAGATCAATGCAGCGGTCCGCCTCTGAAAAATGTGCTTGGAAGAGAAGTCTCGTCCGACAACCGCCGGAAGATGTGCGGCGGTCCGCCGCCGAGGGAACAGACTCTCTGGACTCCAACGCGGCGACCGCCGGCCAAGGTGCGGCGGCCCGCCGGAGAAAGTCAGCGAATCCGAGAAGCCCTAGATTTGCGCCTAGTTTTACCATATTTTGGAGATTTTTTTCTTCTACAACAAGGCATGGCTTTTCCCTATAAATAAGGCCTCAAGCTTCATCAAAAAGAGAGAACTTCTACTTGCAAAATACTTCATAGAGATCAAGACCTAGAGTATTTTGTTGGTGCAAGGAGTTGGAGAAGGATTTAAAGAACATCAAGAACGACAAGGATTCAACCTACAGGTTTTATTTGCTTTAGTTTTATGTTCAAATTGTCTTCCCTTCAATCTATGTTTTTAGCTTATTCAATTATGTGTAACTAAACTCATAGGATTCTAGAGATATGTTAGTAACGACTTTGGTTATACAAATTCCTTTTTCTATCTAATATCCGTTGTGTTTTTACTTAGTTTCTTCCCTAAGTAGTTTTGATGCTGTATGACTGAGTGATACTGCCTTTGGATTTATTTAGAATATTAAAAAGGCCATAACTTTCTCGTTACTCGTGATAATTGAACACTACAGGAGGCTTTGGAAACCTTATTCCATGGGTAACAGTTAGGCATTCTCGAAATTGGATTATCTCTCCGTCGTTTTTCTGAAAATCGGCCATAGGCACCTATGGATTTATTTAGAATATTAAAAAGGCCATAACTTTCTCGTTACTCGTGATAATTGGCCACTCCAGGAGGCTTTGGAAACCTTATTCCATGGGTAACAGTTGCACATTCTCGAAATTGGATTATCTCTCTGTCGTTTTTCTGAGAAACGGCCAAAGGCTACCATCTTTGGATTTATTTAGAATATTAAAAAGGCCATAACTTTCTTGTTACTCGTGATAATTGGCCACTCCAGGAGGCTTTGGAAACCTTATTCCATGGGTAACAGTTGGGCATTCTCGAAATTGGATTATCACTCTGTCGTTTTTCTGAGAAACGGCCAAAGGCTACTGCCTTTGGATTTATTTAGAATATTAAAAAGGCCATAACTTTCTTGTTACTCGTGATAATTGACCACTCTAGGAGGCTTTGGAAACCTTATTCCATGGGTAACAGTTGGGCATTCTCGAAATTTGATTATCTCTTTGTCGTTTTTCTGAGAAACGGCCAAAGGGTACTACCTTTGGATTTATTTAGAATATTTTAAAAGGCCATAACTTTCTCGTTACTCGTGATAATTGACCACTCCTGGAGGATTTGGAAACCTTATTCCATGGGTAACAGTTGGACATTCTCGAAATTGGATTATCTCTCTGTCGTTTTTCTGAGAAACGGCTAAAGGCTACTGCCTTTGGATTTATTTAGAATATTAAAAAGGCCATAACTTTCTCGTTACTCGTGATAATTGGCCACTCCAGAAGGCTTTGGAAACCTTATTCCATGGGTAACAGTTGGGCATTCTCGAAATTGGATTATCTCTCTGTCGTTTTTCTGAGAAACGGCCAAAGGCTACTACCTTTGGATTTATTTAGAATATTTTAAAAGGCCATAACTTTCTCGTTACTCGTGATAATTGACCACTCCTGGAGGCTTTGGAAACCTTATTCCATGGGTAACAGTTGGACATTCTCGAAATTGGATTATCTCTCTGTCGTTTTTCTGAGAAACGGCCAAAGGCTACTGCCTTTGGATTTATTTAGAATATTAAAAAGGCCATAACTTTCTTGTTACTCGTGATAATTGACCACTCAAGGAGGCTTTGGAAACCTTATTCCATGGGTAACAGTTGGACATTCTCGAAATTGGATTATCTCTCTGTCGTTTTTCTGAGAAACGGCAAAAGGCTACTACCTTTGGATTTATTTAGAATATTAAAAAGGCCATAACTTTCTTGTTACTCGTGATAATTGGCCACTCCAGGAGGCTTTGGAAACCTTATTCCATCGGTAACGTTTGGGCATTCTCGAAATTGGATTATCTCTCTGTCGTTTTTCTGAGAAACGGCCAAAGGCTACTGCCTTTGGATTTATTTAGAATATTAAAAAGGCCATAACTTTCTTGTTACTCGTGATAATTGACCACTCCAGGAGGCTTTGGAAACCTTATTCCATGGGTAACAGTTGGGCATTCTCGAAATTTGATTATCTCTCTGTCGTTTTTCTGAGAAACGGCCAAAGGCTACTACCTTTGGATTTATTTAGAATATTTTAAAAGGCCATAACTTTCTCGTTACTCGTGATAATTGACCACTCCTGGAGGCTTTGGAAACCTTATTCCATGGGTAACAGTTGGACATTCTCGAAATTGGATTATCTCTCTGTCGTTTTTCTGAGAAACGGCCAAAGGCTACTGCCTTTGGATTTATTTAGAATATTAAAAAGGCCATAACTTTCTTGTTACTCGTGATAATTGACCACTCTAGGAGGCTTTGGAAACCTTATTCCATGGGTAACAGTTGGGCATTCTCGAAATTTGATTATCTCTTTGTCGTTTTTCTGAGAAACGGCCAAAGGGTACTACCTTTGGATTTATTTAGAATATTTTAAAAGGCCATAACTTTCTCGTTACTCGTGATAATTGACCACTCCTGGAGGCTTTGGAAACCTTATTCCATGGGTAACAGTTGGACATTCTCGAAATTGGATTATCTCTCTGTCGTTTTTCTGAGAAACGGCTAAAGGCTACTGCCTTTGGATTTATTTAGAATATTAAAAAGGCCATAACTTTCTCGTTACTCGTGATAATTGGCCACTCCAGAAGGCTTTGGAAACCTTATTCCATGGGTAACAGTTGGGCATTCTCGAAATTGGATTATCTCTCTGTCGTTTTTCTGAGAAACGGCCAAAGGCAGCTGCCTTTGGAATTATTTAGAATATTAGAAATGCCATAACTTTCTCGTTACTCGTGATAATTGGCCACTCCAGGAGGCTTTGGAAACCTTATTCCATGGGTAACAGTTGGGCATTCTCGAAATTGGATTATCTCTCTGTCATTTTTCTGAGAAACGGCCAAAGGCTACTGCCTTTGGATTTATTAAGAATATTAAAAAAGCCATAACTTTCTTGTTACTCGTGATAATTGACCACTCCAGGAGGCTTTGGAAACCTTATTCCATGGGTAACAGTTGGGCATTCTCGAAATTTGATTATCTCTCTGGCGTTTTTCTGAGAAACGGCCAAAGGGTACTACCTTTGGATTTATTTAAAATATTGTAAAAGGCCATAACTTTCTCGTTACTCGTGATAATTGACCACTCCTGGAGGCTTTGGAAACCTTATTCCATGGGTAACAGTTGGACATTCTCGAAATTGGATTATCTCTCTGTCGTTTTTCTGAGAAACGGCCAAAGGCTACTGCCTTTGGATTTATTTAGAATATTAAAAAGGCCATAACTTTCTCGTTACTCGTGATAATTGGCCACTCCAGAAGGATTTGGAAACCTTATTCCATGGGTAACAGTTGGGCATTCTTGAAATTGGATTATCTCTCTGTCGTTTTTCTGAGAAACGGCCAAAGACAGCTGCTTTTGGATTTATTTAGAATATTAGAAATGCCAGAACTTTCTCGTTACTCGTGATAATTGGCCACTCCAGGAGGCTTTGGAAACCTTATTCCATGGGTAACAGTTGGGCATTCTCGAAATTGGATTATCTCTCTGTCATTTTTATGAGAAACGGCCAAAGGCTACTGTCTTTGGATTTATTTAGAATATTAGAAAGGCCATAACTTTCTCGTTACTCGTGATAATTGGCCACTCCAGGAGGCTTTTTTAACCTTATTCCATGGGTAACAGTTGGACATTCTCGAAATTGGATTATCTCTCTGTCGTTTTTCTGAGAAACGGCCAAAGGCTACTGCCTTTGGATTTATTTAGAATATTAAAAAGGCCATAACTTTCTCGTTACTCGTGATAATTGGCCACTCCAGAAGGATTTGGAAACCTTATTCCATGGGTAACAGTTGGGCATTCTCGAAATTGGATTATCTCTCTGTCGTTTTTCTGAGAAACGGCCAAAGACAGCTGCTTTTGGATTTATTTAGAATATTAGAAATGCCAGAACTTTCTCGTTACTCGTGATAATTGGCCACTCCAGGAGGCTTTGGAAACCTTATTCCATGGGTAACAGTTGGGCATTCTCGAAATTGGATTATCTCTCTGTCATTTTTATGAGAAACGGCCAAAGGCTACTGTCTTTGGATTTATTTAGAATATTAGAAAGGCCATAACTTTCTCGTTACTCGTGATAATTGGCCACTCCAGGAGGCTTTGTTAACCTTATTCCATGGGTAACAGTTGGACATTCTCGAAATTGGATTATCTCTCTGTCGTTTTTCTGAGAAACGGCCAAAGGCTACTACCTTTGGACTTATTTAGAATATTTTAAAAGGCCGTAATTTTCTCGTTACTCGTAATAATTGACCACTCCTGGAGGCTTTGGAAACCTTATTCCATGGGTAACAGTTGGGCATTCTCGAAATTGGATTATCTCTCTATCGTTTTTCTGAGAAACGGCCAAAGGCTACTGCCTTTGGATTTATTTAGAATATAAAAAAGGCCATAACTTTCTCGTTACTCGTGATAATTGGCCACTCCAGAAGGCTTTGGAAACCTTATTCCATGGGTAACAGTTGGGCATTCTCGAAATTGGATTATCTCTCTGTCGTTTTTCTGAGAAACGGCCAAAGGCTACTACCTTTGGATTTATTTAGAATATTTTAAAAGGCCATAACTTTCTCGTTACTCGTGATAATTGACCACTCCTGGAGGCTTTGGAAACCTTATTCCATGGGTAACAGTTGGACATTCTCGAAATTGGATTATCTCTCTGTCGTTTTTCTGAGAAACGGCCAAAGGCTACTGCCTTTGGATTTATTTAGAATATTAAAAAGGCCATAACTTTCTTGTTACTCGTGATAATTGACCACTCAAGGAGGCTTTGGAAACCTTATTCCATGGGTAACAGTTGGACATTCTCGAAATTGGATTATCTCTCTGTCGTTTTTCTGAGAAACGGCAAAAGGCTACTACCTTTGGATTTATTTAGAATATTATAAAGGCCATAACTTTCTTGTTACTCGTGATAATTGGCCACTCCAGGAGGCTTTGGAAACCTTATTCCATCGGTAACGTTTGGGCATTCTCGAAATTGGATTATCTCTCTGTCGTTTTTCTGAGAAACGGCCAAAGGCTACTGCCTTTGGATTTATTTAGAATATTAAAAAGGCCATAACTTTCTTGTTACTCGTGATAATTGACCACTCCAGAAGGCTTTGGAAACCTTATTCCATGGGTAACAGTTGGGCATTCTCGAAATTTGATTATCTCTCTGTCGTTTTTCTGAGAAACGGCCAAAGGCTACTACCTTTGGATTTATTTAGAATATTTTAAAAGGCCATAACTTTCTCGTTACTCGTGATAATTGACCACTCCTGGAGGCTTTGGAAACCTTATTCCATGGGTAACAGTTGGACATTCTCGAAATTGGATTATCTCTCTGTCGTTTTTCTGAGAAACGGCCAAAGGCTACTGCCTTTGGATTTATTTAGAATATTAAAAAGGCCATAACTTTCTTGTTACTCGTGATAATTGACCACTCTAGGAGGCTTTGGAAACCTTATTCCATGGGTAACAGTTGGGCATTCTCGAAATTTGATTATCTCTGTGTCGTTTTTCTGAGAAACGGCCAAAGGGTACTACCTTTGGATTTATTTAGAATATTTTAAAAGGCCATAACTTTCTCGTTACTCGTGATAATTGACCACTCCTGGAGGCTTTGGAAACCTTATTCCATGGGTAACAGTTGGACATTCTCGAAATTGGATTATCTCTCTGTCGTTTTTCTGAGAAACGGCTAAAGGCTACTGCCTTTGGATTTATTTAGAATATTAAAAAGGCCATAACTTTCTCGTTACTCGTGATAATTGGCCACTCCAGAAGGCTTTGGAAACCTTATTCCATGGGTAACAGTTGGGCATTCTCGAAATTGGATTATCTCTCTGTCGTTTTTCTGAGAAACGGCCAAAGGCAGCTGCCTTTGGAATTATTTAGAATATTAGAAATGCCATAACTTTCTCGTTACTCGTGATAATTGGCCACTCCAGGAGGCTTTGGAAACCTTATTCCATGGGTAACAGTTGGGCATTCTCGAAATTGGATTATCTCTCTGTCATTTTTCTGAGAAACGGCCAAAGGCTACTGCCTTTGGATTTATTAAGAATATTAAAAAAGCCATAACTTTCTTGTTACTCGTGATAATTGACCACTCCAGGAGGCTTTGGAAACCTTATTCCATGGGTAACAGTTGGGCATTCTCGAAATTTGATTATCTCTCTGGCGTTTTTCTGAGAAACGGCCAAAGGGTACTACCTTTGGATTTATTTAAAATATTGTAAATGGCCATAACTTTCTCGTTACTCGTGATAATTGACCACTCCTGGAGGCTTTGGAAACCTTATTCCATGGGTAACAGTTGGACATTCTCGAAATTGGATTATCTCTCTGTCGTTTTTCTGAGAAACGGCCAAAGGCTACTGCCTTTGGATTTATTTAGAATATTAAAAAGGCCATAACTTTCTCGTTACTCGTGATAATTGGCCACTCCAGAAGGATTTGGAAACCTTATTCCATGGGTAACAGTTGGGCATTCTCGAAATTGGATTATCTCTCTGTCGTTTTTCTGAGAAACGGCCAAAGACAGCTGCTTTTGGATTTATTTAGAATATTAGAAATGCCAGAACTTTCTCGTTACTCGTGATAATTGGCCACTCCAGGAGGCTTTGGAAACCTTATTCCATGGGTAACAGTTGGGCATTCTCGAAATTGGATTATCTCTCTGTCATTTTTATGAGAAACGGCCAAAGGCTACTGTCTTTGGATTTATTTAGAATATTAGAAAGGCCATAACTTTCTCGTTACTCGTGATAATTGGCCACTCCAGGAGGCTTTGTTAACCTTATTCCATGGGTAACAGTTGGACATTCTCGAAATTGGATTATCTCTCTGTCGTTTTTCTGAGAAACGGCCAAAGGCTACTGCCTTTGGATTTATTTAGAATATTAAAAAGGCCATAACTTTCTCGTTACTCGTGATAATTGGCCACTCCAGAAGGATTTGGAAACCTTATTCCATGGGTAACAGTTGGGCATTCTCGAAATTGGATTATCTCTCTGTCGTTTTTCTGAGAAACGGCCAAAGACAGCTGCTTTTGGATTTATTTAGAATATTAGAAATGCCAGAACTTTCTCGTTACTCGTGATAATTGGCCACTCCAGGAGGCTTTGGAAACCTTATTCCATGGGTAACAGTTGGGCATTCTCGAAATTGGATTATCTCTCTGTCATTTTTATGAGAAACGGCCAAAGGCTACTGTCTTTGGATTTATTTAGAATATTAGAAAGGCCATAACTTTCTCGTTACTCGTGATAATTGGCCACTCCAGGAGGCTTTGTTAACCTTATTCCATGGGTAACAGTTGGACATTCTCGAAATTGGATTATCTTTCTGTCGTTTTTCTGAGAAACGGCCAAAGGCTACTGCCTTTGGATTTATTTAGAATATTAAAAAGGCCATAACTTTCTCGTTACTCGTGATAATTGGCCACTCCAGGAGGCTTTGGAAACCTTATTCCATGGGTAACAGTTGGGCATTCTCGAAATTTGATTATCTCTTTGTCGTTTTTCTGAGAAACGGCCAAAGGGTACTACCTTTGGATTTATTTAGAATATTTTAAAAGGCCATAACTTTCTCGTTACTCGTGATAATTGGCCACTCCAGGAGGCTTTGGAAACCTTATTCCATGGGTAACAGTTGGGCATTCTCGAAATTGGATTATCTCTCTGTCATTTTTCTGAGAAACGGCCAAAGGCTACCGCCTTTGGATTTATTTAGAATATTAAAAAAGCCATAACTTTCTTGTTACTCGTGATAATTGACCACTCCAGGAGGCTTTGGAAACCTTATTCCATGGGTAACAGTTGGGCATTCTCGAAATTTGATTATCTCTCTGGCGTTTTTCTGAGAAACGGCCAAAGGGTACTTCCTTTGGATTTATTTAAAATATTGTAAAAGGCCATAACTTTCTCGTTACTCGTGATAATTGACCACTCCTGGAGGCTTTGGAAACCTTATTCCATGGGTAACAGTTGGACATTCTCGAAATTGGATTATCTCTCTGTCGTTTTTCTGAGAAACGGCCAAAGGCTACTGCCTTTGGATTTATTTAGAATATTAAAAAGGCCATAACTTTCTCGTTACTCGTGATAATTGGCCACTCCAGAAGGATTTGGAAACCTTATTCCATGGGTAACAGTTGGGCATTCTCGAAATTGGATTATCTCTCTGTCGTTTTTCTGAGAAACGGCCAAAGACAGCTGCTTTTGGATTTATTTAGAATATTAGAAATGCCAGAACTTTCTCGTTACTTGTGATAATTGGCCACTCCAGGAGGCTTTGGAAACCTTATTCCATGGGTAACAGTTGGGCATTCTCGAAATTGGATTATCTCTCTGTCATTTTTCTGAGAAACGGCCAAAGGCTACTGTCTTTGGATTTATTTAGAATATTAGAAAGGCCATAACTTTCTCGTTACTCGTGATAATTGGCCACTCCAGGAGGCTTTGTTAACCTTATTCCATGGGTAACTGTTGGACATTCTCGAAATTGGATTATCTCTCTGTCGTTTTTCTGAGAAACGGCCAAAGGCTACTACCTTTGGACTTATTTAGAATATTTTAAAAGGCCGTAACTTTCTCGTTACTCGTAATAATTGACCACTCCTGGAGGCTTTGGAAACCTTATTCCATGGGTAACAGTTGGGCATTCTCGAAATTGGATTATCTCTCTATCGTTTTTCTGAGAAACGGCCAAAGGCTACTTCCTTTGGATTTATTTAGAATATAAAAAAGGCCATAACTTTCTCGTTACTCGTGATAATTGGCCACTCCAGGAGTCTTTGGAAACCTTATTTCATGGGTAACAGTTGGGCATTCTCGAAATTGGATTATCTCTCTGTCGTTTTTCTGAGAAACGGCCAAAGGCTACTACCTTTGGATTTATTTAGAATATTTTAAAAGGCCATAACTTTCTCGTTACTCGTGATAATTGACCACTCCTGGAGGCTTTGGAAACCTTATTCCATGGTTAACAGTTGGACATTCTCGAAATTGGATTATCTCTCTGTCGTTTTTCTGAGAAACGGCAAAAGGCTACTACCTTTGGATTTATTTAGAATATTAAAAAGGCCATAACTTTCTTGTTACTCGTGATAATTGGCCACTCCAGGAGGCTTTGGAAACCTTATTCCATCGGTAACGTTTGGGCATTCTCGAAATTGGATTATCTCTCTGTCGTTTTTCTGAGAAACGGCCAAAGGCTACTGCCTTTGGATTTATTTAGAATATTAAAAAGGCCATAACTTTCTTGTTACTCGTGATAATTGACCACTCCAGGAGGCTTTGGAAACCTTATTCCATGGGTAACAGTTGGGCATTCTCGAAATTTGATTATCTCTCTGTCGTTTTTCTGAGAAACGGCCAAAGGCTACTACCTTTGGATTTATTTAGAATATTTTAAAAGGCCATAACTTTCTCGTTACTCGTGATAATTGACCACTCCTGGAGGCTTTGGAAACCTTATTCCATGGGTAACAGTTGGACATTCTCGAAATTGGATTATCTCTCTGTCGTTTTTCTGAGAAACGGCCAAAGGCTACTGCCTTTGGATTTATTTAGAATATTAAAAAGGCCATAACTTTCTTGTTACTCGTGATAATTGACCACTCTAGGAGGCTTTGGAAACCTTATTCCATGGGTAACAGTTGGGCATTCTCGAAATTTGATTATCTCTTTGTCGTTTTTCTGAGAAACGGCCAAAGGGTACTACCTTTGGATTTATTTAGAATATTTTAAAAGGCCATAACTTTCTCGTTACTCGTGATAATTGACCACTCCTGGAGGCTTTGGAAACCTTATTCCATGGGTAACAGTTGGACATTCTCGAAATTGGATTATCTCTCTGTCGTTTTTCTGAGAAACGGCTAAAGGCTACTGCCTTTGGATTTATTTAGAATATTAAAAAGGCCATAACTTTCTCGTTACTCGTGATAATTGGCCACTCCAGAAGGCTTTGGAAACCTTATTCCATGGGTAACAGTTGGGCATTCTCGAAATTGGATTATCTCTCTGTCGTTTTTCTGAGAAACGGCCAAAGGCAGCTGCCTTTGGAATTATTTAGAATATTAGAAATGCCATAACTTTCTCGTTACTCGTGATAATTGGCCACTCCAGGAGGCTTTGGAAACCTTATTCCATGGGTAACAGTTGGGCATTCTCGAAATTGGATTATCTCTCTGTCATTTTTCTGAGAAACGGCCAAAGGCTACTGCCTTTGGATTTACTTAGAATATTAAAAAAGCCATAACTTTCTTGTTACTCGTGATAATTGACCACTCCAGGAGGCTTTGGAAACCTTATTCCATGGGTAACAGTTGGGCATTTTCGAAATTTGATTATCTCTCTGTCGTTTTTCTGAGAAACGGCCAAAGGGTACTACCTTTGGATTTATTTAAAATATTGTAAAAGGCCATAACTTTCTCGTTACTCGTGATAATTGACCACTCCTGGAGGCTTTGGAAACATTATTCCATGGGTAACAGTTGGACATTCTCGAAATTGGATTATCTCTCTGTCGTTTTTCTGAGAAACGGCCAAAGGCTACTGCCTTTGGATTTATTTAGAATATTAAAAAGGCCATAACTTTCTCGTTACTCGTGATAATTGGCCACTCCAGAAGGATTTGGAAACCTTATTCCATGGGTAACAGTTGGGCATTCTCGAAATTGGATTATCTCTCTGTCGTTTTTCTGAGAAATGGCCAAAGGCAGCTGCTTTTGGATTTATTTAGAATATTAGAAATGCCAGAACTTTCTCGTTACTCGTGATAATTGGCCACTCCAGGAGGCTTTGGAAACCTTATTCCATGGGTAACAGTTGGGCATTCTCGAAATTGGATTATCTCTCTGTCATTTTTCTGAGAAACGGCCAAAGGCTACTGTCTTTGAATTTATTTAGAATATTAGAAAGGCCATAACTTTCTCGTTACTCGTGATAATTGGCCACTCCAGGAGGCTTTGTTAACCTTATTCCATGGGTAACAGTTGGACATTCTCGAAATTGGATTATCTCTCTGTCGTTTTTCTGAGAAACGGCCAAAGGCTACTACCTTTGGACTTATTTAGAATATTTTAAAAGGCCGTAACTTTCTCGTTACTCGTAATAATTGACCACTCCTGGAGGCTTTGGAAACCTTATTCCATGGGTAACAGTTGGGCATTCTCGAAATTGGATTATCTCTCTATCGTTTTTCTGAGAAACGGCCAAAGGCTACTGCCTTTGGATTTATTTAGAATATAAAAAAGGCCATAACTTTCTCGTTACTCGTGATAATTGGCCACTCCAGGAGTCTTTGGAAACCTTATTTCATGGGTAACAGTTGGGCATTCTCGAAATTGGATTATCTCTCTGTCGTTTTTCTGAGAAACGGCCAAAGGCTACTACCTTTGGATTTATTTAGAATATTTTAAAAGGCCATAACTTTCTCGTTACTCGTGATAATTGACCACTCCTGGTGGCTTTGGAAACCTTATTCCATGGGTAACAGTTGGACATTCTCGAAATTGGATTATCTCTCTGTCGTTTTTCTGAGAAACGGCAAAAGGCTACTACCTTTGGATTTATTTAGAATATTAAAAAGGCCATAACTTTCTTGTTACTCGTGATAATTGGCCACTCCAGGAGGCTTTGGAAACCTTATTCCATCGGTAACAGTTGGGCATTCTCGAAATTGGATTATCTCTCTGTCGTTTTTCTGAGAAACGGCCAAAGGCTACTGCCTTTGGATTTATTTAGAATATTAAAAAGGCCATAACTTTCTTGTTACTCGTGATAATTGACCACTCTAGGAGGCTTTGGAAACCTTATTCCATGGGTAACAGTTGGGCATTCTCGAAATTTGATTATCTCTCTGTCGTTTTTCTGAGAAACGGCCAAATGCTACTACCTTTGGATTTATTTAGAATATTTTAAAAGGCCATAACTTTCTCGTTACTCGTGATAATTGACCACTCCTGGAGGCTTTGGAAACCTTATTCCATGGGTAACAGTTGGACATTCTCGAAATTGGATTATCTCTCTGTCGTTTTTCTGAGAAACGGCCAAAGGCTACTGCCTTTGGATTTATTTAGAATATTAAAAAGGCCATAACTTTCTTGTTACTCGTGATAATTGACCACTCTAGGAGGCTTTGGAAACCTTATTCCATGGGTAACAGTTGGGCATTCTCGAAATTTGATTATCTCTTTGTCGTTTTTCTGAGAAACGGCCAAAGGGTACTACCTTTGGATTTATTTAGAATATTTTAAAAGGCCATAACTTTCTCGTTACTCGTGATAATTGACCACTCCTGGAGGCTTTGGAAACCTTATTCCATGGGTAACAGTTGGACATTCTCGAAATTGGATTATCTCTCTGTCGTTTTTCTGAGAAACGGCTAAAGGCTACTGGCTTTGGATTTATTTAGAATATTAAAAAGGCCATAACTTTCTCGTTACTCGTGATAATTGGCCACTCCAGAAGGCTTTGGAAACCTTATTCCATGGGTAACAGTTGGGCATTCTCGAAATTGGATTATCTCTCTGTCGTTTTTCTGAGAAACGGCCAAAGGCAGCTGCCTTTGGAATTATTTAGAATATTAGAAATGCCATAACTTTCTCGTTACTCGTGATAATTGGCCACTCCTGGAGGCTTTGGAAACATTATTCCATGGGTAACAGTTGGACATTCTCGAAATTGGATTATCTCTCTGTCGTTTTTCTGAGAAACGGCCAAAGGCTACTGCCTTTGGATTTATTTAGAATATTAAAAAGGCCATAACTTTCTCGTTACTCGTGATAATTGGCCACTCCAGAAGGATTTGGAAACCTTATTCCATGGGTAACAGTTGGGCATTCTCGAAATTGGATTATCTCTCTGTCGTTTTTCTGAGAAACGGCCAATGGGTACTACCTTTGGATTTATTTAAAATATTATAAAAGGCCATAACTTTCTCGTTACTCGTGATAATTGACCACTCCTGGAGGCTTTGGAAACCTTATTCCATGGGTAACAGTTGGACATTCTCGAAATTGGATTATCTCTCTGTCGTTTTTCTGAGAAACGGCCAAAGGCTACTGCCTTTGGATTTATTTAGAATATTAAAAAGGCCATAACTTTCTCGTTACTCGTGATAATTGGCCACTCCAGAAGGATTTGGAAACCTTATTCCATGGGTAACAGTTGGGCATTCTCGAAATTGGATTATCTCTCTGTCGTTTTTCTGAGAAACGGCCAAAGGCAGCTACTTTTGGATTTATTTAGAATATTAGAAATGCCAGAACTTTCTCGTTACTCGTGATAATTGGCCACTCCAGGAGGCTTTGGAAACCTTATTCCATGGGTAACAGTTGGGCATTCTCGAAATTGGATTATCTCTCTGTCATTTTTCTGAGAAACGGCCAAAGGCTACTGTCTTTGGATTTATTTAGAATATTAGAAAGGCCATAACTTTCTCGTTACTCGTGATAATTGGCCACTCCAGGAGGCTTTGTTAACCTTATTCCATGGGTAACAGTTGGACATTCTCGAAATTGGATTATCTCTCTGTCGTTTTTCTGAGAAACGGCCAAAGGCTACTACCTTTGGACTTATTTAGAATATTTTAAAAGGCCGTAACATTCTCGTTACTCGTAATAATTGACCACTCCTGGAGGCTTTGGAAACCTTATTCCATGGGTAACAGTTGGGCATTCTCGAAATTGGATTATCTCTCTATCGTTTTTCTGAGAAACGGCCAAAGGCTACTGCCTTTGGATTTATTTAGAATATAAAAAAGGCCATAACTTTCTCGTTACTCGTGATAATTGGCCACTCCAGGAGTCTTTGGAAACCTTATTTCATGGGTAACAGTTGGGCATTCTCGAAATTGGATTATCTCTCTGTCGTTTTTCTGAGAAACGGCCAAAGGCTACTACCTTTGGATTTATTTAGAATATTTTAAAAGGCCATAACTTTCTCGTTACTCGTGATAATTGACCACTCCTGGAGGCTTTGGAAACCTTATTCCATGGGTAACAGTTGGACATTCTCGAAATTGGATTATCTCTCTGTCGTTTTTCTGAGAAACGGCAAAAGGCTACTACCTTTGGATTTATTTAGAATATTAAAAAGGCCATAACTTTCTTGTTACTCGTGATAATTGGCCACTCCAGGAGGCTTTGGAAACCTTATTCCATCGGTAACAGTTGGGCATTCTCGAAATTGGATTATCTCTCTGTCGTTTTTCTGAGAAACGGCCAAAGGCTACTGCCTTTGGATTTATTTAGAATATTAAAAAGGCCATAACTTTCTTGTTACTCGTGATAATTGACCACTCCAGGAGGCTTTGGAAACCTTATTCCATGGGTAACAGTTGGGCATTCTCGAAATTTGATTATCTCTCTGTCGTTTTTCTGAGAAACGGCCAAATGCTACTACCTTTGGATTTATTTAGAATATTTTAAAAGGCCATAACTTTCTCGTTACTCGTGATAATTGACCACTCCTGGAGGCTTTGGAAACCTTATTCCATGGGTAACAGTTGGACATTCTCGAAATTGGATTATCTCTCTGTCGTTTTTCTGAGAAACGGCCAAAGGCTACTGCCTTTGGATTTATTTAGAATATTAAAAAGGCCATAACTTTCTTGTTACTCGTGATAATTGACCACTCTAGGAGGCTTTGGAAACCTTATTCCATGGGTAACAGTTGGGCATTCTCGAAATTCGATTATCTCTTTGTCGTTTTTCTGAGAAACGGCCAAAGGGTACTACCTTTGGATTTATTTAGAATATTTTAAAAGGCCATAACTTTCTCGTTACTCGTGATAATTGACCACTCCTGGAGGCTTTGGAAACCTTATTCCATGGGTAAGAGTTGGACATTCTCGAAATTGGATTATCTCTCTGTCGTTTTTCTGAGAAACGGCCAAAGGCTACTGTCTTTGGATTTATTTAGAATATTAGAAAGGCCATAACTTTCTCGTTACTCGTGATAATTGGCCACTCCAGGAGGCTTTGTTAACCTTATTCCATGGGTAACAGTTGGACATTCTCGAAATTGGATTATCTCTCTGTCGTTTTTCTGAGAAACGGCCAAAGGCTACTACCTTTGGACTTATTTAGAATATTTTAAAAGGCCGTAACTTTCTCGTTACTCGTAATAATTGACCACTCCTGGAGGCTTTGGAAACCTTATTCCAGGGTAACAGTTGGGCATTCTCGAAATTGGATTATCTCTCCATCGTTTTTCTGAGAAACGGCCAAAGGCTACTGCCTTTGGATTTATTTAGAATATAAAAAAGGCCATAACTTTCTCGTTACTCGTGATAATTGGCCACTCCAGGAGTCTTTGGAAACCTTATTTCATGGGTAACAGTTGGGCATTCTCGAAATTGGATTATCTCTCTGTCGTTTTTCTGAGAAACGGCCAAAGGCTACTACCTTTGGATTTATTTAGAATATTTTAAAAGGCCATAACTTTTTCGTTACTCGTGATAATTGACCACTCCTGGAGGCTTTGGAAACCTTATTCCATGGGTAACAGTTGGACATTCTCGAAATTGGATTATCTCTCTGTCGTTTTTCTGAGAAACGGCAAAAGGCTACTACCTTTGGATTTATTTAGAATATTAAAAAGACCATAACTTTCTTGTTACACGTGATAATTGGCCACTCCAGGAGGCTTTGGAAACCTTATTCTATCGGTAACAGTTGGGCATTCTCGAAATTGGATTATCTCTCTGTCGTTTTTCTGAGAAACGGCCAAAGGCTACTGCCTTTGGATTTATTTAGAATATTAAAAAGGCCATAACTTTCTTGTTACTCGTGATAATTGACCACTCCAGGAGGCTTTGGAAACCTTATTCCATGGGTAACAGTTGGGCATTCTCGAAATTTGATTATCTCTCTGTCGTTTTTCTGAGAAACGGCCAAAGGCTATTACCTTTGGATTTATTTAGAATATTTTAAAAGGCCATAACTTTCTCGTTACTCGTGATAATTGACCACTCCTGGAGGCTTTGGAAACCTTATTCCATGGGTAACAGTTGGACATTCTCGAAATTGGATTATCTCTCTGTCGTTTTTCTGAGAAACGGCCAAAGGCTACTGCCTTTGGATTTATTTAGAATATTAAAAAGGCCATAACTTTCTTGTTACTCGTGATAATTGGCCACTCTAGGAGGCTTTGGAAGCCTTATTCCATGGGTAACAGTTGGGCATTCTCGAAATTCGATTATCTCTTTGTCGTTTTTCTGAGAAACGGCCAAAGGGTACTACCTTTGGATTTATTTAGAATATTTTAAAAGGCCATAACTTTCTCGTTACTCGTGATAATTGACCACTCCTGGAGGCTTTGGAAACCTTATTCCATGGGTAACAGTTGGACATTCTCGAAATTGGATTATCTCTCTGTCGTTTTTCTGAGAAACGGCTAAAGGCTACTGCCTTTGGATTTATTTAGAATATTAAAAAGGCCATAACTTTCTCGTTACTCGTGATAATTGGCCACTCCAGAAGGCTTTGGAAACCTTATTCCATGGGTAACAGTTGGGCATTCTCGAAATTGGATTAACTCTCTGTCGTTTTTCTGAGAAACGGCCAAAGGCAGCTGCCTTTGGAATTATTTAGAATATTAGAAATGCCATAACTTTCTCGTTACTCGTGATAATTGGCCACTCCAGGAGGCTTTGGAAACCTTATTCCATGGGTAACAGTTGGGCATTCTCGAAATTGGATTATCTCTCTGTCATTTTTCTGAGAAACGGCCAAAGGCTACTGTCTTTGGATTTATTTAGAATATTAGAAAGGCCATAACTTTCTCGTTACTCGTGATAATTGGCCACTCCAGGAGGCTTTGTTAACCTTATTCCATGGGTAACAGTTGGACATTCTCGAAATTGGATTATCTCTCTGTCGTTTTTCTGAGAAACGGCCAAAGGCTACTACCTTTGGACTTATTTAGAATATTTTAAAAGGCCGTAACATTCTCGTTACTCGTAATAATTGACCACTCCTGGAGGCTTTGGAAACCTTATTCCATGGGTAACAGTTGGGCATTCTCGAAATTGGATTATCTCTCTATCGTTTTTCTGAGAAACGGCCAAAGGCTACTGCCTTTGGATTTATTTAGAATATAAAAAAGGCCATAACTTTCTCGTTACTCGTGATAATTGGCCACTCCAGGAGTCTTTGGAAACCTTATTTCATGGGTAACAGTTGGGCATTCTCGAAATTGGATTATCTCTCTGTCGTTTTTCTGAGAAACGGCCAAAGGCTACTACCTTTGGATTTATTTAGAATATTTTAAAAGGCCATAACTTTCTCGTTACTCGTGATAATTGACCACTCCTGGAGGCTTTGGAAACCTTATTCCATGGGTAACAGTTGGACATTCTCGAAATTGGATTATCTCTCTGTCGTTTTTCTGAGAAACGGCAAAAGGCTACTACCTTTGGATTTATTTAGAATATTAAAAAGGCCATAACTTTCTTGTTACTCGTGATAATTGGCCACTCCAGGAGGCTTTGGAAACCTTATTCCATCGGTAACAGTTGGGCATTCTCGAAATTGGATTATCTCTCTGTCGTTTTTCTGAGAAACGGCCAAAGGCTACTGCCTTTGGATTTATTTAGAATATTAAAAAGGCCATAACTTTCTTGTTACTCGTGATAATTGACCACTCCAGGAGGCTTTGGAAACCTTATTCCATGGGTAACAGTTGGGCATTCTCGAAATTTGATTATCTCTCTGTCGTTTTTCTGAGAAACGGCCAAATGCTACTACCTTTGGATTTATTTAGAATATTTTAAAAGGCCATAACTTTCTCGTTACTCGTGATAATTGACCACTCCTGGAGGCTTTGGAAACCTTATTCCATGGGTAACAGTTGGACATTCTCGAAATTGGATTATCTCTCTGTCGTTTTTCTGAGAAACGGCCAAAGGCTACTGCCTTTGGATTTATTTAGAATATTAAAAAGGCCATAACTTTCTTGTTACTCGTGATAATTGACCACTCTAGGAGGCTTTGGAAACCTTATTCCATGGGTAACAGTTGGGCATTCTCGAAATTCAATTATCTCTTTGTCGTTTTTCTGAGAAACGGCCAAAGGGTACTACCTTTGGATTTATTTAGAATATTTTAAAAGGCCATAACTTTCTCGTTACTCGTGATAATTGACCACTCCTGGAGGCTTTGGAAACCTTATTCCATGGGTAAGAGTTGGACATTCTCGAAATTGGATTATCTCTCTGTCGTTTTTCTGAGAAACGGCCAAAGGCTACTGTCTTTGGATTTATTTAGAATATTAGAAAGGCCATAACTTTCTCGTTACTCGTGATAATTGGCCACTCCAGGAGGCTTTGTTAACCTTATTCCATGGGTAACAGTTGGACATTCTCGAAATTGGATTATCTCTCTGTCGTTTTTCTGAGAAACGGCCAAAGGCTACTACCTTTGGACTTATTTAGAATATTTTAAAAGGCCGTAACTTTCTCGTTACTCGTAATAATTGACCACTCCTGGAGGCTTTGGAAACCTTATTCCAGGGTAACAGTTGGGCATTCTCGAAATTGGATTATCTCTCTATCGTTTTTCTGAGAAACGGCCAAAGGCTACTGCCTTTGGATTTATTTAGAATATAAAAAAGGCCATAACTTTCTCGTTACTCGTGATAATTGGCCACTCCAGGAGTCTTTGGAAACCTTATTTCATGGGTAACAGTTGGGCATTCTCGAAATTGGATTATCTCTCTGTCGTTTTTCTGAGAAACGACCAAAGGCTACTACCTTTGGATTTATTTAGAATATTTTAAAAGGCCATAACTTTTTCGTTACTCGTGATAATTGACCACTCCTGGAGGCTTTGGAAACCTTATTCCATGGGTAACAGTTGGACATTCTCGAAATTGGATTATCTCTCTGTCGTTTTTCTGAGAAACGGCAAAAGGCTACTACCTTTGGATTTATTTAGAATATTAAAAAGACCATAACTTTCTTGTTACACGTGATAATTGGCCACTCCAGGAGGCTTTGGAAACCTTATTCTATCGGTAACAGTTGGGCATTCTCGAAATTGGATTATCTCTCTGTCGTTTTTCTGAGAAACGGCCAAAGGCTACTGCCTTTGGATTTATTTAGAATATTAAAAAGGCCATAACTTTCTTGTTACTCGTGATAATTGACCACTCCAGGAGGCTTTGGAAACCTTATTCCATGGGTAACAGTTGGGCATTCTCGAAATTTGATTATCTCTCTGTCGTTTTTCTGAGAAACGGCCAAAGGCTATTACCTTTGGATTTATTTAGAATATTTTAAAAGGCCATAACTTTCTCGTTACTCGTGATAATTGACCACTCCTGGAGGCTTTGGAAACCTTATTCCATGGGTAACAGTTGGACATTCTCGAAATTGGATTATCTCTCTGTCGTTTTTCTGAGAAACGGCTAAAGGCTACTGCCTTTGGATTTATTTAGAATATTAAAAAGGCCATAACTTTCTCGTTACTCGTGATAATTGGCCACTCCAGAAGGCTTTGGAAACCTTATTCCATGGGTAACAGTTGGGCATTCTCGAAATTGGATTAACTCTCTGTCGTTTTTCTGAGAAACGGCCAAAGGCAGCTGCCTTTGGAATTATTTAGAATATTAGAAATGCCATAACTTTCTCGTTACTCGTGATAATTGGCCACTCCAGGAGGCTTTGGAAACCTTATTCCATGGGTAACAGTTGGGCATTCTCGAAATTGGATTATCTCTCTGTCATTTTTCTGAGAAACGGCCAAAGGCTACTGCCTTTGGATTTATTTAGAATATTAAAAAAGCCATAACTTTCTTGTTACTCGTGATAATTGACCACTCCAGGAGGCTTTGGAAACCTTATTCCATGGGTAACAGTTGGGCATTCTCGAAATTTGATTATCTCTCTGTCGTTTTTCTGAGAAACGGCCAAAGGGTACTACCTTTGGATTTATTTAGAATATTGTAAAAGGCCATAACTTTCTCGTTACTCGTGATAATTGACCACTCCTGGAGGCTTTGGAAACCTTATTCCATGGGTAACAGTTGGACATTCTCGAAATTGGATTATCTCTCTGTCGTTTTTCTGAGAAACGGCCAAAGGCTACTGCCTTTGGATTTATTTAGAATATTAAAAAGGCCATAACTTTCTTGTTACTCGTGATAATTGACCACTCCAGGAGGCTTTGGAAACCTTATTCCATGGGTAACAGTTGGGCATTCTCGAAATTTGATTATCTCTCTGTCGTTTTTCTGAGAAACGGCCAAATGCTACTACCTTTGGATTTATTTAGAATATTTTAAAAGGCCATAACTTTCTCGTTACTCGTGATAATTGACCACTCCTGGAGGCTTTGGAAACCTTATTCCATGGGTAACAGTTGGACATTCTCGAAATTGGATTATCTCTCTGTCGTTTTTCTGAGAAACGGCCAAAGGCTACTGCCTTTGGATTTATTTAGAATATTAAAAAGGCCATAACTTTCTTGTTACTCGTGATAATTGACCACTCTAGGAGGCTTTGGAAACCTTATTCCATGGGTAACAGTTGGGCATTCTCGAAATTCGATTATCTCTTTGTCGTTTTTCTGAGAAACGGCCAAAGGGTACTACCTTTGGATTTATTTAGAATATTTTAAAAGGCCATAACTTTCTCGTTACTCGTGATAATTGACCACTCCTGGAGGCTTTGGAAACCTTATTCCATGGGTAAGAGTTGGACATTCTCGAAATTGGATTATCTCTCTGTCGTTTTTCTGAGAAACGGCCAAAGGCTACTGTCTTTGGATTTATTTAGAATATTAGAAAGGCCATAACTTTCTCGTTACTCGTGATAATTGGCCACTCCAGGAGGCTTTGTTAACCTTATTCCATGGGTAACAGTTGGACATTCTCGAAATTGGATTATCTCTCTGTCGTTTTTCTGAGAAACGGCCAAAGGCTACTACCTTTGGACTTATTTAGAATATTTTAAAAGGCCGTAACTTTCTCGTTACTCGTAATAATTGACCACTCCTGGAGGCTTTGGAAACCTTATTCCAGGGTAACAGTTGGGCATTCTCGAAATTGGATTATCTCTCTATCGTTTTTCTGTGAAACGGCCAAAGGCTACTGCCTTTGGATTTATTTAGAATATAAAAAAGGCCATAACTTTCTCGTTACTCGTGATAATTGGCCACTCCAGGAGTCTTTGGAAACCTTATTTCATGGGTAACAGTTGGGCATTCTCGAAATTGGATTATCTCTCTGTCGTTTTTCTGAGAAACGGCCAAAGGCTACTACCTTTGGATTTATTTAGAATATTTTAAAAGGCCATAACTTTTTCGTTACTCGTGATAATTGACCACTCCTGGAGGCTTTGGAAACCTTATTCCATGGGTAACAGTTGGACATTCTCGAAATTGGATTATCTCTCTGTCGTTTTTCTGAGAAACGGCTAAAGGCTACTACCTTTGGATTTATTTAGAATATTAAAAAGACCATAACTTTCTTGTTACACGTGATAATTGGCCACTCCAGGAGGCTTTGGAAACCTTATTCTATCGGTAACAGTTGGGCATTCTCGAAATTGGATTATCTCTCTGTCGTTTTTCTGAGAAACGGCCAAAGGCTACTGCCTTTGGATTTATTTAGAATATTAAAAAGGCCATAACTTTCTTGTTACTCGTGATAATTGACCACTCCAGGAGGCTTTGGAAACCTTATTCCATGGGTAACAGTTGGGCATTCTCGAAATTTGATTATCTCTCTGTCGTTTTTCTGAGAAACGGCCAAAGGCTATTACCTTTGGATTTATTTAGAATATTTTAAAAGGCCATAACTTTCTCGTTACTCGTGATAATTGACCACTCCTGGAGGCTTTGGAAACCTTATTCCATGGGTAACAGTTGGACATTCTCGAAATTGGATTATCTCTCTGTCGTTTTTCTGAGAAACGGCCAAAGGCTACTGCCTTTGGATTTATTTAGAATATTAAAAAGGCCATAACTTTCTTGTTACTCGTGATAATTGGCCACTCTAGGAGGCTTTGGAAGCCTTATTCCATGGGTAACAGTTGGGCATTCTCGAAATTCGATTATCTCTTTGTCGTTTTTCTGAGAAACGGCCAAAGGGTACTACCTTTGGATTTATTTAGAATATTTTAAAAGGCCATAACTTTCTCGTTACTCGTGATAATTGACCACTCCTGGAGGCTTTGGAAACCTTATTCCATGGGTAACAGTTGGACATTCTCGAAATTGGATTATCTCTCTGTCGTTTTTCTGAGAAACGGCTAAAGGCTACTGCCTTTGGATTTATTTAGAATATTAAAAAGGCCATAACTTTCTCGTTACTCGTGATAATTGGCCACTCCAGAAGGCTTTGGAAACCTTATTCCATGGGTAACAGTTGGGCATTCTCGAAATTGGATTATCTCTCTGTCGTTTTTCTGAGAAACGGCCAAAGGCAGCTGCCTTTGGAATTATTTAGAATATTAGAAATGCCATAACTTTCTCGTTACTCGTGATAATTGGCCACTCCAGGAGGCTTTGGAAACCTTATTCCATGGGTAACAGTTGGGCATTCTCGAAATTGGATTATCTCTCTGTCATTTTTCTGAGAAACGGCCAAAGGCTACTGCCTTTGGATTTATTTAGAATATTAAAAAAGCCATAACTTTCTTGTTACTCGTGATAATTGACCACTCCAGGAGGCTTTGGAAACCTTATTCCATGGGTAACAGTTGGGCATTCTCGAAATTTGATTATCTCTCTGTCGTTTTTCTGAGAAACGGCCAAATGCTACTACCTTTGGATTTATTTAGAATATTTTAAAAGGCCATAACTTTCTCGTTACTCGTGATAATTGACCACTCCTGGAGGCTTTGGAAACCTTATTCCATGGGTAACAGTTGGACATTCTCGAAATTGGATTATCTCTCTGTCGTTTTTCTGAGAAACGGCCAAAGGCTACTGCCTTTGGATTTATTTAGAATATTAAAAAGGCCATAACTTTCTTGTTACTCGTGATAATTGACCACTCTAGGAGGCTTTGGAAACCTTATTCCATGGGTAACAGTTGGGCATTCTCGAAATTCGATTATCTCTTTGTCGTTTTTCTGAGAAACGGCCAAAGGGTACTACCTTTGGATTTATTTAGAATATTTTAAAAGGCCATAACTTTCTCGTTACTCGTGATAATTGACCACTCCTGGAGGCTTTGGAAACCTTATTCCATGGGTAAGAGTTGGACATTCTCGAAATTGGATTATCTCTCTGTCGTTTTTCTGAGAAACGGCCAAAGGCTACTGTCTTTGGATTTATTTAGAATATTAGAAAGGCCATAACTTTCTCGTTACTCGTGATAATTGGCCACTCCAGGAGGCTTTGTTAACCTTATTCCATGGGTAACAGTTGGACATTCTCGAAATTGGATTATCTCTCTGTCGTTTTTCTGAGAAACGGCCAAAGGCTACTACCTTTGGACTTATTTAGAATATTTTAAAAGGCCGTAACTTTCTCGTTACTCGTAATAATTGACCACTCCTGGAGGCTTTGGAAACCTTATTCCAGGGTAACAGTTGGGCATTCTCGAAATTGGATTATCTCTCTATCGTTTTTCTGTGAAACGGCCAAAGGCTACTGCCTTTGGATTTATTTAGAATATAAAAAAGGCCATAACTTTCTCGTTACTCGTGATAATTGGCCACTCCAGGAGTCTTTGGAAACCTTATTTCATGGGTAACAGTTGGGCATTCTCGAAATTGGATTATCTCTCTGTCGTTTTTCTGAGAAACGGCCAAAGGCTACTACCTTTGGATTTATTTAGAATATTTTAAAAGGCCATAACTTTTTCGTTACTCGTGATAATTGACCACTCCTGGAGGCTTTGGAAACCTTATTCCATGGGTAACAGTTGGACATTCTCGAAATTGGATTATCTCTCTGTCGTTTTTCTGAGAAACGGCTAAAGGCTACTACCTTTGGATTTATTTAGAATATTAAAAAGACCATAACTTTCTTGTTACACGTGATAATTGGCCACTCCAGGAGGCTTTGGAAACCTTATTCTATCGGTAACAGTTGGGCATTCTCGAAATTGGATTATCTCTCTGTCGTTTTTCTGAGAAACGGCCAAAGGCTACTGCCTTTGGATTTATTTAGAATATTAAAAAGGCCATAACTTTCTTGTTACTCGTGATAATTGACCACTCCAGGAGGCTTTGGAAACCTTATTCCATGGGTAACAGTTGGGCATTCTCGAAATTTGATTATCTCTCTGTCGTTTTTCTGAGAAACGGCCAAAGGCTATTACCTTTGGATTTATTTAGAATATTTTAAAAGGCCATAACTTTCTCGTTACTCGTGATAATTGACCACTCCTGGAGGCTTTGGAAACCTTATTCCATGGGTAACAGTTGGACATTCTCGAAATTGGATTATCTCTCTGTCGTTTTTCTGAGAAACGGCCAAAGGCTACTGCCTTTGGATTTATTTAGAATATTAAAAAGGCCATAACTTTCTTGTTACTCGTGATAATTGGCCACTCTAGGAGGCTTTGGAAGCCTTATTCCATGGGTAACAGTTGGGCATTCTCGAAATTCGATTATCTCTTTGTCGTTTTTCTGAGAAACGGCCAAAGGGTACTACCTTTGGATTTATTTAGAATATTTTAAAAGGCCATAACTTTCTCGTTACTCGTGATAATTGACCACTCCTGGAGGCTTTGGAAACCTTATTCCATGGGTAACAGTTGGACATTCTCGAAATTGGATTATCTCTCTGTCGTTTTTCTGAGAAACGGCTAAAGGCTACTGCCTTTGGATTTATTTAGAATATTAAAAAGGCCATAACTTTCTCGTTACTCGTGATAATTGGCCACTCCAGAAGGCTTTGGAAACCTTATTCCATGGGTAACAGTTGGGCATTCTCGAAATTGGATTATCTCTCTGTCGTTTTTCTGAGAAACGGCCAAAGGCTGCCTTTGGAATTATTTAGAATATTAGAAATGCCATAACTTTCTCGTTACTCGTGATAATTGGCCACTCCAGGAGGCTTTGGAAACCTTATTCCATGGGTAACAGTTGGGCATTCTCGAAATTGGATTATCTCTCTGTCATTTTTCTGAGAAACGGCCAAAGGCTACTGCCTTTGGATTTATTTAGAATATTAAAAAAGCCATAACTTTCTTGTTACTCGTGATAATTGACCACTCCAGGAGGCTTTGGAAACCTTATTCCATGGGTAACAGTTGGGCATTCTCGAAATTGGATTATCTCTCTGTCGTTTTTCTGAGAAACGGCCAAAGGCTACTACCTTTGGATTTATTTAGAATATTTTAAAAGGCCATAACTTTTTCGTTACTCGTGATAATTGACCACTCCTGGAGGCTTTGGAAACCTTATTCCATGGGTAACAGTTGGACATTCTCGAAATTGGATTATCTCTCTGTCGTTTTTCTGAGAAACGGCTAAAGGCTACTGCCTTTGGATTTATTTAGAATATTAAAAAGGCCATAACTTTCTCGTTACTCGTGATAATTGGCCACTCCAGAAGGCTTTGGAAACCTTATTCCATGGGTAACAGTTGGGCATTCTCGAAATTGGATTAACTCTCTGTCGTTTTTCTGAGAAACGGCCAAAGGCAGCTGCCTTTGGAATTATTTAGAATATTAGAAATGCCATAACTTTCTCGTTACTCGTGATAATTGGCCACTCCAGGAGGCTTTGGAAACCTTATTCCATGGGTAACAGTTGGGCATTCTCGAAATTGGATTATCTCTCTGTCATTTTTCTGAGAAACGGCCAAAGGCTACTGCCTTTGGATTTATTTAGAATATTAAAAAAGCCATAACTTTCTTGTTACTCGTGATAATTGACCACTCCAGGAGGCTTTGGAAACCTTATTCCATGGGTAACAGTTGGGCATTCTCGAAATTTGATTATCTCTCTGTCGTTTTTCTGAGAAACGGCCAAAGGGTACTACCTTTGGATTTATTTAGAATATTGTAAAAGGCCATAACTTTCTCGTTACTCGTGATAATTGACCACTCCTGGAGGCTTTGGAAACCTTATTCCATGGGTAACAGTTGGACATTCTCGAAATTGGATTATCTCTCTGTCGTTTTTCTGAGAAACGGCCAAAGGCTACTGCCTTTGGATTTATTTAGAATATTAAAAAGGCCATAACTTTCTTGTTACTCGTGATAATTGACCACTCCAGGAGGCTTTGGAAACCTTATTCCATGGGTAACAGTTGGGCATTCTCGAAATTTGATTATCTCTCTGTCGTTTTTCTGAGAAACGGCCAAATGCTACTACCTTTGGATTTATTTAGAATATTTTAAAAGGCCATAACTTTCTCGTTACTCGTGATAATTGACCACTCCTGGAGGCTTTGGAAACCTTATTCCATGGGTAACAGTTGGACATTCTCGAAATTGGATTATCTCTCTGTCGTTTTTCTGAGAAACGGCCAAAGGCTACTGCCTTTGGATTTATTTAGAATATTAAAAAGGCCATAACTTTCTTGTTACTCGTGATAATTGACCACTCTAGGAGGCTTTGGAAACCTTATTCCATGGGTAACAATTGGGCATTCTCGAAATTCGATTATCTCTTTGTCGTTTTTCTGAGAAACGGCCAAAGGGTACTACCTTTGGATTTATTTAGAATATTTTAAAAGGCCATAACTTTCTCGTTACTCGTGATAATTGACCACTCCTGGAGGCTTTGGAAACCTTATTCCATGGGTAAGAGTTGGACATTCTCGAAATTGGATTATCTCTCTGTCGTTTTTCTGAGAAACGGCCAAAGGCTACTGTCTTTGGATTTATTTAGAATATTAGAAAGGCCATAACTTTCTCGTTACTCGTGATAATTGGCCACTCCAGGAGGCTTTGTTAACCTTATTCCATGGGTAACAGTTGGACATTCTCGAAATTGGATTATCTCTCTGTCGTTTTTCTGAGAAACGGCCAAAGGCTACTACCTTTGGACTTATTTAGAATATTTTAAAAGGCCGTAACTTTCTCGTTACTCGTAATAATTGACCACTCCTGGAGGCTTTGGAAACCTTATTCCAGGGTAACAGTTGGGCATTCTCGAAATTGGATTATCTCTCTATCGTTTTTCTGTGAAACGGCCAAAGGCTACTGCCTTTGGATTTATTTAGAATATAAAAAAGGCCATAACTTTCTCGTTACTCGTGATAATTGGCCACTCCAGGAGTCTTTGGAAACCTTATTTCATGGGTAACAGTTGGACATTCTCGAAATTGGATTATCTCTCTGTCGTTTTTCTGAGAAACGGCCAAAGGCTACTACCTTTGGATTTATTTAGAATATTTTAAAAGGCCATAACTTTTTCGTTACTCGTGATAATTGACCACTCCTGGAGGCTTTGGAAACCTTATTCCATGGGTAACAGTTGGACATTCTCGAAATTGGATTATCTCTCTGTCGTTTTTCTGAGAAACGGCAAAAGGCTACTACCTTTGGATTTATTTAGAATATTAAAAAGACCATAACTTTCTTGTTACACGTGATAATTGGCCACTCCAGGAGGCTTTGGAAACCTTATTCTATCGGTAACAGTTGGGCATTCTCGAAATTGGATTATCTCTCTGTCGTTTTTCTGAGAAACGGCCAAAGGCTACTGCCTTTGGATTTATTTAGAATATTAAAAAGGCCATAACTTTCTTGTTACTCGTGATAATTGACCACTCCAGGAGGCTTTGGAAACCTTATTCCATGGGTAACAGTTGGGCATTCTCGAAATTTGATTATCTCTCTGTCGTTTTTCTGAGAAACGGCCAAATGCTACTACCTTTGGATTTATTTAGAATATTTTAAAAGGCCATAACTTTCTCGTTACTCGTGATAATTGACCACTCCTGGAGGCTTTGGAAACCTTATTCCATGGGTAACAGTTGGACATTCTCGAAATTGGATTATCTCTCTGTCGTTTTTCTGAGAAACGGCCAAAGGCTACTGCCTTTGGATTTATTTAGAATATTAAAAAGGCCATAACTTTCTTGTTACTCGTGATAATTGACCACTCTAGGAGGCTTTGGAAACCTTATTCCATGGGTAACAGTTGGGCATTCTCGAAATTCGATTATCTCTTTGTCGTTTTTCTGAGAAACGGCCAAAGGGTACTACCTTTGGATTTATTTAGAATATTTTAAAAGGCCATAACTTTCTCGTTACTCGTGATAATTGACCACTCCTGGAGGCTTTGGAAACCTTATTCCATGGGTAAGAGTTGGACATTCTCGAAATTGGATTATCTCTCTGTCGTTTTTCTGAGAAACGGCCAAAGGCTACTGTCTTTGGATTTATTTAGAATATTAGAAAGGCCATAACTTTCTCGTTACTCGTGATAATTGGCCACTCCAGGAGGCTTTGTTAACCTTATTCCATGGGTAACAGTTGGACATTCTCGAAATTGGATTATCTCTCTGTCGTTTTTCTGAGAAACGGCCAAAGGCTACTACCTTTGGACTTATTTAGAATATTTTAAAAGGCCGTAACTTTCTCGTTACTCGTAATAATTGACCACTCCTGGAGGCTTTGGAAACCTTATTCCAGGGTAACAGTTGGGCATTCTCGAAATTGGATTATCTCTCTATCGTTTTTCTGTGAAACGGCCAAAGGCTACTGCCTTTGGATTTATTTAGAATATAAAAAAGGCCATAACTTTCTCGTTACTCGTGATAATTGGCCACTCCAGGAGTCTTTGGAAACCTTATTTCATGGGTAACAGTTGGGCATTCTCGAAATTGGATTATCTCTCTGTCGTTTTTCTGAGAAACGGCCAAAGGCTACTACCTTTGGATTTATTTAGAATATTTTAAAAGGCCATAACTTTTTCGTTACTCGTGATAATTGACCACTCCTGGAGGCTTTGGAAACCTTATTCCATGGGTAACAGTTGGACATTCTCGAAATTGGATTATCTCTCTGTCGTTTTTCTGAGAAACGGCTAAAGGCTACTACCTTTGGATTTATTTAGAATATTAAAAAGACCATAACTTTCTTGTTACACGTGATAATTGGCCACTCCAGGAGGCTTTGGAAACCTTATTCTATCGGTAACAGTTGGGCATTCTCGAAATTGGATTATCTCTCTGTCGTTTTTCTGAGAAACGGCCAAAGGCTACTGCCTTTGGATTTATTTAGAATATTAAAAAGGCCATAACTTTCTTGTTACTCGTGATAATTGACCACTCCAGGAGGCTTTGGAAACCTTATTCCATGGGTAACAGTTGGGCATTCTCGAAATTTGATTATCTCTCTGTCGTTTTTCTGAGAAACGGCCAAAGGCTATTACCTTTGGATTTATTTAGAATATTTTAAAAGGCCATAACTTTCTCGTTACTCGTGATAATTGACCACTCCTGGAGGCTTTGGAAACCTTATTCCATGGGTAACAGTTGGACATTCTCGAAATTGGATTATCTCTCTGTCGTTTTTCTGAGAAACGGCCAAAGGCTACTGCCTTTGGATTTATTTAGAATATTAAAAAGGCCATAACTTTCTTGTTACTCGTGATAATTGGCCACTCTAGGAGGCTTTGGAAGCCTTATTCCATGGGTAACAGTTGGGCATTCTCGAAATTCGATTATCTCTTTGTCGTTTTTCTGAGAAACGGCCAAAGGGTACTACCTTTGGATTTATTTAGAATATTTTAAAAGGCCATAACTTTCTCGTTACTCGTGATAATTGACCACTCCTGGAGGCTTTGGAAACCTTATTCCATGGGTAACAGTTGGACATTCTCGAAATTGGATTATCTCTCTGTCGTTTTTCTGAGAAACGGCTAAAGGCTACTGCCTTTGGATTTATTTAGAATATTAAAAAGGCCATAACTTTCTCGTTACTCGTGATAATTGGCCACTCCAGAAGGCTTTGGAAACCTTATTCCATGGGTAACAGTTGGGCATTCTCGAAATTGGATTATCTCTCTGTCGTTTTTCTGAGAAACGGCCAAAGGCAGCTGCCTTTGGAATTATTTAGAATATTAGAAATGCCATAACTTTCTCGTTACTCGTGATAATTGGCCACTCCAGGAGGCTTTGGAAACCTTATTCCATGGGTAACAGTTGGGCATTCTCGAAATTGGATTATCTCTCTGTCATTTTTCTGAGAAACGGCCAAAGGCTACTGCCTTTGGATTTATTTAGAATATTAAAAAAGCCATAACTTTCTTGTTACTCGTGATAATTGACCACTCCAGGAGGCTTTGGAAACCTTATTCCATGGGTAACAGTTGGGCATTCTCGAAATTGGATTATCTCTCTGTCGTTTTTCTGAGAAACGGCCAAAGGCTACTACCTTTGGATTTATTTAGAATATTTTAAAAGGCCATAACTTTTTCGTTACTCGTGATAATTGACCACTCCTGGAGGCTTTGGAAACCTTATTCCATGGGTAACAGTTGGACATTCTCGAAATTGGATTATCTCTCTGTCGTTTTTCTGAGAAACGGCTAAAGGCTACTACCTTTGGATTTATTTAGAATATTAAAAAGACCATAACTTTCTTGTTACACGTGATAATTGGCCACTCCAGGAGGCTTTGGAAACCTTATTCTATCGGTAACAGTTGGGCATTCTCGAAATTGGATTATCTCTCTGTCGTTTTTCTGAGAAACGGCCAAAGGCTACTGCCTTTGGATTTATTTAGAATATTAAAAAGGCCATAACTTTCTTGTTACTCGTGATAATTGGCCACTCCAGGAGGCTTTGGAAACCTTATTCCATCGGTAACAGTTGGGCATTCTCGAAATTGGATTATCTCTCTGTCGTTTTTCTGAGAAACGGCCAAAGGCTACTGCCTTTGGATTTATTTAGAATATTAAAAAGGCCATAACTTTCTTGTTACTCGTGATAATTGACCACTCCAGGAGGCTTTGGAAACCTTATTCCATGGGTAACAGTTGGGCATTCTCGAAATTTGATTATCTCTCTGTCGTTTTTCTGAGAAACGGCCAAATGCTACTACCTTTGGATTTATTTAGAATATTTTAAAAGGCCATAACTTTCTCGTTACTCGTGATAATTGACCACTCCTGGAGGCTTTGGAAACCTTATTCCATGGGTAACAGTTGGACATTCTCGAAATTGGATTATCTCTCTGTCGTTTTTCTGAGAAACGGCCAAAGGCTACTGCCTTTGGATTTATTTAGAATATTAAAAAGGCCATAACTTTCTTGTTACTCGTGATAATTGACCACTCTAGGAGGCTTTGGAAACCTTATTCCATGGGTAACAGTTGGGCATTCTCGAAATTCGATTATCTCTTTGTCGTTTTTCTGAGAAACGGCCAAAGGGTACTACCTTTGGATTTATTTAGAATATTTTAAAAGGCCATAACTTTCTCGTTACTCGTGATAATTGACCACTCCTGGAGGCTTTGGAAACCTTATTCCATGGGTAAGAGTTGGACATTCTCGAAATTGGATTATCTCTCTGTCGTTTTTCTGAGAAACGGCCAAAGGCTACTGTCTTTGGATTTATTTAGAATATTAGAAAGGCCATAACTTTCTCGTTACTCGTGATAATTGGCCACTCCAGGAGGCTTTGTTAACCTTATTCCATGGGTAACAGTTGGACATTCTCGAAATTGGATTATCTCTCTGTCGTTTTTCTGAGAAACGGCCAAAGGCTACTACCTTTGGACTTATTTAGAATATTTTAAAAGGCCGTAACTTTCTCGTTACTCGTAATAATTGACCACTCCTGGAGGCTTTGGAAACCTTATTCCAGGGTAACAGTTGGGCATTCTCGAAATTGGATTATCTCTCTATCGTTTTTCTGTGAAACGGCCAAAGGCTACTGCCTTTGGATTTATTTAGAATATAAAAAAGGCCATAACTTTCTCGTTACTCGTGATAATTGGCCACTCCAGGAGTCTTTGGAAACCTTATTTCATGGGTAACAGTTGGGCATTCTCGAAATTGGATTATCTCTCTGTCGTTTTTCTGAGAAACGGCCAAAGGCTACTACCTTTGGATTTATTTAGAATATTTTAAAAGGCCATAACTTTTTCGTTACTCGTGATAATTGACCACTCCTGGAGGCTTTGGAAACCTTATTCCATGGGTAACAGTTGGACATTCTCGAAATTGGATTATCTCTCTGTCGTTTTTCTGAGAAACGGCTAAAGGCTACTACCTTTGGATTTATTTAGAATATTAAAAAGACCATAACTTTCTTGTTACACGTGATAATTGGCCACTCCAGGAGGCTTTGGAAACCTTATTCTATCGGTAACAGTTGGGCATTCTCGAAATTGGATTATCTCTCTGTCGTTTTTCTGAGAAACGGCCAAAGGCTACTGCCTTTGGATTTATTTAGAATATTAAAAAGGCCATAACTTTCTTGTTACTCGTGATAATTGACCACTCCAGGAGGCTTTGGAAACCTTATTCCATGGGTAACAGTTGGGCATTCTCGAAATTTGATTATCTCTCTGTCGTTTTTCTGAGAAACGGCCAAAGGCTATTACCTTTGGATTTATTTAGAATATTTTAAAAGGCCATAACTTTCTCGTTACTCGTGATAATTGACCACTCCTGGAGGCTTTGGAAACCTTATTCCATGGGTAACAGTTGGACATTCTCGAAATTGGATTATCTCTCTGTCGTTTTTCTGAGAAACGGCCAAAGGCTACTGCCTTTGGATTTATTTAGAATATTAAAAAGGCCATAACTTTCTTGTTACTCGTGATAATTGGCCACTCTAGGAGGCTTTGGAAGCCTTATTCCATGGGTAACAGTTGGGCATTCTCGAAATTCGATTATCTCTTTGTCGTTTTTCTGAGAAACGGCCAAAGGGTACTACCTTTGGATTTATTTAGAATATTTTAAAAGGCCATAACTTTCTCGTTACTCGTGATAATTGACCACTCCTGGAGGCTTTGGAAACCTTATTCCATGGGTAACAGTTGGACATTCTCGAAATTGGATTATCTCTCTGTCGTTTTTCTGAGAAACGGCTAAAGGCTACTGCCTTTGGATTTATTTAGAATATTAAAAAGGCCATAACTTTCTCGTTACTCGTGATAATTGGCCACTCCAGAAGGCTTTGGAAACCTTATTCCATGGGTAACAGTTGGGCATTCTCGAAATTGGATTATCTCTCTGTCGTTTTTCTGAGAAACGGCCAAAGGCAGCTGCCTTTGGAATTATTTAGAATATTAGAAATGCCATAACTTTCTCGTTACTCGTGATAATTGGCCACTCCAGGAGGCTTTGGAAACCTTATTCCATGGGTAACAGTTGGGCATTCTCGAAATTGGATTATCTCTCTGTCATTTTTCTGAGAAACGGCCAAAGGCTACTGCCTTTGGATTTATTTAGAATATTAAAAAAGCCATAACTTTCTTGTTACTCGTGATAATTGACCACTCCAGGAGGCTTTGGAAACCTTATTCCATGGGTAACAGTTGGGCATTCTCGAAATTTGATTATCTCTCTGTCGTTTTTCTGAGAAACGGCCAAAGGGTACTACCTTTGGATTTATTTAGAATATTGTAAAAGGCCATAACTTTCTCGTTACTCGTGATAATTGACCACTCCTGGAGGCTTTGGAAACCTTATTCCATGGGTAACAGTTGGACATTCTCGAAATTGGATTATCTCTCTGTCGTTTTTCTGAGAAACGGCCAAAGGCTACTGCCTTTGGATTTATTTAGAATATTAAAAAGGCCATAACTTTCTCGTTACTCGTGATAATTGGCCACTCCAGAAGGATTTGGAAACCTTATTCCATGGGTAACAGTTGGGCATTCTCGAAATTGGATTATCTCTCTGTAGTTTTTCTGAGAAACGGCCAAAGGCAGCTGCTTTTGGATTTATTTAGAATATTAGAAATGCCAGAACTTTCTCGTTACTCGTGATAATTGGCCACTCCAGGAGGCTTTGGAAACCTTATTCCATGGGTAACAGTTGGGCATTCTCGAAATTGGATTATCTCTCTGTCATTTTTCTGAGAAACGGCCAAAGGCTACTGTCTTTGGATTTATTTAGAATATTAGAAAGGCCATAACTTTCTCGTTACTCGTGATAATTGGCCACTCCAGGAGGCTTTGTTAACCTTATTCCATGGGTAACAGTTGGACATTCTCGAAATTGGATTATCTCTCTGTCGTTTTTCTGAGAAACGGTCAAAGGCTACTACCTTTGGACTTATTTAGAATATTTTAAAAGGCCGTAACTTTCTCGTTACTCGTAATAATTGACCACTCCTGGAGGCTTTGGAAACCTTATTCCATGGGTAACAGTTGGGTATTCTCGAAATTGGATTATCTCTCTATCGTTTTTCTGAGAAACGGCCAAAGGCTACTGCCTTTGGATTTATTTAGAATATAAAAAAGGCCATAACTTTCTCGTTACTCGTGATAATTGGCCACTCCAGGAGTCTTTGGAAACCTTATTTCATGGGTAACAGTTGGGCATTCTCGAAATTGGATTATCTCTCTGTCGTTTTTCTGAGAAACGGCTAAAGGCTACTACCTTTGGATTTATTTAGAATATTAAAAAGGCCATAACTTTCTCGTTACTCGTGATAATTGGCCACTCCAGAAGGCTTTGGAAACCTTATTCCATGGGTAACAGTTGGGCATTCTCGAAATTGGATTATCTCTCTGTCGTTTTTCTGAGAAACGGCCAAAGGCAGCTGCCTTTGGAATTATTTAGAATATTAGAAATGCCATAACTTTCTCGTTACTCGTGATAATTGGCCACTCCAGGAGGCTTTGGAAACCTTATTCCATGGGTAACAGTTGGGCATTCTCGAAATTGGATTATCTCTCTGTCATTTTTCTGAGAAACGGCCAAAGGCTACTGCCTTTGGATTTATTTAGAATATTAAAAAAGCCATAACTTTCTTGTTACTCGTGATAATTGACCACTCCAGGAGGCTTTGGAAACCTTATTCCATGGGTAACAGTTGGACATTCTCGAAATTGGATTATCTCTCTGTCGTTTTTCTGAGAAACGGCCAAAGGCTACTGCCTTTGGATTTATTTAGAATATTGTAAAAGGCCATAACTTTCTCGTTACTCGTGATAATTGACCACTCCTGGAGGCTTTGGAAGCCTTATTCCATGGGTAACAGTTGGACATTCTCGAAATTGGATTATCTCTATGTCGTTTTTCTGATAAACGGCCAAAGGCAGCTGCCTTTGGATTTATTTAGAATATTAGAAAGGCCATAACTTTCTCGTTACTCGTGATAATTGGCCACTCCAGGAGGATTTGGAAACCTTATTCCATGGGTAACAGTTGGGCATTCTCGAAATTGGATTATCTCTCTGTAGTTTTTCTGAGAAACGGCCAAAGGCAGCTGCTTTTGGATTTATTTAGAATATTAGAAATGCCAGAACTTTCTCGTTACTCGTGATAATTGACCACTCCAGGAGGCTTTGGAAACCTTATTCCATGGGTAACAGTTGGGCATTCTCGAAATTGGATTATCTCTCTGTCATTTTTCTGAGAAACGGCCAAAGGCTACTGTCTTTGGATTTATTTAGAATATTAGAAAGGCCATAACTTTCTCGTTACTCGTGATAATTGGCCACTCCAGGAGGCTTTGTTAACCTTATTCCATGGGTAACAGTTGGACATTCTCGAAATTGGATTATCTCTCTGTCGTTTTTCTGAGAAACGGCCAAAGGCTACTACCTTTGGACTTATTTAGAATATTAGAAATGCCATAACTTTCTCGTTACTCGTGATAATTGACCACTCCTGGAGGCTTTGGAAACCTTATTCCATGGGTAACAGTTGGGTATTCTCGAAATTGGATTATCTCTCTATCGTTTTTCTGAGAAACGGCCAAAGGCTACTGCCTTTGGATTTATTTAGAATATAAAAAAGGCCATAACTTTCTCGTTACTCGTGATAATTGGCCACTCCAGGAGTCTTTGGAAACCTTATTTCATGGGTAACAGTTGGGCATTCTCGAAATTGGATTATCTCTCTGTCGTTTTTCTGAGAAACGGCCAAAGGCTACTACCTTTGGATTTATTTAGAATATTTTAAAAGGCCATAACTTTCTCGTTACTCGTGATAATTGACCACTCCTGGAGGCTTTGGAAACCTTATTCCATGGGTAACAGTTGGACATTCTCGAAATTGGATTATCTCTCTGTCGTTTTTCTGAGAAACGGCAAAAGGCTACTACCTTTGGATTTATTTAGAATATTAAAAAGGCCATAACTTTCTTGTTACTCGTGATAATTGGCCACTCCAGGAGGCTTTGGAAACCTTATTCCATCGGTAAAAGTTGGGCATTCTCGAAATTGGATTATCTCTCTGTCGTTTTTCTGAGAAACGGCCAAAGGCTACTGCCTTTGGATTTATTTAGAATATTAAAAAGGCCATAACTTTCTTGTTACTCGTGATAATTGACCACTCCAGGAGGCTTTGGAAACCTTATTCCATGGGTAACAGTTGGGCATTCTCGAAATTTGATTATCTCTCTGTCGTTTTTCTGAGAAACGGCCAAAGGCTACTACCTTTGGATTTATTTAGAATATTTTAAAAGGCCATAACTTTCTCGTTACTCGTGATAATTGACCACTCCAGGAGGCTTTGGAAACCTTATTCCATGGGTAACAGTTGGGCATTCTCGAAATTGGATTATCTCTCTGTCGTTTTTCTGAGAAACGGCCAAAGGCAGCTGCCTTTGGAATTATTTAGAATATTAGAAATGCCATAACTTTCTCGTTACTCGTGATAATTGGCCACTCCAGGAGGCTTTGGAAACCTTATTCCATGGGTAACAGTTGGGCATTCTCGAAATTGGATTATCTCTCTGTCATTTTTCTGAGAAACGGCCAAAGGCTACTGCCTTTGGATTTATTTAGAATATTAAAAAAGCCATAACTTTCTTGTTACTCGTGATAATTGACCACTCCAGGAGGCTTTGGAAACCTTATTCCATGGGTAACAGTTGGACATTCTCGAAATTGGATTATCTCTCTGTCGTTTTTCTGAGAAACGGCCAAAGGCTACTGCCTTTGGATTTATTTAGAATATTGTAAAAGGCCATAACTTTCTCGTTACTCGTGATAATTGACCACTCCTGGAGGCTTTGGAAGCCTTATTCCATGGGTAACAGTTGGACATTCTCGAAATTGGATTATCTCTATGTCGTTTTTCTGATAAACGGCCAAAGGCAGCTGCCTTTGGATTTATTTAGAATATTAGAAAGGCCATAACTTTCTCGTTACTCGTGATAATTGGCCACTCCAGGAGGATTTGGAAACCTTATTCCATGGGTAACAGTTGGGCATTCTCGAAATTGGATTATCTCTCTGTAGTTTTTGTGAGAAACGGCCAAAGGCAGCTGCTTTTGGATTTATTTAGAATATTAGAAATGCCAGAACTTTCTCGTTACTCGTGATAATTGACCACTCCAGGAGGCTTTGGAAACCTTATTCCATGGGTAACAGTTGGGCATTCTCGAAATTGGATTATCTCTCTGTCATTTTTCTGAGAAACGGCCAAAGGCTACTGTCTTTGGATTTATTTAGAATATTAGAAAGGCCATAACTTTCTCGTTACTCGTGATAATTGGCCACTCCAGGAGGCTTTGTTAACCTTATTCCATGGGTAACAGTTGGACATTCTCGAAATTGGATTATCTCTCTGTCGTTTTTCTGAGAAACGGCCAAAGGCTACTACCTTTGGACTTATTTAGAATATTAGAAATGCCATAACTTTCTCGTTACTCGTGATAATTGACCACTCCTGGAGGCTTTGGAAACCTTATTCCATGGGTAACAGTTGGGTATTCTCGAAATTGGATTATCTCTCTATCGTTTTTCTGAGAAACGGCCAAAGGCTACTGCCTTTGGATTTATTTAGAATATAAAAAAGGCCATAACTTTCTCGTTACTCGTGATAATTGGCCACTCCAGGAGTCTTTGGAAACCTTATTTCATGGGTAACAGTTGGGCATTCTCGAAATTGGATTATCTCTCTGTCGTTTTTCTGAGAAACGGCCAAAGGCAGCTGCCTTTGGAATTATTTAGAATATTAGAAATGCCATAACTTTCTCGTTACTCGTGATAATTGGCCACTCCAGGAGGCTTTGGAAACCTTATTCCATGGGTAACAGTTGGGCATTCTCGAAATTGGATTATCTCTCTGTCATTTTTCTGAGAAACGGCCAAAGGCTACTGCCTTTGGATTTATTTAGAATATTAAAAAAGCCATAACTTTCTTGTTACTCGTGATAATTGACCACTCCAGGAGGCTTTGGAAACCTTATTCCATGGGTAACAGTTGGACATTCTCGAAATTGGATTATCTCTCTGTCGTTTTTCTGAGAAACGGCCAAAGGCCACTGCCTTTGGATTTATTTAGAATATTGTAAAAGGCCATAACTTTCTCGTTACTCGTGATAATTGACCACTCCTGGAGGCTTTGGAAGCCTTATTCCATGGGTAACAGTTGGACATTCTCGAAATTGGATTATCTCTATGTCGTTTTTCTGATAAACGGCCAAAGGCAGCTGCCTTTGGATTTATTTAGAATATTAGAAAGGCCATAACTTTCTCGTTACTCGTGATAATTGGCCACTCCAGGAGGATTTGGAAACCTTATTCCATGGGTAACAGTTGGGCATTCTCGAAATTGGATTATCTCTCTGTAGTTTTTCTGAGAAACGGCCAAAGGCAGCTGCTTTTGGATTTATTTAGAATATTAGAAATGCCAGAACTTTCTCGTTACTCGTGATAATTGACCACTCCAGGAGGCTTTGGAAACCTTATTCCATGGGTAACAGTTGGGCATTCTCGAAATTGGATTATCTCTCTGTCATTTTTCTGAGAAACGGCCAAAGGCTACTGTCTTTGGATTTATTTAGAATATTAGAAAGGCCATAACTTTCTCGTTACTCGTGATAATTGGCCACTCCAGGAGGCTTTGTTAACCTTATTCCATGGGTAACAGTTGGACATTCTCGAAATTGGATTATCTCTCTGTCGTTTTTCTGAGAAACGGCCAAAGGCTACTACCTTTGGACTTATTTAGAATATTAGAAATGCCATAACTTTCTCGTTACTCGTGATAATTGACCACTCCTGGAGGCTTTGGAAACCTTATTCCATGGGTAACAGTTGGGTATTCTCGAAATTGGATTATCTCTCTATCGTTTTTCTGAGAAACGGCCAAAGGCTACTGCCTTTGGATTTATTTAGAATATAAAAAAGGCCATAACTTTCTCGTTACTCGTGATAATTGGCCACTCCAGGAGTCTTTGGAAACCTTATTTCATGGGTAACAGTTGGGCATTCTCGAAATTGGATTATCTCTCTGTCGTTTTTCTGAGAAACGGCCAAAGGCTACTACCTTTGGATTTATTTAGAATATTTTAAAAGGCCATAACTTTCTCGTTACTCGTGATAATTGACCACTCCTGGAGGCTTTGGAAACCTTATTCCATGGGTAACAGTTGGACATTCTCGAAATTGGATTATCTCTCTGTCGTTTTTCTGAGAAACGGCAAAAGGCTACTACCTTTGGATTTATTTAGAATATTAAAAAGGCCATAACTTTCTTGTTACTCGTGATAATTGGCCACTCCAGGAGGCTTTGGAAACCTTATTCCATCGGTAAAAGTTGGGCATTCTCGAAATTGGATTATCTCTCTGTCGTTTTTCTGAGAAACGGCCAAAGGCTACTGCCTTTGGATTTATTTAGAATATTAAAAAGGCCATAACTTTCTTGTTACTCGTGATAATTGACCACTCCAGGAGGCTTTGGAAACCTTATTCCATGGGTAACAGTTGGGCATTCTCGAAATTTGATTAACTCTCTGTCGTTTTTCTGAGAAACGGCCAAAGGCTACTACCTTTGGATTTATTTAGAATATTTTAAAAGGCCATAACTTTCTCGTTACTCGTGATAATTGACCACTCCTGGAGGCTTTGGAAACCTTATTCCATGGGTAACAGTTGGACATTCTCGAAATTGGATTATCTCTCTGTCGTTTTTCTGAGAAACGGCCAAAGGCTACTGCCTTTGGATTTATTTAGAATATTAAAAATGCCATAACTTTCTCGTTACTCGTGATAATTGGCCACTCCAGGAGGTTTTGGAAGCCTTATTCCATGGGTAACAGTTGGACATTCTCGAAATTGGATTATCTCTATGTCGTTTTTCTGATAAACGGCCAAAGGCAGCTGCCTTTGGATTTATTTAGAATATTAGAAAGGCCATAACTTTCTCGTTACTCGTGATAATTGGCCACTCCAGGAGGCTTTGGAAACCTTATTCCATGGGTAACAGTTGGGCATTCTCGAAATTGGATTATCTCTCTGTCGTTTTTCTGAGAAACGGCCAAAGGCAGCTGCCTTTGGAATTATTTAGAATATTAGAAATGCCATAACTTTCTCGTTACTCGTGATAATTGGCCACTCCAGGAGGCTTTGGAAACCTTATTCCATGGGTAACAGTTGGGCATTCTCGAAATTGGATTATCTCTCTGTCATTTTTCTGAGAAACGGCCAAAGGCTACTGCCTTTGGATTTATTTAGAATATTAAAAAAGCCATAACTTTCTTGTTACTCGTGATAATTGACCACTCCAGGAGGCTTTGGAAACCTTATTCCATGGGTAACAGTTGGACATTCTCGAAATTGGATTATCTCTCTGTCGTTTTTCTGAGAAACGGCCAAAGGCTACTGCCTTTGGATTTATTTAGAATATTGTAAAAGGCCATAACTTTCTCGTTACTCGTGATAATTGACCACTCCTGGAGGCTTTGGAAGCCTTATTCCATGGGTAACAGTTGGACATTCTCGAAATTGGATTATCTCTATGTCGTTTTTCTGATAAACGGCCAAAGGCAGCTGCCTTTGGATTTATTTAGAATATTAAAAAGGCCATAACTTTCTCGTTACTCGTGATAATTGGCCACTCCAGGAGGATTTGGAAACCTTATTCCATGGGTAACAGTTGGGCATTCTCGAAATTGGATTATCTCTCTGTAGTTTTTCTGAGAAACGGCCAAAGGCAGCTGCTTTTGGATTTATTTAGAATATTAGAAATGCCAGAACTTTCTCGTTACTCGTGATAATTGACCACTCCAGGAGGCTTTGGAAACCTTATTCCATGGGTAACAGTTGGGCATTCTCGAAATTGGATTATCTCTCTGTCATTTTTCTGAGAAACGGCCAAAGGCTACTGTCTTTGGATTTATTTAGAATATTAGAAAGGCCATAACTTTCTCGTTACTCGTGATAATTGGCCACTCCAGGAGGCTTTGTTAACCTTATTCCATGGGTAACAGTTGGACATTCTCGAAATTGGATTATCTCTCTGTCGTTTTTCTGAGAAACGGCCAAAGGCTACTACCTTTGGACTTATTTAGAATATTAGAAATGCCATAACTTTCTCGTTACTCGTGATAATTGACCACTCCTGGAGGCTTTGGAAACCTTATTCCATGGGTAACAGTTGGGTATTCTCGAAATTGGATTATCTCTCTATCGTTTTTCTGAGAAACGGCCAAAGGCTACTGCCTTTGGATTTATTTAGAATATAAAAAAGGCCATAACTTTCTCGTTACTCGTGATAATTGGCCACTCCAGGAGTCTTTGGAAACCTTATTTCATGGGTAACAGTTGGGCATTCTCGAAATTGGATTATCTCTCTGTCGTTTTTCTGAGAAACGGCCAAAGGCTACTACCTTTGGATTTATTTAGAATATTTTAAAAGGCCATAACTTTCTCGTTACTCGTGATAATTGACCACTCCTGGAGGCTTTGGAAACCTTATTCCATGGGTAACAGTTGGACATTCTCGAAATTGGATTATCTCTCTGTCGTTTTTCTCAGAAACGGCAAAAGGCTACTACCTTTGGATTTATTTAGAATATTAAAAAGGCCATAACTTTCTTGTTACTCGTGATAATTGGCCACTCCAGGAGGCTTTGGAAACCTTATTCCATCGGTAACAATTGGGCATTCTCGAAATTGGATTATCTCTCTGTCGTTTTTCTGAGAAACGGCCAAAGGCTACTGCCTTTGGATTTATTTAGAATATTAAAAAGGCCATAACTTTCTTGTTACTCGTGATAATTGACCACTCCAGGAGGCTTTGGAAACCTTATTCCATGGGTAACAGTTGGGCATTCTCGAAATTTGATTATCTCTCTGTCGTTTTTCTGAGAAACGGCCAAAGGCTACTGCCTTTGTATTTATTTAGAATATTAAAAAGCCCATAACTTTCTTGTTACTCGTGATAATTGGCCACTCCAGGAGGCTTTGGAAACCTTATTCAATCGGTAACAGTTGGGCATTCTCGAAATTGGATTATCTCTCTGTCGTTTTTCTGAGAAACGGCCAAAGGCTACTGCCTTTGGATTTATTTAGAATATTAAAAAGGCCATAACTTTCTTGTTACTCGTGATAATTGACCACTCCAGGAGGCTTTGGAAACCTTATTCCATGGGTAACAGTTGGGCATTCTCGAAATTTGATTATCTCTCTGTCGTTTTTCTGAGAAACGGCCAAAGGCTACTACCTTTGGATTTATTTAGAATATTTTAAAAGGCCATAACTTTCTCGTTACTCGTGATAATTGACCACTCCTGGAGGCTTTGGAAACCTTATTCCATGGGTAACAGTTGGACATTCTCGAAATTGGATTATCTCTCTGTCGTTTTTCTGAGAAACGGCCAAAGGCTACTGCCTTTGGATTTATTTAGAATATTAAAAATGCCATAACTTTCTCGTTACTCGTGATAATTGGCCACTCCAGGAGGTTTTGGAAGCCTTATTCCATGGGTAACAGTTGGACATTCTCGAAATTGGATTATCTCTATGTCGTTTTTCTGATAAACGGCCAAAGGCAGCTGCCTTTGGATTTATTTAGAATATTAGAAAGGCCATAACTTTCTCGTTACTCGTGATAATTGGCCACTCCAGGAGGCTTTGGAACCTTATTCCATGGGTAACAGTTGGGCATTCTCGAAATTGGATTATCTCTCTGTCGTTTTTGTGAGAAACGGCCAAAGGCTACTACCTTTGGACTTATTTAGAATATTTTAAAAGGCCATAACTTTCTTGTTACTCGTGATAATTGACCACTCCAGGAGGCTTTGGAAACCTTATTCCATGGGTAACAGTTGGGCATTCTCGAAATTGGATTATCTCTCTGTCGTTTTTCTGAGAAACGGCCAAAGGCTACTGCCTTTGGATTTATTTAGAATATTAAAAAGGCCATAACTTTCTTGTTACTCGTGATAATTGACCACTCCAGGAGGCTTTGGAAACCTTATTCCATGGGTAACAGTTGGGCATTCTCGAAATTTGATTATCTCTCTGTCGTTTTTCTGAGAAACGGCCAAATGCTACTACCTTTGGATTTATTTAGAATATTTTAAAAGGCCATAACTTTCTCGTTACTCGTGATAATTGACCACTCCTGGAGGCTTTGGAAACCTTATTCCATCGGTAACAGTTGGGCATTCTCGAAATTGGATTATCTCTCTGTCGTTTTTCTGAGAAACGGCCAAAGGCTACTGCCTTTGGATTTATTTAGAATATTAAAAAGGCCATAACTTTCTTGTTACTCGTGATAATTGACCACTCCAGGAGGCTTTGGAAACCTTATTCCATGGGTAACAGTTGGGCATTCTCGAAATTTGATTATCTCTCTGTCGTTTTTCTGAGAAACGGCCAAAGGCTACTGCCTTTGGATTTATTTAGAATATTAAAAATGCCATAACTTTCTCGTTACTCGTGATAATTGGCCACTCCAGGAGGCTTTGGAAACCTTATTCCATCGGTAACAGTTGGGCATTCTCGAAATTGGATTATCTCTCTGTCGTTTTTCTGAGAAACGGCCAAAGGCTACTGCCTTTGGATTTATTTAGAATATTAAAAAGGCCATAACTTTCTTGTTACTCGTGATAATTGACCACTCCAGGAGGCTTTGGAAACCTTATTCCATGGGTAACAGTTGGGCATTCTCGAAATTTGATTATCTCTCTGTCGTTTTTCTGAGAAACGGCCAAATGCTACTACCTTTGGATTTATTTAGAATATTTTAAAAGGCCATAACTTTCTCGTTACTCGTGATAATTGACCACTCCTGGAGGCTTTGGAAACCTTATTCCATCGGTAACAGTTGGGCATTCTCGAAATTGGATTATCTCTCTGTCGTTTTTCTGAGAAACGGCCAAAGGCTACTGCCTTTGGATTTATTTAGAATATTAAAAATGCCATAACTTTCTCGTTACTCGTGATAATCGGCCACTCCAGGAGGCTTTGGAAACCTTATTCCATCGGTAACAGTTGGGCATTCTCGAAATTGGATTATCTCTCTGTCGTTTTTCTGAGAAACGGCCTAAGGCTACTGCCTTTGGATTTATTTAGAATATTAAAAAGGCCATAACTTTCTTGTTACTCGTGATAATTGACCACTCCAGGAGGCTTTGGAAACCTTATTCCATGGGTAACAGTTGGGCATTCTCGAAATTTGATTATCTCTCTGTCGTTTTTCTGAGAAACGGCCAAAGGCTACTGCCTTTGGATTTATTTAGAATATTAAAAAGCCCACAACTTTCTTGTTACTCGTGATAATTGGCCACTCCAGGAGGCTTTGGAAACCTTATTCAATCGGTAACAGTTGGGCATTCTCGAAATTGGATTATCTCTCTGTCGTTTTTCTGAGAAACGGCCAAAGGTTACTGCCTTTGGATTTATTTAGAATATTAAAAAGGCCATAACTTTCTTGTTACTCGTGATAATTGACCACTCCAGGAGGCTTTGGAAACCTTATTCCATGGGTAACAGTTGGGCATTCTCGAAATTTGATTATCTCTCTGTCGTTTTTCTGAGAAACGGCCAAAGGCTACTACCTTTGGATTTATTTAGAATATTTTAAAAGGTCATAACTTTCTCGTTACTCGTGATAATTGACCACTCCTGGAGGCTTTGGAAACCTTATTCCATGGGTAACAGTTGGACATTCTCGAAATTGGATTATCTCTCTGTCGTTTTTCTGAGAAACGGCCAAAGGCTACTGCCTTTGGATTTATTTAGAATATTAAAAATGCCATAACTTTCTCGTTACTCGTGATAATTGGCCACTCCAGGAGGTTTTGGAAGCCTTATTCCATGGGTAACAGTTGGACATTCTCGAAATTGGATTATCTCTATGTCGTTTTTCTGATAAACGGCCAAAGGCAGCTGCCTTTGGATTTATTTAGAATATTAGAAAGGCCATAACTTTCTCGTTACTCGTGATAATTGGCCACTCCAGGAGGCTTTGGAAACCTTATTCCATGGGTAACAGTTGGGCATCCTCGAAATTGGATTATCTCTCTGTCGTTTTTGTGAGAAACGGCCAAAGGCTACTACCTTTGGACTTATTTAGAATATTTTAAAAGGCCATAACTTTCTTGTTACTCGTGATAATTGACCACTCCAGGAGGCTTTGGAAACCTTATTCCATGGGTAACAGTTGGGCATTCTCGAAATTGGATTATCTCTCTGTCGTTTTTCTGAGAAACGGCCAAAGGCTACTGCCTTTGGATTTATTTAGAATATTAAAAATGCCATAACTTTCTCGTTACTCGTGATAATTGGCCACTCCAGGAGGTTTTGGAAGCCTTATTCCATGGGTAACAGTTGGGCATTCTCGAAATTTGATTATCTCTCTGTCGTTTTTCTGAGAAACGGCAAAAGGCTACTACCTTTGGATTTATTTAGAATATTAAAAAGCCCATAACTTTCTTGTTACTCGTGATAATTGGCCACTCCAGGAGGCTTTGGAAACCTTATTCAATCGGTAACAGTTGGGCATTCTCGAAATTGGATTATCTCTCTGTCGTTTTTCTGAGAAACGGCCAAAGGCTACTGCCTTTGGATTTATTTAGAATATTAAAAAGGCCATAACTTTCTTGTTACTCGTGATAATTGACCACTCCAGGAGGCTTTGGAAACCTTATTCCATGGGTAACAGTTGGGCATTCTCGAAATTTGATTATCTCTCTGTCGTTTTTCTGAGAAACGGCCAAAGGCTACTACCTTTGGATTTATTTAGAATATTTTAAAAGGCCATAACTTTCTCGTTACTCGTGATAATTGACCACTCCTGGATGCTTTGGAAACCTTATTCCATGGGTAACAGTTGGACATTCTCGAAATTGGATTATCTCTCTGTCGTTTTTCTGAGAAACGGCCAAAGGCTACTGCCTTTGGATTTATTTAGAATATTAAAAATGCCATAACTTTCTCGTTACTCGTGATAATTGGCCACTCCAGGAGGTTTTGGAAGCCTTATTCCATGGGTAACAGTTGGACATTCTCGAAATTGGATTATCTCTATGTCGTTTTTCTGATAAACGGCCAAAGGCAGCTGCCTTTGGATTTATTTAGAATATTAGAAAGGCCATAACTTTCTCGTTACTCGTGATAATTGGCCACTCCAGGAGGCTTTGGAAACCTTATTCCATGGGTAACAGTTGGGCATTCTCGAAATTGGATTATCTCTCTGTCGTTTTTGTGAGAAACGGCCAAAGGCTACTACCTTTGGACTTATTTAGAATATTTTAAAAGGCCCATAACTTTCTTGTTACTCGTGATAATTGACCACTCCAGGAGGCTTTGGAAACCTTATTCCATGGGTAACAGTTGGGCATTCTCGAAATTGAATTATCTCTCTGTCGTTTTTCTGAGAAACGGCCAAAGGCTACTGCCTTTGGATTTATTTAGAATATTAAAAATGCCATAACTTTCTCGTTACTCGTGATAATTGGCCACTCCAGGAGGCTTTGGAAACCTTATTCCATCGGTAACAGTTGGGCATTCTCGAAATTGGATTATCTCTCTGTCGTTTTTCTGAGAAACGGCCTAAGGCTACTGCCTTTGGATTTATTTAGAATATTAAAAAGGCCATAACTTTCTTGTTACTCGTGATAATTGACCACTCCAGGAGGCTTTGGAAACCTTATTCCATGGGTAACAGTTGGGCATTCTCGAAATTTGATTATCTCTCTGTCGTTTTTCTGAGAAACGGCCAAAGGCTACTACCTTTGGATTTATTTAGAATATTAAAAAGCCCACAACTTTCTTGTTACTCGTGATAATTGGCCACTCCAGGAGGCTTTGGAAACCTTATTCAATCGGTAACAGTTGGGCATTCTCGAAATTGGATTATCTCTCTGTCGTTTTTCTGAGAAACGGCCAAAGGCTACTGCCTTTGGATTTATTTAGAATATTAAAAAGGCCATAACTTTCTTGTTACTCGTGATAATTGACCACTCCAGGAGGCTTTGGAAACCTTATTCCATGGGTAACAGTTGGGCATTCTCGAAATTTGATTATCTCTCTGTCGTTTTTCTGAGAAACGGCCAAAGGCTACTACCTTTGGATTTATTTAGAATATTTTAAAAGGCCATAACTTTCTCGTTACTCGTGATAATTGACCACTCCTGGATGCTTTGGAAACCTTATTCCATGGGTAACAGTTGGACATTCTCGAAATTGGATTATCTCTCTGTCGTTTTTCTGAGAAACGGCCAAAGGCTACTGCCTTTGGATTTATTTAGAATATTAAAAATGCCATAACTTTCTCGTTACTCGTGATAATTGGCCACTCCAGGAGGTTTTGGAAGCCTTATTCCATGGGTAACAGTTGGACATTCTCGAAATTGGATTATCTCTATGTCGTTTTTCTGATAAACGGCCAAAGGCAGCTGCCTTTGGATTTATTTAGAATATTAGAAAGGCCATAACTTTCTCGTTACTCGTGATAATTGGCCACTCCAGGAGGCTTTGGAAACCTTATTCCATGGGTAACAGTTGGGCATTCTCGAAATTGGATTATCTCTCTGTCGTTTTTGTGAGAAACGGCCAAAGGCTACTACCTTTGGACTTATTTAGAATATTTTAAAAGGCCCATAACTTTCTTGTTACTCGTGATAATTGACCACTCCAGGAGGCTTTGGAAACCTTATTCCATGGGTAACAGTTGGGCATTCTCGAAATTGAATTATCTCTCTGTCGTTTTTCTGAGAAACGGCCAAAGGCTACTGCCTTTGGATTTATTTAGAATATTAAAAATGCCATAACTTTCTCGTTACTCGTGATAATTGGCCACTCCAGGAGGTTTTGGAAGCCTAATTCCATGGGTAACAGTTGGGCATTCTCGAAATTTGATTATCTCTCTGTCGTTTTTCTGAGAAACGGCAAAAGGCTACTGCCTTTGGATTTATTTAGAATATTAAAAATGCCATAACTTTCTCGTTACTCGTGATAATTGGCCACTCCAGGAGGTTTTGGAAGCCTTATTCCATGGGTAACAGTTGGACATTCTCGAAATTGGATTATCTCTATGTCGTTTTTCTGATAAACGGCCAAAGGCAGCTGCCTTTGGATTTATTTAGAATATTAGAAAGGCCATAACTTTCTCGTTACTCGTGATAATTGGCCACTCCAGGAGGCTTTGGAAACCTTATTCCATGGGTAACAGTTGGGCATTCTCGAAATTTGATTATCTCTCTGTCGTTTTTCTGAGAAACGGCCAAAGGCTACAACCTTTGTATTTATTTAGAATATTTTAAAAGGCCATAACTTTCTCGTTACTCGTGATAATTGACCACTCCTGGAGGCTTTGGAAACCTTATTCCATGGGTAACAGTTGGACATTCTCGAAATTGGATTATCTCTCTGTCGTTTTTCTGAGAAACGGCCAAAGGCTACTGCCTTTGGATTTATTTAGAATATTAAAAATGCCATAACTTTCTCGTTACTCGTGATAATTGGCCACTCCAGGAGGTTTTGGAAGCCTTATTCCATGGGTAACAGTTGGGCATTCTCGAAATTTGATTATCTCTCTGTCGTTTTTCTGAGAAACGGCAAAAGTCTACTACCTTTGGATTTATTTAGAATATTAAAAAGCCCATAACTTTCTTGTTACTCGTGATAATTGGCCACTCCAGGAGGCTTTGGAAACCTTATTCCATCGGTAACAGTTGGACATTCTCGAAATTGGATTATCTCTCTTTCGTTTTTCTGAGAAACGGCCAAAGGCTACTGCCTTTGGATTTATTTAGAATATTAAAAAGGCCATAACGTTCTTGTTACTCGTGATAATTGACCACTCCAGGAGGCTTTGGAAACCTTATTCCATGGGTAACAGTTGGGCATTTTCGAAATTTGATTATCTCTCTGTCGTTTTTCTGAGAAACGGCCAAAGGCTACTACCTTTGGATTTATTTAGAATATTTTAAAAGGCCATAACTTTCTCGTTACTCGTGATAATTGACCACTCCAGGTGGCTTTGGAAACCTTATTTCATGGGTAACAGTTGGGCATTCTCGAAATTGGATTATCTCTCTGTCGTTTTTCTGCGAAACGGCCAAAGGCTACTACCTTTGGATTTATTTAGAATATTAAAAAGGCCATTACTTTCTCGTTACTCGTGATAATTGACCACTCCAGGAGGCTTTGGAAACCTTATTCCATGGGTAACAGTTGGGCATTCTCGAAATTGGATTATCTCTCTGTCGTTTTTCTGAGAAACGGCCAAAGACCACTACCTTTGGATTTATATAGAATATTAAAAAGCCCATAACTTTCTTGTTACTCGTGATAATTGGCCACTCCAGGAGGCTTTGGAAACCTTATTCCATCGGTAACAGTTGGGCATTCTCGAAATTGGATTATCTCTCTTTCGTTTTTCTGAGAAACGGCCAAAGGCTACTGCCTTTGGATTTATTTAGAATATTAAAAAGGCCATAACTTTCTCGTTACTCGTGATAATTGACCACTCCAGGAGGCTTTGGAAACCTTATTCCATGGGTAACAGTTGGGCATTCTCGAAATTTGATTATCTCTCTGTCGTTTTTCTGAGAAACGGCAAAAGGCTACTACCTTTGGATTTATTTAGAATATTAAAAAGCCCATAACTTTCTTGTTACTCGTGATAATTGGCCACTCCAGGAGGCTTTGGAAACCTTATTCCATCGGTAACGGTTGGGCATTCTCGAAATTGGATTATCTCTCTGTCGTTTTTCTGAGAAACGGCCAAAGGCTACTGCCTTTGGATTTATTTAGAATATTAAAAATGCCATAACTTTCTCGTTACTCGTGATAATTGGCCACTCCAGGAGGTTTTGGAAGCCTTATTCCATGGGTAACAGTTGGACATTCTCGAAATTGGATTATCTCTATGTCGTTTTTCTGATAAACGGCCAAAGGCAGCTGCCTTTGGATTTATTTAGAATATTAGAAAGGCCATAACTTTCTCGTTACTCGTGATAATTGGCCACTCCAGGAGGCTTTGGAAACCTTATTCCATGGGTAACAGTTGGGCATTCTCGAAATTGGATTATCTCTCTGTCGTTTTTCTGAGAAACGGCCAAAGACTACTACCTTTGGATTTATTTAGAATATTAAAAAGGCCATAACTTTCTCGTTACTCGTGATAATTGACCACTCCTGGAGGCTTTGGAAACCTTATTCCATGGGTAACAGTTGGACATTCTCGAAATTGGATTATCTCTCTGTCGTTTTTCTGAGAAACGGCCAAAGGCTACTGCCTTTGGATTTATTTAGAATATTAAAAATGCCATAACTTTCTCGTTACTCGTGATAATTGGCCACTCCAGGAGGTTTTGGAAGCCTTATTCCATGGGTAACAGTTGGGCATTCTCGAAATTTGATTATCTCTCTGTCGTTTTTCTGAGAAACGGCAAAAGGCTACTACCTTTGGATTTATTTAGAATATTAAAAAGCCCATAACTTTCTTGTTACTCGTGATAATTGGCCACTCCAGGAGGCTTTGGAAACCTTATTCCATCGGTAACAGTTGGACATTCTCGAAATTGGATTATCTCTCTTTCGTTTTTCTGAGAAACGGCCAAAGGCTACTGCCTTTGGATTTATTTAGAATATTAAAAAGGCCATAACGTTCTTGTTACTCGTGATAATTGACCACTCCAGGAGGCTTTGGAAACCTTATTCCATGGGTAACAGTTGGGCATTTTCGAAATTTGATTATCTCTCTGTCGTTTTTCTGAGAAACGGCCAAAGGCTACTACCTTTGGATTTATTTAGAATATTTTAAAAGGCCATAACTTTCTCGTTACTCGTGATAATTGACCACTCCAGGTGGCTTTGGAAACCTTATTTCATGGGTAACAGTTGGGCATTCTCGAAATTGGATTATCTCTCTGTCGTTTTTCTGAGAAACGGCCAAAGGCTACTACCTTTGGATTTATTTAGAATATTAAAAAGGCCATAACTTTCTCGTTACTCGTGATAATTGACCACTCCAGGAGGCTTTGGAAACCTTATTCCATGGGTAACAGTTGGGCATTCTCGAAATTGGATTATCTCTCTGTCGTTTTTCTGAGAAACGGCCAAAGACCACTACCTTTGGATTTATATAGAATATTAAAAAGCCCATAACTTTCTTGTTACTCGTGATAATTGGCCACTCCAGGAGGCTTTGGAAACCTTATTCCATCGGTAACAGTTGGGCATTCTCGAAATTGGATTATCTCTCTTTCGTTTTTCTGAGAAACGGCCAAAGGCTACTGCCTTTGGATTTATTTAGAATATTAAAAAGGCCATAACTTTCTTGTTACTCGTGATAATTGACCACTCCAGGAGGCTTTGGAAACCTTATTCCATGGGTAACAGTTGGGCATTCTCGAAATTTGATTATCTCTCTGTCGTTTTTCTGAGAAACGGCCAAAGGCTACTACCTTTGGATTTATTTAGAATATTAAAAAGCCCATAACTTTCTTGTTACTCGTGATAATTGGCCACTCCAGGAGGCTTTGGAAACCTTATTCCATTGGTAACGGTTGGGCATTCTCGAAATTGGATTATCTCTCTGTCGTTTTTCTGAGAAACGGCCAAAGGCTACTGCCTTTGGATTTATTTAGAATATTAAAAATGCCATAACTTTCTCGTTACTCGTGATAATTGGCCACTCCAGGAGGTTTTGGAAGCCTTATTCCATGGGTAACAGTTGGACATTCTCGAAATTGGATTATCTCTATGTCGTTTTTCTGATAAACGGCCAAAGGCAGCTGCCTTTGGATTTATTTAGAATATTAGAAAGGCCATAACTTTCTCGTTACTCGTGATAATTGGCCACTCCAGGAGGCTTTGGAAACCTTATTCCATGGGTAACAGTTGGGCATTCTCGAAATTGGATTATCTCTCTGTCGTTTTTCTGAGAAACGGCCAAAGGCTACTACCTTTGGACTTATTTAGAATATTTTAAAAGGCCATAACTTTCTTGTTACTCGTGATAATTGACCACTCCAGGAGGCTTTGGAAATCTTATTCCATGGGTAACAGTTGGACATTCTCGAAATTGGATTATCTCTCTGTCGTTTTTCTGATAAACGGCCAAAGGCAGCTGCCTTTGGATTTATTTAGAATATTAGAAAGGCCATAACTTTCTCGTTACTCGTGATAATTGGCCACTCCAGGAGGCTTTGGAAACCTTATTCCATGGGTAACAGTTGGGCATTCTCGAAATTGGATTATCTCTCTGTCGTTTTTCTGAGAAACGGCCAAAGACTACTACCTTTGGATTTATTTAGAATATTAAAAAGGCCATAACTTTCTTGTTACTCGTGATAATTGGCCACTCCAGGAGGCTTTGGAAACCTTATTCCATGGGTAACAGTTGGGCATTCTCGAAATTGGATTATCTCTCTGTCGTTTTTCAGAGAAACGACTAAAGGCTACTACCTTTGGATTTATTTAGAATATTAAAAAGGCCATAACTTTCTCGTTACTCGTGATAATTGACCACTCCAGGAGTCTTTGGAAACCTTATTCCATGGGTAACAGTTGGGCATTCTCGAAATTGGATTATCTTTCTGTCGTTTTTTTTAGAAACGGCCAAAGGCAGCTGCCTTTGGATTTATTTAGAGTATTAAAAGGGACATAACTTTCTCGTTACTCGTGATAATTGACCACTCCAGGAGTCTTTGGAAACCTTATTCCATGGGTAACGGTTGGGCATTCTCGAAATTGGATTATCTCTCTGTCGTTTTTCTGAGAAACGGCCAAAGGCTACTGCCTTTGGATTTATTTAGAATATTAAAAAGCCCATAACTTTCTTGTTACTCGTGATAATTGGCCACTCCAGGAGGCTTTGGAAACCTTATTCCATCGGTAACGGTTGGGCATTCTCGAAATTGGATTATCTCTCTGTCGTTTTTCTGAGAAACGGCCAAAGGCTACTGCCTTTGGATTTATTTAGAATATTAAAAATGCCATAACTTTCTCGTTACTCGTGATAATTGGCCACTCCAGGAGGTTTTGGAAGCCTTATTCCATGGGTAACAGTTGGACATTCTCGAAATTGGATTATCTCTATGTCGTTTTTCTGATAAACGGCCAAAGGCAGCTGCCTTTGGATTTATTTAGAATATTAGAAAGGCCATAACTTTCTCGTTACTCGTGATAATTGGCCACTCCAGGAGGCTTTGGAAACCTTATTCCATGGGTAACAGTTGGGCATTCTCGAAATTGGATTATCTCTCTGACGTTTTTCTGAGAAACGGCCAAAGGCTACTACCTTTGGACTTATTTAGAATATTTTAAAAGGCCATAACTTTCTTGTTACTCGTGATAATTGACCACTCCAGGAGGCTTTGGAAATCTTATTCCATGGGTAACAGTTGGACATTCTCGAAATTGGATTATCTCTCTGTCGTTTTTCTGATAAACGGCCAAAGGCAGCTGCCTTTGGATTTATTTAGAATATTAGAAAGGCCATAACTTTCTCGTTACTCGTGATAATTGGCCACTCCAGGAGGCTTTGGAAACCTTATTCCATGGGTAACAGTTGGGCATTCTCGAAATTGGATTATCTCTCTGTCGTTTTTCTGAGAAACGGCCAAAGACTACTACCTTTGGATATATTTAGAATATTAAAAAGGCCATAACTTTCTTGTTACTCGTGATAATTGGCCACTCCAGGAGGCTTTGGAAACCTTATTCCATGGGTAACAGTTGGGTATTCTCGAAATTGGATTATCTCTCTGTCGTTTTTCAGAGAAACGGCTAAAGGCTACTACCTTTGGATTTATTTAGAATATTAAAAAGGCCATAACTTTCTCGTTACTCGTGATAATTGACCACTCCAGGAGTCTTTGGAAACCTTATTCCATGGGTAACAGTTGGGCATTCTCGAAATTGGATTATCTTTCTGTCGTTTTTTTGAGAAACGGCCAAAGGCAGCTGCCTTTGGATTTATTTAGAGTATTAAAAGGGACATAACTTTCTCGTTACTCGTGATAATTGACCACTCCAGGAGTCTTTGGAAACCTTATTCCATGGGTAACGGTTGGGCATTCTCGAAATTGGATTATCTCTCTGTCGTTTTTCTGAGAAACGGCCAAAGGCTACTGCCTTTGGATTTATTTAGAATATTAAAAAGGCCATAACTTTCTTGTTACTCGTGATAATTGGCCACTCCAGGAGGCTTTGGAAACCTTATTCCATGGGTAACAGTTGGGCATTCTCGAAATTGGATTATCTCTCTGCCGTTTTTTTTAGAAACGGCCAAAGGCAGCTGCCTTTGGATTTATTTAGAGTATTAAAAGGGACATAACTTTCTCGTTACTCGTGATAATTGACCACTCCAGGAGTCTTTGGAAACCTTATTCCATGGGTAACGGTTGGGCATTCTCGAAATTGGATTATCTCTCTGTCGTTTTTCTGAGAAACGGCCAAAGGCTACTGCCTTTGGATTTATTTAGAATATTAAAAAGGCCATAACTTTCTCGTTACTCGTGATAATTGACCACTCCAGGAGTCTTTGGAAACCTTATTCCATGGGTAACAGTTGGGCATTCTCGAAATTGGATTATCTTTCTGTCGTTTTTTTTAGAAACGGCCAAAGGCAGCTGCCTTTGGATTTATTTAGAGTATTAAAAGGGACATAACTTTCTCGTTACTCGTGATAATTGACCACTCCAGGAGTCTTTGGAAACCTTATTCCATGGGTAACGGTTGGGCATTCTCGAAATTGGATTATCTCTCTGTCGTTTTTCTGAGAAACGGCCAAAGGCTACTGCCTTTGGATTTATTTAGAATATTAAAAAGCCCATAACTTTCTTGTTACTCGTGATAATTGGCCACTCCAGGAGGCTTTGGAAACCTTATTCCATCGGTAACGGTTGGGCATTCTCGAAATTGGATTATCTCTCTGTCGTTTTTCTGAGAAACGGCCAAAGGCTACTGCCTTTGGATTTATTTAGAATATTAAAAATGCCATAACTTTCTCGTTACTCGTGATAATTGGCCACTCCAGGAGGTTTTGGAAGCCTTATTCCATGGGTAACAGTTGGACATTCTCGAAATTGGATTATCTCTATGTCGTTTTTCTGATAAACGGCCAAAGGCAGCTGCCTTTGGATTTATTTAGAATATTAGAAAGGCCATAACTTTCTCGTTACTCGTGATAATTGGCCACTCCAGGAGGCTTTGGAAACCTTATTCCATGGGTAACAGTTGGGCATTCTCGAAATTGGATTATCTCTCTGACGTTTTTCTGAGAAACGGCCAAAGGCTACTACCTTTGGACTTATTTAGAATATTTTAAAAGGCCATAACTTTCTTGTTACTCGTGATAATTGACCACTCCAGGAGGCTTTGGAAATCTTATTCCATGGGTAACAGTTGGACATTCTCGAAATTGGATTATCTCTCTGTCGTTTTTCTGATAAACGGCCAAAGGCAGCTGCCTTTGGATTTATTTAGAATATTAGAAAGGCCATAACTTTCTCGTTACTCGTGATAATTGGCCACTCCAGGAGGCTTTGGAAACCTTATTCCATGGGTAACAGTTGGGCATTCTCGAAATTGGATTATCTCTCTGTCGTTTTTCTGAGAAACGGCCAAAGACTACTACCTTTGGATATATTTAGAATATTAAAAAGGCCATAACTTTCTTGTTACTCGTGATAATTGGCCACTCCAGGAGGCTTTGGAAACCTTATTCCATGGGTAACAGTTGGGTATTCTCGAAATTGGATTATCTCTCTGTCGTTTTTCAGAGAAACGGCTAAAGGCTACTACCTTTGGATTTATTTAGAATATTAAAAAGGCCATAACTTTCTCGTTACTCGTGATAATTGACCACTCCAGGAGTCTTTGGAAACCTTATTCCATGGGTAACAGTTGGGCATTCTCGAAATTGGATTATCTTTCTGTCGTTTTTTTGAGAAACGGCCAAAGGCAGCTGCCTTTGGATTTATTTAGAGTATTAAAAGGGACATAACTTTCTCGTTACTCGTGATAATTGACCACTCCAGGAGTCTTTGGAAACCTTATTCCATGGGTAACGGTTGGGCATTCTCGAAATTGGATTATCTCTCTGTCGTTTTTCTGAGAAACGGCCAAAGGCTACTGCCTTTGGATTTATTTAGAATATTAAAAAGGCCATAACTTTCTTGTTACTCGTGATAATTGGCCACTCCAGGAGGCTTTGGAAACCTTATTCCATGGGTAACAGTTGGGCATTCTCGAAATTGGATTATCTCTCTGCCGTTTTTCAGAGAAACGGCTAAAGGCTACTACCTTTGGATTTATTTAGAATATTAAAAAGACCATAACTTTCTCGTTACTCGTGATAATTGACCACTCCAGGAGTCTTTGGAAACCTTAATCCATGGGTAACAGTTGGGCATTCTCGAAATTGGATTATCTTTCTGTCGTTTTTTTGAGAAACGGCCAAAGGCAGCTGCCTTTGGATTTATTTAGAATATTAAAAAGGACATAACTTTCTCGTTACTCGTGATAATTGACCACTCCAGGAGTCTTTGGAAACCTTATTCCATGGGTAACAGTTGGGCATTCTCGAAATTGGATTATCTCTCTCTCGTTTTTCTGGGGTTTTTAGAGTATTTTAAAAGGCCATAACTTTCTCGTTACTCGTGATAATTGACCACTCCTGGAGGCTTTGGAAACCTTATTTCATGGGTAACAGTTGGGCATTCTCGAAATTGGATTATCTCTCTGTCGTTTTTCTGAGAAACGGCCAAAGACTACTACCTTTGGATTTATTTAGAATATTAAAAAGGCCATAACTTTCTTGTTACTCGTGATAATTGGCCACTCCAGGAGGATTTGGAAACCTTATTCCATGGGTAACAGTTGGTCATTCTCGAAATTGGATTATCTCTCTGTCATTTTTCTGAGAAACGGCCAAAGGCTACTGCCTTTGGATTTATTTAGAATATTAAAAAGGCCATAACTTTCTCGTTACTCGTGATAATTGACCACTCCTGGAGGCTTTGGAAACCTTATTCCATGGGTAACAGTTGGGCATTCTCGAAATTGGATTATCTTTCTGTCGTTTTTTTGAGAAACGGCCAAAGGCAGCTTCCTTTGGATTTATTTAGAATATTAAAAAGGACATAACTTTCTCGTTACTCGTGATAATTGACCACTCCAGGAGTCTTTGGAAACCTTATTCCATGGGTAACAGTTGGACATTCTCGAAATTGGATTATCTCTCTGTCGTTTTTCTGAGAAACGGCTAAAGGCTACTACCTTTGGATTTATTTAGAATATTAAAAAGGCCATAACTTTCTCGTTACTCGTGATAATTGACCACTCCAGGAGGCTTTGGAAACCTTATTCCATGGGTAACAGTTGGGCATTCTCGAAATTGGATTATCTCTCTGTCGTTTTTCTGAGAAACGGCCAAAGACTACTACCTTTGGATTTATATAGAATATTAAAAAGGACATAACTTTCTTGTTACTCGTGATAATTGGCCACTCCAGGAGGCTTTGGAAACCTTATTCCATGGATAACAGTTGGGCATTCTCGAAATTGGATTATCTCTCTGTCATTTTTCTGAGAAACGGCCAAAGGCTACTACCTTTGGATTTATTTAGAATATAAAAAAGGCCATAACTTTCTTGTTACTCGTGATAATTGTCCACTCCAGGAGGCTTTGGAAACCTTATTCCATGGGTAACAGTTGGGCATTCTTGAAATTTGATTATCTCTCTGTCGTTTTTCTGAGAAACGGCCAAAGGCTACTACCTTTGGATTTATTTAGAATATTTTAAATGGCCATAACTTTGTCGTTACTCGTGATAATTGACCACTCCTGGAGGCTTTGGAAACCTTATTCCATGGGTAACAGTTGGACATTCTCGAAATTGGATTATCTCTCTGTCGTTTTTCTGAGAAACGGCCAAAGGCTACTACCTTTGGATTTATTTAGAATATTTTAAAAGGCCATAACTTTCTCGTTACTCGTGATAATTGACCACTCCTGGAGGCTTTGGAAACCTTATTCCATGGGTAACAGTTGGACATTCTCAAAATTGGATTATCTCTCTGTCGTTTTTCTGAGAAACGGCCAAAGGCTACTACCATTGGATTTATTTAGAATATTTTAAAAGGCCATAACTTTCTCGTTACTCGTGATAATTGACCACTCCAGGAGGCTTTGGAAACCTTATTTCATGGGTAACAGTTGGGCATTCTCGAAATTGGATTATCTCTCTGTCGTTTTTCTGAGAAACGGCCAAAGACTACTACCTTTGGATTTATTTAGAATATTAAAAAGGCCATAACTTTCTTGTTACTCGTGATAATTGGCCACTCCAGGAGGATTTGGAAACCTTATTCCATGGGTAACAGTTGGGCATTCTCGAAATTGGATTATCTCTCTGTCATTTTTCTGAGAAACGGCCAAAGGCTACTACCTTTGGATTTATTTAGAATATTTTCAAAGGCCATAACTTTCTCGTTACTCGTGATAATTGACCACTCCAGGAGGCTTTGGAAACCTTATTTCATGGGTAACAGTTGGGCATTCTCAAAATTGGATTATCTCTCTGTCGTTTTTCTGAGAAACGGCCAAAGACTACTACCTTTGGATTTATATAGAATATTAAAAAGGACATAACTTTCTTGTTACTCGTGATAATTGGCCACTCCAGGAGGCTTTGGAAACCTTATTCCATGGATAACAGTTGGGCATTCTCGAAATTGGATTATCTCTCTGTCATTTTTCTGAGAAACGGCCAAAGGCTACTGCCTTTGGATTTATTTAGAATATAAAAAAGGCCATAACTTTCTTGTTACTCGTGATAATTGTCCACTCCAGGAGGCTTTGGAAACCTTATTCCATGGGTAACAGTGGGGCATTCTTGAAATTTGATTATCTCTCTGTCGTTTTTCTGAGAAACGGCCAAAGGCTACTACCTTTGGATTTATTTAGAATATTTTAAATGGCCATAACTTTGTCGTTACTCGTGATAATTGACCACTCCAGGAGGCTTTGGAAACCTTATTCCATGGGTAACAGTTGGACATTCTCGAAATTGGATTATCTCTCTGTCGTTTTTCTGAGAAACGGCCAAAGGCTACTACCTTTGGATTTATTTAGAATATTTTAAAAGGCCATAACTTTCTCGTTACTCGTGATAATTGACCACTCCTGGAGGCTTTGGAAACCTTATTCCATGGGTAACAGTTGGACATTCTCGAAATTGGATTATCTCTCTGTCGTTTTTCTGAGAAACGGCCAAAGGCTACTACCTTTGGATTTATTTAGAATATTTTAAAAGGCCATAACTTTCTCGTTACTCGTGATAATTGACCACTCCAGGAGGCTTTGGAAACCTTATTTCATGGGTAACAGTTGGGCATTCTCGAAATTGGATTATCTCTCTGTCGTTTTTCTGAGAAACGGCCAAAGACTACTACCTTTGGATTTATTTAGAATATTAAAAAGGCCATAACTTTCTTGTTACTCGTGATAATTGGCCACTCCAGGAGGATTTGGAAACCTTATTCCATGGGTAACAGTTGGGCATTCTCGAAATTGGATTATCTCTCTGTCATTTTTCTGAGAAACGGCCAAAGGCTACTACCTTTGGATTTATTTAGAATATTTTCAAAGGCCATAACTTTCTCGTTACTCGTGATAATTGACCACTCCAGGAGGCTTTGGAAACCTTATTCCATGGGTAACAGTTGGGCATTCTCGAAATTGGATTATCTCTCTATCGTTTTTCTGAGAAACGGCCAAAGACTACTACCTTTGGATTTATATAGAATATTAAAAAGGACATAACTTTCTTGTTACTCGTGATAATTGGCCACTCCAGGAGGCTTTGGAAACATTATTCCATGGATAACAGTTGGGCATTCTCGAAATTGGATTATCTCTCTGTCATTTTTCTGAGAAACGGCCAAAGGCTACTGACTTTGGATTTATTTAGAATATAAAAAAGGCCATAACTTTCTTGTTACTCGTGATAATTGTCCACTCCAGGAGGCTTTGGAAACCTTATTCCATGGGTAACAGTTGGGCATTCTTGAAATTTGATTATCTCTCTTTCGTTTTTCTGAGAAACGGCCAAAGGCTACTACCTTTGGATTTATTTAGAATATTTTAAATGGCCATAACTTTGTCGTTACTCGTGATAATTGACCACTCCAGGAGGCTTTGGAAACCTTATTCCATGGGTAACAGTTGGACATTCTCGAAATTGGATTATCTCTCTGTCGTTTTTCTGAGAAACGGCCAAAGGCTACTACCTTTGGATTTATTTAGAATATTTTAAAAGGCCATAACTTTCTCGTTACTCGTGATAATTGACCACTCCTGGAGGCTTTGGAAACCTTATTCCATGGGTAACAGTTGGACATTCTCGAAATTGGATTATCTCTCTGTCGTTTTTCTGAGAAACGGCCAAAGGCTACTACCTTTGGATTTATTTAGAATATTTTAAAAGGCCATAACTTTCTCGTTACTCGTGATAATTGACCACTCCAGGAGGCTTTGGAAACCTTATTTCATGGGTAACAGTTGGGCATTCTCGAAATTGGATTATCTCTCTGTCGTTTTTCTGAGAAACGGCCAAAGACTACTACCTTTGGATTTATTTAGAATATTAAAAAGGCCATAACTTTCTTGTTACTCGTGATAATTGGCCACTCCAGGAGGATTTGGAAACCTTATTCCATGGGTAACAGTTGGGCATTCTCGAAATTGGATTATCTCTCTGTCATTTTTCTGAGAAACGGCCAAAGGCTACTACCTTTGGATTTATTTAGAATATTTTCAAAGGCCATAACTTTCTCGTTACTCGTGATAATTGACCACTCCAGGAGGCTTTGGAAACCTTATTCCATGGGTAACAGTTGGGCATTCTCGAAATTGGATTATCTCTCTGTCGTTTTTCTGAGAAACGGCCAAAGGCTACTGCCTTTGGATTTATTTAGAATATTAAAAAGGCCATAACTTTCTCGTTACTCGTGATAATTGACCACTCCAGGAGTCTTTGGAAACCTTATTCCATGGGTAACAGTTGGGCATTCTCGAAATTGGATTATCTCTATGTCGTTTTTCTGAGAAACGGCCAAAGGCTACTACCTTTGGATTTATTTAGAATATTTTAAAAGGCCATAACTTTCTCGTTACTCGTGGTAATTGACCACTCCTGGAGGGTTTGGAAACCTTATTCCATGGGTAACAGTTGGACATTCTCGAAATTGGAATATCTCTCTGTCGTTTTTCTGAGAAACGGCCAAAGGCTACTACCTTTGGATTTATTTAGAATATTAAAAAGGCCATAACTTTCTTGTTACTCGTGATAATTGGCCACTCCAGGAGGCTTTGGAAACCTTATTCCATGGGTAACAGTTGGGCATTCTCGAAATTGAATTATCTCTCTGTCGTTTTTCTGAGAAACGGCCAAAGGCTACTGCCTTTGGATTTATTTAGAATATTAAAAAGGCCATAACTTTCTTGTTACTCGTGATAATTGACCACTCCAGGAGGCTTTGGAAACCTTATTCCATGGGTAACAGTTGGGCATTCTCGAAATTGGATTATCTCTCTGTCGTTTTTCTGAGAAACGGCCAAAGACTACTACCTTTGGATTTATTTAGAATATTTTAAATGGCCATAACTTTGTCGTTACTCGTGATAATTGACCACTCCAGGAGGCTTTGGAAACCTTATTCCATGGGTAACAGTTGGACATTCTCGAAATTGGATTATCTCTCTGTCGTTTTTCTGAGAAACGGCCAAAGGCTACTACCTTTGGATTTATTTAGAATATTTTAAAAGGCCATAACTTTCTCGTTACTCGTGATAATTGACCACTCCTGGAGGCTTTGGAAACCTTATTCCATGGGTAACAGTTGGACATTCTCGAAATTGGATTATCTCTCTGTCGTTTTTCTGAGAAACGGCCAAAGGCTACTACCTTTGGATTTATTTAGAATATTTTAAAAGGCCATAACTTTCTCGTTACTCGTGATAATTGACCACTCCAGGAGGCTTTGGAAACCTTATTTCATGGGTAACAGTTGGGCATTCTCGAAATTGGATTATCTCTCTGTCGTTTTTCTGAGAAACGGCCAAAGACTACTACCTTTGGATTTATTTAGAATATTAAAAAGGCCATAACTTTCTTGTTACTCGTGATAATTGGCCACTCCAGGAGGATTTGGAAACCTTATTCCATGGGTAACAGTTGGGCATTCTCGAAATTGGATTATCTCTCTGTCATTTTTCTGAGAAACGGCCAAAGGCTACTACCTTTGGATTTATTTAGAATATTTTCAAAGGCCATAACTTTCTCGTTACTCGTGATAATTGACCACTCCAGGAGGCTTTGGAAACCTTATTCCATGGGTAACAGTTGGGCATTCTCGAAATTGGATTATCTCTCTGTCGTTTTTCTGAGAAACGGCCAAAGACTACTACCTTTGGATTTATATAGAATATTAAAAAGGACATAACTTTCTTGTTACTCGTGATAATTGGCCACTCCAGGAGGCGTTGGAAACCTTATTCCATGGATAACAGTTGGGCATTCTCGAAATTGGATTATCTCTCTGTCATTTTTCTGAGAAACGGCCAAAGGCTACTGACTTTGGATTTATTTAGAATATAAAAAAGGCCATAACTTTCTTGTTACTCGTGATAATTGTCCACTCCAGGAGGCTTTGGAAACCTTATTCCATGGGTAACAGTTGGGCATTCTTGAAATTTGATTATCTCTCTTTCGTTTTTCTGAGAAACGGCCAAAGGCTACTACCTTTGGATTTATTTAGAATATTTTAAATGGCCATAACTTTGTCGTTACTCGTGATAATTGACCACTCCTGGAGGCTTTGGAAACCTTATTCCATGGGTAACAGTTGGACATTCTCGAAATTGGATTATCTCTCTGTCGTTTTTCTGAGAAACGGCCAAAGGCTACTACCTTTGGATTTATTTAGAATATTAAAAAGGCCATAACTTTCTTGTTACTCGTGATAATTGGCCACTCCAGGAGGCTTTGGAAACCTTATTCCATGGGTAACAGTTGGGCATTCTCGAAATTGAATTATCTCTCTGTCGTTTTTCTGAGAAACGGCCAAAGGCTACTGCCTTTGGATTTATTTAGAATATTAAAAAGGCCATAACTTTCTCGTTACTCGTGATAATTGACCACTCCAGGAGTCTTTGGAAACCTTATTCCATGGGTAACAGTTGGGCATTCTCGAAATTGGATTATCTCTATGTCGTTTTTCTGAGAAACGGCCAAAGGCTACTACCTTTGGATTTATTTAGAATATTTTAAAAGGCCATAACTTTCTCGTTACTCGTGGTAATTGACCACTCCTGGAGGGTTTGGAAACCTTATTCCATGGGTAACAGTTGGACATTCTCGAAATTGGAATATCTCTCTGTCGTTTTTCTGAGAAACGGCCAAAGGCTACTACCTTTGGATTTATTTAGAATATTAAAAAGGCCATAACTTTCTTGTTACTCGTGATAATTGGCCACTCCAGGAGGCTTTGGAAACCTTATTCCATGGGTAACAGTTGGGCATTCTCGAAATTGAATTATCTCTCTGTCGTTTTTCTGAGAAACGGCCAAAGGCTACTGCCTTTGGATTTATTTAGAATATTAAAAAGGCCATAACTTTCTTGTTACTCGTGATAATTGACCACTCCAGGAGGCTTTGGAAACCTTATTCCATGGGTAACAGTTGGGCATTCTCGAAATTGGATTATCTCTCTGTCGTTTTTCTGAGAAACGGCCAAAGACTACTACCTTTGGATTTATTTAGAATATTAAAAAGGCCATAACTTTCTTGTTACTCGTGATAATTGGCCACTCCAGGAGGCTTTGGAAACCTTATTCCATGGGTAACAGTTGGGCATTCTCGAAATTGGATTATCTCTCTGTCATTTTTCTGAGAAACGGCCAAAGACCACTACCTTTGGATTTATATAGAATATTAAAAAGGGCATAACTTTCTTGTTACTCGTGATAATTGACCACTCCAGGAGTCTTTGGAAACCTAATTCCATGGGTAACAGTTGGGCATTCTAAAAATTGGATTATCTCTCTGTCGTTTTTCTGAGAAACGGCCAAAGACCACTACCTTTGGATTTATATAGAATATTAAAAAGGCCATAACTTTCTTGTTACTCGTGATAATTGGCCACTCCAGGAGGCTTTGGAAACCTTATTCCATGGGTAATAGTTGGGCATTCTCGAAATTGGATTATCTCTCTGTCATTTTTCTGAGAAACGGCCAAAGGCTACTGCCTTTGGATTTATTTAGAATATAAAAAAGGCCATAACTTTCTTGTTACTCGTGATAATTGACCACTCCAGGAGTCTTTGGAAACCTTATTCCATGGGTAACAGTTGGGCATTCTCGAAATTAGATTATCTCTATGTCGTTTTTCTGAGAAACGGCCAAAGGCTACTACCTTTGGATTTATTTAGAATATTTTAAAAGGCCATAACTTTCTCGTTACTCGTGATAATTGACCACTCCTGGAGGCTTTGGAAACCTTATTCCATGGGTAACAGTTGGACATTCTCGAAATTGGATTATCTCTCTGTCGTTTTTCTGAGAAACGGCCAAAGGCTACTACCTTTGGATTTATTTAGAATATTTTAAAAGGCCATAACTTTCTCGTTACTCGTGATAATTGACCACTCCAGGAGGCTTTGGAAACCTTATTCCATGGGTAACAGTTGGGCATTCTCGAAATTGGATTATCTCTCTGTCGTTTTTCTAAGAAACGGCCAAAGACTACTACCTTTGGATTTATATAGAATATTAAAAAGGACATAACTTTCTTGTTACTCGTGATAATTGGCCACTCCAGGAGGCTTTGGAAACCTTATTCCATGGATAACAGTTGGGCATTCTCGAAATTGGATTATCTCTCTGTCATTTTTCTGAGAAACGGCCAAAGACCACTACCTTTGGATTTATATAGAATATTAAAAAGGCCATAACTTTCTTGTTACTCGTGATAATTGGCCACTCCAGGAGGCTTTGGAAACCTTATTCCATGGGTAATAGTTGGGCATTCTCGAAATTGGATTATCTCTCTGTCATTTTTCTGAGAAACGGCCAAAGGCTACTGCCTTTGGATTTATTTAGAATATAAAAAAGGCCATAACTTTCTTGTTACTCGTGATAATTGACCACTCCAGGAGTCTTTGGAAACCTTATTCCATGGGTAACAGTTGGGCATTCTCGAAATTAGATTATCTCTATGTCGTTTTTCTGAGAAACGGCCAAAGGCTACTACCTTTGGATTTATTTAGAATATTTTAAAAGGCCATAACTTTCTCGTTACTCGTGATAATTGACCACTCCTGGAGGCTTTGGAAACCTTATTCCATGGGTAACAGTTGGACATTCTCGAAATTGGATTATCTCTCTGTCGTTTTTCTGAGAAACGGCCAAAGGCTACTACCTTTGGATTTATTTAGAATATTTTAAAAGGCCATAACTTTCTCGTTACTCGTGATAATTGACCACTCCAGGAGGCTTTGGAAACCTTATTCCATGGGTAACAGTTGGGCATTCTCGAAATTGGATTATCTCTCTGTCGTTTTTCTAAGAAACGGCCAAAGACTACTACCTTTGGATTTATATAGAATATTAAAAAGGACATAACTTTCTTGTTACTCGTGATAATTGGCCACTCCAGGAGGCTTTGGAAACCTTATTCCATGGATAACAGTTGGGCATTCTCGAAATTGGATTATCTCTCTGTCATTTTTCTGAGAAACGGCCAAAGACCACTACCTTTGGATTTATATAGAATATTAAAAAGGGCATAACTTTCTTGTTACTCGTGATAATTGACCACTCCAGGAGTCTTTGGAAACCTAATTCCATGGGTAACAGTTGGGCATTCTAAAAATTGGATTATCTCTCTGTCGTTTTTCTGAGAAACGGCCAAAGACCACTACCTTTGGATTTATATAGAATATTAAAAAGGCCATAACTTTCTTGTTACTCGTGATAATTGGCCACTCCAGGAGGCTTTGGAAACCTTATTCCATGGGTAATAGTTGGGCATTCTCGAAATTGGATTATCTCTCTGTCATTTTTCTGAGAAACGGCCAAAGGCTACTGCCTTTGGATTTATTTAGAATATAAAAAAGGCCATAACTTTCTTGTTACTCGTGATAATTGACCACTCCAGGAGTCTTTGGAAACCTTATTCCATGGGTAACAGTTGGGCATTCTCGAAATTAGATTATCTCTATGTCGTTTTTCTGAGAAACGGCCAAAGGCTACTACCTTTGGATTTATTTAGAATATTTTAAAAGGCCATAACTTTCTCGTTACTCGTGATAATTGACCACTCCTGGAGGCTTTGGAAACCTTATTCCATGGGTAACAGTTGGACATTCTCGAAATTGGATTATCTCTCTGTCGTTTTTCTGAGAAACGGCCAAAGGCTACTACCTTTGGATTTATTTAGAATATTTTAAAAGGCCATAACTTTCTCGTTACTCGTGATAATTGACCACTCCAGGAGGCTTTGGAAACCTTATTTCATGGGTAACAGTTGGGCATTCTCGAAATTGGATTATCTCTCTGTCGTTTTTCTAAGAAACGGCCAAAGACTACTACCTTTGGATTTATATAGAATATTAAAAAGGACATAACTTTCTTGTTACTCGTGATAATTGGCCACTCCAGGAGGCTTTGGAAACCTTATTCCATGGATAACAGTTGAGCATTCTCGAAATTGGATTATCTCTCTGTCATTTTTCTGAGAAACGGCCAAAGGCTACTGCCTTTGGATTTATTTAGAATATAAAAAAGGCCATAACTTTCTTGTTACTCGTGATAATTGACCACTCCAGGAGTCTTTGGAAACCTTATTCCATGGGTAACAGTTGGGCATTCTCGAAATTAGATTATCTCTATGTCGTTTTTCTGAGAAACGGCCAAAGGCTACTACCTTTGGATTTATTTAGAATATTTTAAAAGGCCATAACTTTCTCGTTACTCGTGATAATTGACCACTCCTGGAGGCTTTGGAAACCTTATTCCATGGGTAACAGTTGGACATTCTCGAAATTGGATTATCTCTCTGTCGTTTTTCTGAGAAACGGCCAAAGGCTACTGTCTTTGGATTTATTTAGAATATTAGAAAGGCCATAACTTTCTCGTTACTCGTGATAATTGGCCACTCCAGGAGGCTTTGGAAACCTTATTCCATGGATAACAGTTGGGCATTCTCGAAATTGGATTATCTCTCTGTCATTTTTCTGAGAAACGGCCAAAGGCTACTGCCTTTGGATTTATTTAGAATATAAAAAAGGCCATAACTTTCTTGTTACTCGTGATAATTGACCACTCCAGGAGTCTTTGGAAACCTTATTCCATGGGTAACAGTTGGGCATTCTCGAAATTAGATTATCTCTATGTCGTTTTTCTGAGAAACGGCCAAAGGCTACTACCTTTGGATTTATTTAGAATATTTTAAAAGGCCATAACTTTCTCGTTACTCGTGATAATTGACCACTCCAGGAGTCTTTGGAAACCTTATTCCATGGGTAACAGTTGGGCATTCTCGAAATTGGATTATCTCTCTGTCGTTTTTCTGAGAAACGGCCAAAGACTACTACCTTTGGATTTATTTAGAATATTAAAAAGGCCATAACTTTCTTGTTACTCGTGATAATTGGCCACTCCAGGAGGCTTTGGAAACCTTATTCCATGGGTAACAGTTGGGCATTCTCGAAATTGGATTATCTCTCTGTCATTTTTCTGAGAAACGGCCAAAGACCACTACCTTTGGATTTATATAGAATATTAAAAAGGGCATAACTTTCTTGTTACTCGTGATAATTGACCACTCCAGGAGTCTTTGGAAACCTTATTCCATGGGTAACAGTTGGGCATTCTAAAAATTGGATTATCTCTCTGTCGTTTTTCTGAGAAACGGCCAAAGACCACTACCTTTGGATTTATTTAGAATATTAGAAAGGCCATAACTTTCTCGTTACTCGTGATAATTGACCACTCCTGGAGGCTTTGGAAACCTTATTCCATGGGTAACAGTTGGACATTCTCGAAATTGGATTATCTCTCTGTCGTTTTTCTGAGAAACGGCCAAAGGCTACTACCTTTGGATTTATTTAGAATATTTTAAAAGGCCATAACTTTCTCGTTACTCGTGATAATTGACCACTCCAAGAGGCTTTGGAAACCTTATTCCATGGGTAACAGTTGGGCATTCTCGAAATTGGATTATCTCTCTGTCGTTTTTCTGAGAAACGGCCAAAGACTACTACCTTTGGATTTATTTAGAATATTAAAAAGGCCATAACTTTCTTGTTACTCGTGATAATTGGCCACTCCAGGAGGCTTTGGAAACCTTATTCCATGGGTAACAGTTGGGCATTCTCGAAATTGGATTATCTCTCTGTCATTTTTCTGAGAAACGGCCAAAGACCACTACCTTTGGATTTATATAGAATATTAAAAAGGGCATAACTTTCTTGTTACTCGTGATAATTGACCACTCCAGGAGTCTTTGGAAACCTTATTCCATGGGTAACAGTTGGGCATTCTAAAAATTGGATTATCTCTCTGTCGTTTTTCTGAGAAACGGCCAAAGACCACTACCTTTGGATTTATTTAGAATATTAGAAAGGCCATAACTTTCTCGTTACTCGTGATAATTGACCACTCCTGGAGGCTTTGGAAACCTTATTCCATGGGTAACAGTTGGACATTCTCGAAATTGGATTATCTCTCTGTCGTTTTTCTGAGAAACGGCCAAAGGCTACTACCTTTGGATTTATTTAGAATATTTTAAAAGGCCATAACTTTCTCGTTACTCGTGATAATTGACCACTCCAAGAGGCTTTGGAAACCTTATTTCATGGGTAACAGTTGGGCATTCTCGAAATTGGATTATCTCTCTGTCGTTTTTCTAAGAAACGGCCAAAGACTACTACCTTTGGATTTATATAGAATATTAAAAAGGACATAACTTTCTTGTTACTCGTGATAATTGGCCACTCCAGGAGGCTTTGGAAACCTTATTCCATGGATAACAGTTGGGCATTCTCGAAATTGGATTATCTCTCTGTCATTTTTCTGAGAAACGGCCAAAGGCTACTGCCTTTGGATTTATTTAGAATATAAAAAAGGCCATAACTTTCTTGTTACTCGTGATAATTGACCACTCCAGGAGTCTTTGGAAACCTTATTCCATGGGTAACAGTTGGGCATTCTCGAAATTAGATTATCTCTATGTCGTTTTTCTGAGAAACGGCCAAAGGCTACTACCTTTGGATTTATTTAGAATATTTTAAAAGGCCATAACTTTCTCGTTACTCGTGATAATTGACCACTCCTGGAGGCTTTGGAAACCTTATTCCATGGGTAACAGTTGGACATTCTCGAAATTGGATTATCCCTCTGTCGTTTTTCTGAGAAACGGCCAAAGGCTACTACCTTTTGATTTATTTAGAATATTTTAAAAGGCCATAACTTTCTCGTTACTCGTGATAATTGACCACTCCAGGAGGCTTTGGAAACCTTATTTCATGGGTAACAGTTGGGCATTCTCGAAATTGGATTATCTCTCTGTCGTTTTTCTAAGAAACGGCCAAAGACTACTACCTTTGGATTTATATAGAATATTAAAAATGACATAACTTTCTTGTTACTCGTGATAATTGGCCACTACAGGAGGCTTTGGAAACCTTATTCCATGGATAACAGTTGGGCATTCTCGAAATTGGATTATCTCTCTGTCATTTTTCTGAGAAACGGCCAAAGGCTACTGCCTTTGGATTTATTTAGAATATAAAAAAGGCCATAACTTTCTTGTTACTCGTGATAATTGTCCACTCCAGGAGGCTTTGGAAACCTTATTCCATGGGTAACAGTTGGGCATTCTTGAAATTTGATTATCTCTCTTTCGTTTTTCTGAGAAACGGCCAAAGGCTACTACCTTTGGATTTATTTAGAATATTTTAAATGGCCATAACTTTGTCGTTACTCGTGATAATTGACCACTCCTGGAGGCTTTGGAAACCTTATTCCATGGGTAACAGTTGGACATTCTCGAAATTGGATTATCTCTCTGTCGTTTTTCTGAGAAACGGCCAAAGGCTACTACCTTTGGATTTATTTAGAATATTAAAAAGGCCATAACTTTCTTGTTACTCGTGATAATTGGCCACTCCAGGAGGCTTTGGAAACCTTATTCCATGGGTAACAGTTGGGCATTCTCGAAATTGAATTATCTCTCTGTCGTTTTTCTGAGAAACGGCCAAAGGCTACTGCCTTTGGATTTATTTAGAATATTAAAAAGGCCATAACTTTCACGTTACTCGTGATAATTGACCACTCCAGGAGTCTTTGGAAACCTTATTCTATGGGTAACAGTTGGGCATTCTCGAAATTGGATTATCTCTATGTCGTTTTTCTGAGAAACGGCCAAAGGCTACTACCTTTGGATTTATTTAGAATATTTTAAAAGGCCATAACTTTCTCGTTACTCGTGATAATTGACCACTCCTGGAGGGTTTGGAAACCTTATTCCATGGGTAACAGTTGGACATTCTCGAAATTGGAATATCTCTCTGTCGTTTTTCTGAGAAACGGCCAAAGGCTACTACCTTTGGATTTATTTAGAATATTAAAAAGGCCATAACTTTCTTGTTACTCGTGATAATTGGCCACTCCAGGAGGCTTTGGAAACCTTATTCCATGGGTAACAGTTGGGCATTCTCGAAATTGAATTATCTCTCTGTCGTTTTTCTGAGAAACGGCCAAAGGCTACAGCCTTTGGATTTATTTAGAATATTAAAAAGGCCATAACTTTCTTGTTACTCGTGATAATTGACCACTCCAGGAGGCTTTGGAAACCTTATTCCATGGGTAACAGTTGGGCATTCTCGAAATTGGATTATCTCTCTGTCGTTTTTCTGAGAAACGGCCAAAGACTACTACCTTTGGATTTATTTAGAATATTAAAAAGGCCATAACTTTCTTGTTACTCGTGATAATTGGCCACTCCAGGAGGCTTTGGAAACCTTATTCCATGGGTAACAATTGGGCATTCTCGAAATTGGATTATCTCTCTGTCATTTTTCTGAGAAACGGCCAAAGGCTACTGCCTTTGGATTTATTTAGAATATTTTAAAATGCCATAACTTTCTCGTTACTCGTGATAATTGACCACTTCAGGAGGCTTAGGAAACCTTATTCCATGGGTAACAGTTGGGCATTCTAAAAATTGGATTATCTCTCTGTCGTTTTTCTGAGAAACGACCAAAGACTACTACCTTTGGATTTATATAGAATATTAAAAAGGCCATAACTTTCTTGTTACTCGTGATAATTGGCCACTCCAGGAGGCTTTGGAAACCTTATTCCATGGGTAATAGTTAGGCATTCTCGAAATTGGATTATCTCTCTGTCATTTTTCTGAGAAACGGCCAAAGGCTACTGCCTTTGGATTTATTAAGAATATAAAAAAGGCCATAACTTTCTTGTTACTCGTGATAATTGACCACTCCAGGAGTCTTTGGAAACCTTATTCCATGGGTAACAGTTGGGCATTCTCGAAATTGGATTATCTCTATGTCGTTTTTCTGAGAAACGGCCAAAGGCTACTGCCTTTGGATTTATTTAGAATATTTTAAAAGGCCATAACTTTCTCGTTACTCGTGATAATTGACCTCTCCTGGAGGGTTTGGAAACCTTATTCCATGGGTAACAGTTGGACATTCTCGAAATTGGAATATCTCTCTGTCGTTTTTCTGAGAAACGGCCAAAGGCTACTACCTTTGGATTTATTTAGAATATTAAAAAGGCCATAACTTTCTTGTTACTCGTGATAATTGGCCACTCCAGGAGGCTTTGGAAACCTTATTCCATGGGTAACAGTTGGGCATTCTCGAAATTGGATTATCTCTCTGTCGTTTTTCTGAGAAACGGCCAAAGGCTACTACCTTTGGATTTATTTAGAATATTAAAAAGGCCATAACTTTCTTGTTACTCGTGATAATTGGCCACTCCAGGAGGCTTTGGAAACCTTAATCCATGGGTAACAGTTGGGCATTCTCGAAATTGAATTATCTCTCTGTCGTTTTTCTGAGAAACGGCCAAAGGCTACTGCCTTTGGATTTATTTAGAATATTAAAAAGGCCATAACTTTCTTGTTACTCGTGATAATTGACCACTCCAGGAGGCTTTGGAAACCTTATTCCATGGGTAACAGTTGGGCATTCTCGAAATTTGATTATCTCTCTGTCGTTTTTCTGAGAAACGGCCAAAGGTTACTACCTTTGGATTTATTTAGAATATTTTAAAAGGCCATAACTTTCTCGTTACTCGTGATAATTGACCACTCCTGGAGGCTTTGGAAACCTTATTCCATGGGTAACAGTTGGACATTCTCGAAATTGGATTATCTCTCTGTCGTTTTTATGAGAAACGGCCAAAGGCTACTACCTTTGGATTTATTTAGAATATTAAAAAGGCCATAACTTTCATGTTACTCGTGATAATTGGCCACTCCAGGAGGCTTTGGAAACCTTATTCCATGGGTAACAGTTGGGCATTTACGAAATTGGATTATCTCTCTGTCGTTTTTCTGAGAAACGGCCAAAGGCTACTGCCTTTGGATTTATTTAGCATATTAAAAAGGCCATAACTTTCTTGTTACTCGTGATAATTGACCACTCCAGGAGGCTTTGGAAACCTTATTCCATGGGTAACAGTTGGGCATTCTCGAAATTTGATTATCTCTCTGTCGTTTTTCAGAGAAACGGCCAAAGGCTACTACCTTTGGATTTATTTAGAATATTTTAAAAGGCCATAACTTTCTCGTTACTCGTGATAGTTGACCACTCCTGGAGGCTTTGGAAACCTTATTCCATGGGTAACAGTTGGACATTCTCGAAATTGGATTATCTCTCTGTCGTTTTTTTGAGAAACGGCCAAAGGCTACTGCGTTTGGATTTATTTAGAATATTAAAAAGGCCATTACTTTCTCATTACTCGTGATAATTGGCCACTCTAGGAGGCTTTGGAAACCTTATTCCATGGGTAACAGTTGGGCATTCTCGAAATTGGATTATCTCTCTGTCGTTTTTCTGAGAAACGGCCAAAGGCTACTGCCTTTGGATTTATTTAGAATATAAAAAAGGCCATAACTTTCTCGTTACTCGTGATAATTGGCCACTCCAGGAGTCTTTGGAAACCTTATTCCATGGGTAACTGTTGGGCATTCTCGAAATTGGATTATCTCTCTGTCGTTTTTCTGAGAAACGGCCAAAGGCTACTACCTTTGGATTTATTTAGAATATTTTAAAAGGCCATAACTTTCTCGTTACTCGTGATAATTGACCACTCCTGGAGGCTTTGGAAACCTTATTCCATGGGTAACAGTTGGACATTCTCGAAATTGGATTATCTCTCTGTCGTTTTTTTGAGAAACGGCCAAAGGCTACTTCCTTTGGATTTATTTAGAATATTTTAAAAGGCCATAACTTTCTCGTTACTCGTGATAATTGACCTCTCCTGGAGGGTTTGGAAACCTTATTCCATGGGTAACAGTTGGGCATTCTCGAAATTGGATTATCTCTCTGTCGTTTTTATGAGAAACGGCCAAAGGCTACTACCTTTGGATTTATTTAGAATATTAAAAAGGCCATAACTTTCATGTTACTCGTGATAATTGGCCACTCCAGGAGGCTTTGGAAACCTTATTCCATGGGTAACAGTTGGGCATTCTCGAAATTGGATTATCTCTCTGTCGTTTTTCTGAGAAACGGCCAAAGGCTACTGCCTTTGGATTTATTTAGAATATAAAAAAGGTCATAACTTTCTCGTTACTCGTGATAATTGGCCACTCCAGGAGGCTTTGGAAACCTTATTCCATGGATAACAGTTGGGCATTCTCGAAATTGGATTATCTCTCTGTCATTTTTCTGAGAAACGGCCAAAGGCTACTACCTTTGGATTTATTTAGAATATTTTAAAAGGCCATAACTTTCTCGTTACTCGTGATAATTGACCATTCCAGGAGGCTTTGGAAACCTTATTCCATGGGTAACAGTTGGACATTCTCGAAATTGGATTATCTCTCTGTCGTTTTTCTGAGAAACGGCCAAAGGCTACTACCTTTGGATTTATTTAGAATATTTTAAAAGGCCATAACTTTCTCGTTACTCGTGATAATTAACCACTCCTGGAGGCTTTGGAAACCTTATTCCATGGGTAACAGTTGGACATTCTCGAAATTGGATTATCTCTCTGTCGTTTTTTTGAGAAACGGCCAAAGGCTACTGCGTTTGGATTTATTTAGAATATTAAAAAGGCCATTACTTTCTCATTACTCGTGATAATTGGCCACTCTAGGAGGCTTTGGAAACCTTATTCCATGGGTAACAGTTGGACATTCTCGAAATTGGATTATCTCTCTGTCGTTTTTTTGAGAAACGGCCAAAGGCTACTGCGTTTGGATTTATTTAGAATATTAAAAAGGCCATTACTTTCTCATTACTCGTGATAATTGGCCACTCTAGGAGGCTTTGGAAACCTTATTCCATGGGTAACAGTTGGGCATTCTCGAAATTGGATTATCTCTCTGTCGTTTTTCTGAGAAACGGCCAAAGGCTACTACCTTTGGATTTATTTAGAATATTTTAAAAGGCCATAACTTTCTCGTTACTCGTGATAATTAACCACTCCTGGAGGCTTTGGAAACCTTATTCCATGGGTAACAGTTGGACATTCTCGAAATTGGATTATCTCTCTGTCGTTTTTTTGAGAAACGGCCAAAGGCTACTGCGTTTGGATTTATTTAGAATATTAAAAAGGCCATTACTTTCTCATTACTCGTGATAATTGGCCACTCTAGGAGGCTTTGGAAACCTTATTCAATGGGTAACAGTTGGGCATTCTCGAAATTGGATTATCTCTCTGTCGTTTTTCTGAGAAACGGCCAAAGGCTACTGCCTTTGGATTTATTTAGAATATAAAAAAGGCCATAACTTTCTCGTTACTCGTGATAATTGGCCACTCCAGGAGTCTTTGGAAACCTTATTCCATGGGTAACTGTTGGGCATATTCGAAATTGGATTATCTCTCTGTCGTTTTTCTGAGAAACGGCCAAAGGCTACTACCTTTGGATTTATTTAGAATATTTTAAAAGGCCATAACTTTCTCGTTACTCGTGATAATTGACCACTCCTGGAGGCTTTGGAAACCTTATTCCATGGGTAACAGTTGGACATTCTCGAAATTGGATTATCTCTCTGTCGTTTTTATGAGAAACGGCCAAAGGCTACTACCTTTGGATTTATTTAGAATATTAAAAAGGCCATAACTTTCATGTTACTCGTGATAATTGGCCACTCCAGGAGGCTTTGGAAACCTTATTCCATGGGTAACAGTTGGGCATTCTCGAAATTGGATTATCTCTCTGTCGTTTTTCTGAGAAACGGCCAAAGGCTACTGCCTTTGGATTTATTTAGAATATAAAAAAGGCCATAACTTTCTCGTTACTCGTGATAATTGGCCACTCCAGGAGGCTTTGGAAACCTTATTCCATGGATAACAGTTGGGCATTCTCGAAATTGGATTATCTCTCTGTCATTTTTCTGAGAAACGGCCAAAGGCTACTACCTTTGGATTTATTTAGAATATTTTAAAAGGCCATAACTTTCTCGTTACTCGTGATAATTGACCACTCCAGGAGGCTTTGGAAACCTTATTCCATGGGTAACAGTTGGACATTCTCGAAATTGGATTATCTCTCTGTCGTTTTTCTGAGAAACGGCCAAAGGCTACTACCTTTGGATTTATTTAGAATATTTTAAAAGGCCATAACTTTCTCGTTACTCGTGATAATTGACCACTCCAGGAGGCTTTGGAAACCTTATTTCATGGGTAACAGTTGGGCATTCTCGAAATTGGATTATCTCTCTGTCGTTTTTCTGAGAAACGGCCAAAGGCTACTACCTTTGGATTTATTTAGAATATTTTAAAAGGCCATAACTTTCTCGTTACTCGTGATAATTGACCACTCCAGGAGGCTTTCGAAACCTTATTTCATGGGTAACAGTTGGGCATTCTCGAAATTGGATTATCTCTCTGTCGTTTTTCTGAGAAACGGCCAAAGACTACTACCTTTGGATTTATATAGAATATTAAAAATGACATAACTTTCTTGTTACTCGTGATAATTGGCCACTCCAGGAGGATTTGGAAACCTTATTCCATGGGTAACAGTTGGGCATTCTCGAAATTGGATTATCTCTCTGTCATTTTTCTGAGAAACGGCCAAAGGCTACTACCTTTGGATTTATTTAGAATATTTTAAAAGGCCATAACTTTCTCGTTACTCGTGATAATTGACCACTCCAGGAGGCTTTGGAAACCTAATTCCATGGGTAACAGTTGGGCATTCTCGAAATTGGATTATCTCTCTGTCGTTTTTCTGAGAAACGGCCAAAGACTACTACCTTTGGATTTATATAGAATATTAAAAAGGACATAACTTTCTTGTTACTCGTGATAATTGGCCACTCTAGGAGGCTTTGGAAACCTTATTCCATGGGTAACAGTTGGGCATTCTCGAAATTGGATTATCTCTCTGTCGTTTTTCTGAGAAACGGCCAAAGGCTACTGCCTTTGAATTTATTTAGAATATAAAAAAGGCCATAACTTTCTCGTTACTCGTGATAATTGGCCACTCCAGGAGTCTTTGGAAACCTTATTCCATGGGTAACTGTTGGGCATATTCGAAATTGGATTATCTCTCTGTCGTTTTTCTGAGAAACGGCCAAAGGCTACTGCCTTTGGATTTATTTAGAATATTTTAAAAGGCCATAACTTTCTCGTTACTCGTGATAATTGACCACTCCTGGAGGCTTTGGAAACCTTATTCCATGGGTAACAGTTGGACATTCTCGAAATTGGATTATCTCTCTGTCGTTTTTATGAGAAACGGCCAAAGGCTACTACCTTTGGATTTATTTAGAATATTAAAAAGGCCATAACTTTCATGTTACTCGTGATAATTGGCCACTCCAGGAGGCTTTGGAAACCTTATTCCATGGGTAACAGTTGGGCATTCTCGAAATTGGATTATCTCTCTGTCGTTTTTCTGAGAAACGGCCAAAGGCTACTGCCTTTGGATTTATTTAGAATATAAAAAAGGCCATAACTTTCTCGTTACTCGTGATAATTGGCCACTCCAGGAGGCTTTGGAAACCTTATTCCATGGATAACAGTTGGGCATTCTCCAAATTGGATTATCTCTCTGTCATTTTTCTGAGAAACGGCCAAAGGCTACTACCTTTGGATTTATTTAGAATATTTTAAAAGGCCATAACTTTCTCGTTACTCGTGATAATTGACCACTCCAGGAGGCTTTGGAAACCTTATTCCATGGGTAACAGTTGGACATTCTCGAAATTGGATTATCTCTCTGTCGTTTTTCTGAGAAACGGCCAAAGGCTACTACCTTTGGATTTATTTAGAATATTTTAAAAGGCCATAACTTTCTCGTTACTCGTGATAATTGACCACTCCAGGTGGCTTTGGAAACCTTATTTCATGGGTAACAGTTGGGCATTCTCGAAATTGGATTATCTCTCTGTCGTTTTTCTGAGAAACGGCCAAAGGCTACTACCTTTGGATTTATTTAGAATATTTTAAAAGGCCATAACTTTCTCGTTACTCGTGATAATTGACCACTCCAGGAGGCTTTGGAAACCTTATTTCATGGGTAACAGTTGGGCATTCTCGAAATTGGATTATCTCTCTGTCGTTTTTCTGAGAAACGGCCAAAGACTACTACCTTTGGATTTATTTAGAATATTAAAAAGGCCATAACTTTCTTGTTACTCGTGATAATTGGCCACTCCAGGAGGATTTGGAAACCTTATTCCATGGGTAACAGTTGGGCATTCTCGAAATTGGATTATCTCTCTGTCATTTTTCTGAGAAACGGCCAAAGGCTACTACCTTTGGATTTATTTAGAATATTTTAAAAGGCCATAACTTTCTCGTTACTCGTGATAATTGACCACTCCAGGAGGCTTTGGAATCCTTATTCCATGGGTAACAGTTGGGCATTCTCGAAATTGGATTATCTCTCTGTCGTTTTTCTGAGAAACGGCCAAAGACTACTACCTTTGGATTTATATAGAATATTAAAAAGGACATAACTTTCTTGTTACTCGTGATAATTGGCCACTCCAGGAGGCTTTGGAAACCTTATTCCATGGATAACAGTTGGGCATTCTCGAAATTGGATTATCTCTCTGTCATTTTTCTGAGAAACGGCCAAAGGCTACTGACTTTGGATTTATTTAGAATATAAAAAAGGCCATAACTTTCTTGTTACTCGTGATAATTGTCCACTCCAGGAGGCTTTGGAAACCTTATTCCATGGGTAACAGTTGGGCATTCTTGAAATTTGATTATCTCTCTTTGGTTTTTCTGAGAAACGGCCAAAGGCTACTACCTTTGGATTTATTTAGAATATTTTAAATGGCCATAACTTTGTCGTTACTCGTGATAATTGACCACTCCTGGAGGCTTTGGAAACCTTATTCCATGGGTAACAGTTGGACATTCTCGAAATTGGATTATCTCTCTGTCGTTTTTCTGAGAAACGGCCAAAGGCTACTACCTTTGGATTTATTTAGAATATTAAAAAGGCCATAACTTTCTTGTTACTCGTGATAATTGGCCACTCCAGGAGGCTTTGGAAACCTTATTCCATGGGTAACAGTTGGGCATTCTCGAAATTGAATTATCTCTCTGTCGTTTTTCTGAGAAACGGCCAAAGGCTACTGCCTTTGGATTTATTTAGAATATTAAAAAGGCCATAACTTTCTCGTTACTCGTGATAATTGACCACTCCAGGAGTCTTTGGAAACCTTATTCCATGGGTAACAGTTGGGCATTCTCGAAATTGGATTATCTCTATGTCGTTTTTCTGAGAAACGGCCAAAGGCTACTACCTTTGGATTTATTTAGAATATTTTAAAAGGCCATAACTTTCTCGTTACTCGTGATAATTGACCACTCCTGGAGGGTTTGGAAACCTTATTCCATGGGTAACAGTTGGACATTCTCGAAATTGGAATATCTCTCTGTCGTTTTTCTGAGAAACGGCCAAAGGCTACTACCTTTGGATTTATTTAGAATATTAAAAAGGCCATAACTTTCTTGTTACTCGTGATAATTGGCCACTCCAGGAGGCTTTGGAAACCTTATTCCATGGGTAACAGTTGGGCATTCTCGAAATTGAATTATCTCTCTTTCGTTTTTCTGAGAAACGGCCAAAGGCTACTGCCTTTGGATTTATTTAGAATATTTTAAAAGGCCATAACTTTCTCGTTACTCGTGATAATTGACCACTCCAGGAGGCTTTGGAATCCTTATTCCATGGGTAACAGTTGGGCATTCTCGAAATTGGATTATCTCTCTGTCGTTTTTCTGAGAAACGGCCAAAGACTACTACCTTTGGATTTATATAGAATATTAAAAAGGACATAACTTTCTTGTTACTCGTGATAATTGGCCACTCCAGGAGGCTTTGGAAACCTTATTCCATGGGTAACAGTTGGGCATTCTCGAAATTGGATTATCTCTCTGTCATTTTTCTGAGAAACGGCCAAAGGCTACTGACTTTGGATTTATTTAGAATATAAAAAAGGCCATAACTTTCTTGTTACTCGTGATAATTGTCCACTCCAGGAGGCTTTGGAAACCTTATTCCATGGGTAACAGTTGGGCATTCTTGAAATTTGATTATCTCTCTTTCGTTTTTCTGAGAAACGGCCAAAGGCTACTACCTTTGGATTTATTTAGAATATTTTAAATGGCCATAACTTTGTCGTTACTCGTGATAATTGACCACTCCTGGAGGCTTTGGAAACCTTATTCCATGGGTAACAGTTGGACATTCTCGAAATTGGATTATCTCTCTGTCGTTTTTCTGAGAAACGGCCAAAGGCTACTACCTTTGGATTTATTTAGAATATTAAAAAGGCCATAACTTTCTTGTTACTCGTGATAATTGGCCACTCCAGGAGGCTTTGGAAACCTTATTCCATGGGTAACAGTTGGGCATTCTCGAAATTGAATTATCTCTCTGTCGTTTTTCTGAGAAACGGCCAAAGGCTACTGCCTTTGGATTTATTTAGAATATTAAAAAGGCCATAACTTTCTCGTTACTCGTGATAATTGACCACTCCAGGAGTCTTTGGAAACCTTATTCCATGGGTAACAGTTGGGCATTCTCGAAATTGGATTATCTCTATGTCGTTTTTCTGAGAAACGGCCAAAGGCTACTACCTTTGGATTTATTTAGAATATTTTAAAAGGCCATAACTTTCTCGTTACTCGTGATAATTGACCACTCCTGGAGGGTTTGGAAACCTTATTCCATGGGTAACAGTTGGACATTCTCGAAATTGGAATATCTCTCTGTCGTTTTTCTGAGAAACGGCCAAAGGCTACTACCTTTGGATTTATTTAGAATATTAAAAAGGCCATAACTTTCTTGTTACTCGTGATAATTGGCCACTCCAGGAGGCTTTGGAAACCTTATTCCATGGGTAACAGTTGGGCATTCTCGAAATTGAATTATCTCTCTGTCGTTTTTCTGAGAAACGGCCAAAGGCTACTGCCTTTGGATTTATTTAGAATATTAAAAAGGCCATAACTTTCTTGTTACTCGTGATAATTGACCACTCCAGGAGGCTTTAGAAACCTTATTCCATGGGTAACAGTTGGGCATTCTCGAAATTGGATTATCTCTCTGTCGTTTTTCTGAGAAACGGCCAAAGACTACTACCTTTGGATTTATTTAGAATATTAAACAGGCCATAACTTTCTTGTTACTCGTGATAATTGGCCACTCCAGGAGGCTTTGGAAACCTTATTCCATGGGTAACAGTTGGGCATTCTCGAAATTGGATTATCTCTCTGTCATTTTTCTGAGAAACGGCCAAAGACCACTACCTTTGGATTTATATAGAATATTAAAAAGGCCATAACTTTCTTGTTACTCGTGATAATTGACCACTCCAGGAGTCTTTGGAAACCTTATTCCATGGGTAACAGTTGGGCATTCTAAAAATTGGATTATCTCTCTGTCGTTTTTCTGAGAAACGGCCAAAGACCACTACCTTTGGATTTATATAGAATATTAAAAAGGCCATAACTTTCTTGTTACTCGTGATAATTGGCCACTCCAGGAGGCTTTGGAAACCTTATTCCATGGGTAATAGTTGGGCATTCTCGAAATTGGATTATCTCTCTGTCATTTTTCTGAGAAACGGCCAAAGGCTACTGCCTTTGGATTTATTTAGAATATAAAAAAGGCCATAACTTTCTTGTTACTCGTGATAATTGACCACTCCAGGAGTCTTTGGAAACCTTATTCCATGGGTAACAGTTGGGCATTCTCGAAATTGGATTATCTCTATGTCGTTTTTCTGTGAAACGGCCAAAGGCTACTACCTTTGGATTTATTTAGAATATTTTAAAAGGCCATAACTTTCTCGTTACTCGTGATAATTGACCACTCCTGGAGGCTTTGGAAACCTTATTCCATGGGTAACAGTTGGACATTCTCGAAATTGGATTATCTCTCTGTCGTTTTTCTGAGAAACGGCCAAAGGCTACTACCTTTGGATTTATTTAGAATATTTTAAAAGGCCATAACTTTCTCGTTACTCGTGATAATTGACCACTCCAGGAGGCTTTGGAAACCTTATTTCATGGGTAACAGTTGGGCATTCTCGAAATTGGATTATCTCTCTGTCGTTTTTTTGAGAAACGGCCAAAGACTACTACCTTTGGATTTATTTAAAATATTAAAAAGGCCATAACTTTCTTGTTACTCGTGATAATTGGCCACTCCAGGAGGATTTGGAAACCTTATTCCATGGGTAACAGTTGGGTATTCTCGAAATTGGATTATCTCTCTGTCATTTTTCTGAGAAACGGCCAAAGGCTACTACCTTTGGATTTATTTAGAATATTTTAAAAGGCCATAACTTTCTCGTTACTCGTGATAATTGACCACTCCAGGAGGCTTTGGAAACCTTATTCCATGGGTAACAGTTGGGCATTCTCGAAATTGGATTATCTCTCTGTCGTTTTTCTGAGAAACGGCCAAAGACTACTACCTTTGGATTTATATAGAATATTAAAAAGGACATAACTTTCTTGTTACTCGTGATAATTGGCCACTCCAGGAGGCTTGGGAAACCTTATTCCATGGATAACAGTTGGGCATTCTCGAAATTGGATTATCTCTCTGTCATTTTTCTGAGAAACGGCCAAAGGCTACTGCCTTTGGATTTATTTAGAATATAAAAAAGGCCATAACTTTCTTGTTACTCGTGATAATTGGCCACTCCAGGAGGATTTGGAAACCTTATTCCATGGGTAACAGTTGGGTATTCTCGAAATTGGATTATCTCTCTGTCATTTTTCTGAGAAACGGCCAAAGGCTACTACCTTTGGATTTATTTAGAATATTTTAAAAGGCCATAACTTTCTCGTTACTCGTGATAATTGGCCACTCCAGGAGGCTTTGGAAACCTTATTCCATGGGTAACAGTTGGGCATTCTCGAAATTGGATTATCTCTCTGTCGTTTTTCTGAGAAACGGCCAAAGACTACTACCTTTGGATTTATATAGAATATTAAAAAGGACATAACTTTCTTGTTACTCGTGATAATTGGCCACTCCAGGAGGCTTTGGAAACCTTATTCCATGGATAACAGTTGGGCATTCTCGAAATTGGATTATCTCTCTGTCATTTTTCTGAGAAACGGCCAAAGGCTACTGCCTTTGGATTTATATAGAATATAAAAAAGGCCATAACTTTCTTGTTACTCGTGATAATTGTCCACTCCAGGAGGCTTTGGAAACCTTATTCCATGGGTAACAGTTGGGCATTCTCGAAATTGGATTATCTCTCTGTCATTTTTCTGAGAAACGGCCAAAGACTACTACCTTTGGATTTATTTAGAATATTAAAAAGGCCATAACTTTCTTGTTACTCGTGATAATTGGCCACTCCAGGAGGCTTTGGAAACCTTATTCCATGGGTAACAGTTGGGCATTCTCGAAATTGGATTATCTCTCTGTCATTTTTCTGAGAAACGGCCAAAGGCTACTGCCTTTGGATTTATTTAGAATATTTTAAAAGGCCATAACTTTCTCGTTACTCGTGATAATTGACCACTCCTGGAGGGTTTGGAAACCTTATTCCATGGGTAACAGTTGGACATTCTCGAAATTGGAATATCTCTCTGTCGTTTTTCTGAGAAACGGCCAAAGGCTACTACCTTTGGATTTATTTAGAATATTAAAAAGGCCATAACTTTCTTGTTACTCGTGATAATTGGCCACTCCAGGAGGCTTTGGAAACCTTATTCCATGGGTAACAGTTGGGCATTCTCGAAATTGAATTATCTCTCTGTCGTTTTTCTGAGAAACGGCCAAAGGCTACTGCCTTTGGATTTATTTAGAATATTAAAAAGGCCATAACTTTCTTGTTACTCGTGATAATTGACCACTCCAGGAGGCTTTAGAAACCTTATTCCATGGGTAACAGTTGGGCATTCTCGAAATTGGATTATCTCTCTGTCGTTTTTCTGAGAAACGGCCAAAGACTACTACCTTTGGATTTATTTAGAATATTAAACAGGCCATAACTTTCTTGTTACTCGTGATAATTGGCCACTCCAGGAGGCTTTGGAAACCTTATTCCATGGGTAACAGTTGGGCATTCTCGAAATTGGATTATCTCTCTGTCATTTTTCTGAGAAACGGCCAAAGACCACTACCTTTGGATTTATATAGAATATTAAAAAGGCCATAACTTTCTTGTTACTCGTGATAATTGACCACTCCAGGAGTCTTTGGAAACCTTATTCCATGGGTAACAGTTGGGCATTCTAAAAATTGGATTATCTCTCTGTCGTTTTTCTGAGAAACGGCCAAAGACCACTACCTTTGGATTTATATAGAATATTAAAAAGGCCATAACTTTCTTGTTACTCGTGATAATTGGCCACTCCAGGAGGCTTTGGAAACCTTATTCCATGGGTAATAGTTGGGCATTCTCGAAATTGGATTATCTCTCTGTCATTTTTCTGAGAAACGGCCAAAGGCTACTGCCTTTGGATTTATTTAGAATATAAAAAAGGCCATAACTTTCTTGTTACTCGTGATAATTGACCACTCCAGGAGTCTTTGGAAACCTTATTCCATGGGTAACAGTTGGGCATTCTCGAAATTGGATTATCTCTATGTCGTTTTTCTGTGAAACGGCCAAAGGCTACTACCTTTGGATTTATTTAGAATATTTTAAAAGGCCATAACTTTCTCGTTACTCGTGATAATTGACCACTCCTGGAGGCTTTGGAAACCTTATTCCATGGGTAACAGTTGGACATTCTCGAAATTGGATTATCTCTCTGTCGTTTTTCTGAGAAACGGCCAAAGGCTACTACCTTTGGATTTATTTAGAATATTTTAAAAGGCCATAACTTTCTCGTTACTCGTGATAATTGACCACTCCAGGAGGCTTTGGAAACCTTATTTCATGGGTAACAGTTGGGCATTCTCGAAATTGGATTATCTCTCTGTCGTTTTTTTGAGAAACGGCCAAAGACTACTACCTTTGGATTTATTTAAAATATTAAAAAGGCCATAACTTTCTTGTTACTCGTGATAATTGGCCACTCCAGGAGGATTTGGAAACCTTATTCCATGGGTAACAGTTGGGTATTCTCGAAATTGGATTATCTCTCTGTCATTTTTCTGAGAAACGGCCAAAGGCTACTACCTTTGGATTTATTTAGAATATTTTAAAAGGCCATAACTTTCTCGTTACTCGTGATAATTGACCACTCCAGGAGGCTTTGGAAACCTTATTCCATGGGTAACAGTTGGGCATTCTCGAAATTGGATTATCTCTCTGTCGTTTTTCTGAGAAACGGCCAAAGACTACTACCTTTGGATTTATATAGAATATTAAAAAGGACATAACTTTCTTGTTACTCGTGATAATTGGCCACTCCAGGAGGCTTGGGAAACCTTATTCCATGGATAACAGTTGGGCATTCTCGAAATTGGATTATCTCTCTGTCATTTTTCTGAGAAACGGCCAAAGGCTACTGCCTTTGGATTTATTTAGAATATAAAAAAGGCCATAACTTTCTTGTTACTCGTGATAATTGGCCACTCCAGGAGGATTTGGAAACCTTATTCCATGGGTAACAGTTGGGTATTCTCGAAATTGGATTATCTCTCTGTCATTTTTCTGAGAAACGGCCAAAGGCTACTACCTTTGGATTTATTTAGAATATTTTAAAAGGCCATAACTTTCTCGTTACTCGTGATAATTGGCCACTCCAGGAGGCTTTGGAAACCTTATTCCATGGGTAACAGTTGGGCATTCTCGAAATTGGATTATCTCTCTGTCGTTTTTCTGAGAAACGGCCAAAGACTACTACCTTTGGATTTATATAGAATATTAAAAAGGACATAACTTTCTTGTTACTCGTGATAATTGGCCACTCCAGGAGGCTTTGGAAACCTTATTCCATGGATAACAGTTGGGCATTCTCGAAATTGGATTATCTCTCTGTCATTTTTCTGAGAAACGGCCAAAGGCTACTGCCTTTGGATTTATATAGAATATAAAAAAGGCCATAACTTTCTTGTTACTCGTGATAATTGTCCACTCCAGGAGGCTTTGGAAACCTTATTCCATGGGTAACAGTTGGGCATTCTCGAAATTGGATTATCTCTCTGTCATTTTTCTGAGAAACGGCCAAAGACTACTACCTTTGGATTTATTTAGAATATTAAAAAGGCCATAACTTTCTTGTTACTCGTGATAATTGGCCACTCCAGGAGGCTTTGGAAACCTTATTCCATGGGTAACAGTTGGGCATTCTCGAAATTGGATTATCTCTCTGTCATTTTTCTGAGAAACGGCCAAAGGCTACTGCCTTTGGATTTATTTAGAATATTTTAAAAGGCCATAACTTTCTCGTTACTCGTGATAATTGGCCACTCCAGGAGGCTTTGGAAACCTTATTCCATGGGTAACAGTTGGGCATTCTCGAAATTGGATTATCTCTCTGTCGTTTTTCTGAGAAACGGCCAAAGACTACTACCTTTGGATTTATATAGAATATTAAAAAGGACATAACTTTCTTGTTACTCGTGATAATTGGCCACTCCAGGAGGCTTTGGAAACCTTATTCCATGGATAACAGTTGGGCATTCTCGAAATTGGATTATCTCTCTGTCATTTTTCTGAGAAACGGCCAAAGGCTACTGCCTTTGGATTTATATAGAATATAAAAAAGGCCATAACTTTCTTGTTACTCGTGATAATTGTCCACTCCAGGAGGCTTTGGAAACCTTATTCCTTGGGTAACAGTTGGGCATTCTTGAAATTTGATTATCTCTCTTTCGTTTTTCTGAGAAACGGCCAAAGGCTACTACCTTTGGATTTATTTAGAATATTTTAAATGGCCATAACTTTGTCGTTACTCGTGATAATTGACCACTCCTGGAGGCTTTGGAAACCTTATTCCATGGGTAACAGTTGGACATTCTCGAAATTGGATTATCTCTCTGTCGTTTTTCTGAGAAACGGCCAAAGGCTACTACCTTTGGATTTATTTAGAATATTAAAAAGGCCATAACTTTCTTGTTACTCGTGATAATTGGCCACTCCAGGAGGCTTTGGAAACCTTATTCCATGGGTAACAGTTGGGCATTCTCGAAATTGAATTATCTCTCTGTCGTTTTTCTGAGAAACGGCCAAAGGCTACTGCCTTTGGATTTATTTAGAATATTAAAAAGGCCATAACTTTCTCGTTACTCGTGATAATTGACCACTCCAGGAGTCTTTGGAAACCTTATTCTATGGGTAACAGTTGGGCATTCTCGAAATTGGATTATCTCTATGTCGTTTTTCTGAGAAACGGCCAAAGGCTACTACCTTTGGATTTATTTAGAATATTTTAAAAGGCCATAACTTTCTCGTTACTCGTGATAATTGACCACTCCTGGAGGGTTTGGAAACCTTATTCCATGGGTAACAGTTGGACATTCTCGAAACTGGAATATCTCTCTGTCGTTTTTCTGAGAAACGGCCAAAGGCTACTACCTTTGGATTTATTTAGAATATTAAAAAGGCCATAACTTTCTTGTTACTCGTGATAATTGGCCACTCCAGGAGGCTTTGGAAACCTTATTCCATGGGTAACAGTTGGGCATTCTCGAAATTGAATTATCTCTCTGTCGTTTTTCTGAGAAACGGCCAAAGGCTACTGCCTTTGGATTTATTTAGAATATTAAAAAGGCCATAACTTTCTTGTTACTCGTGATAATTGACCACTCCAGGAGGCTTTGGAAACCTTATTCCATGGGTAACAGTTGGGCATTCTCGAAATTGGATTATCTCTCTGTCGTTTTTCTGAGAAACGGCCAAAGACTACTACCTTTGGATTTATTTAGAATATTAAAAAGGCCATAACTTTCTTGTTACTCGTGATAATTGGCCACTCCAGGAGGCTTTGGAAACCTTATTCCATGGGTAACAGTTGGGCATTCTCGAAATTGGATTATCTCTCTGTCATTTTTCTGAGAAACGGCCAAAGGCTACTGCCTTTGGATTTATTTAGAATATTTTAAAAGGCCATAACTTTCTCGTTACTCGTGATAATTGACCACTTCAGGAGGCTTAGGAAACCTTATTCCATGGGTAACAGTTGGGCATTCTAAAAATTGGATTATCTCTCTGTCGTTTTTCTGAGAAACGGCCAAAGACTACTACCTTTGGATTTATATAGAATATTTTAAAAGGCCATAACTTTCTCGTTACTCGTGATAATTGACCTCTCCTGGAGGGTTTGGAAACCTTATTCCATGGGTAACAGTTGGACATTCTCGAAATTGGAATATCTCTCTGCCGTTTTTCTGAGAAACGGCCAAAGGCTACTGCCTTTGGATTTATTTAGAATATAAAAAAGGCCATAACTTTCTTGTTACTCGTGATAATTGACCACTCCAGGAGTCTTTGGAAACCTTATTCCATGGGTAACAGTTGGGCATTCTCGAAATTGGATTATCTCTATGTCGTTTTTCTGAGAAACGGCCAAAGGCTACTACCTTTGGATTTATTTAGAATATTTTAAAAGGCCATAACTTTCTCGTTACTCGTGATAATTGACCTCTCCTGGAGGGTTTGGAAACCTTATTCCATGGGTAATAGTTGGACATTCTCGAAATTGGAATATCTCTCTGTCGTTTTTCTGAGAAACGGCCAAAGGCTACTACCTTTGGATTTATTTAGAATATTAAAAAGGCCATAACTTTCTTGTTACTCGTGATAATTGGCCACTCCAGGAGGCTTTGGAAACCTTATTCCATGGGTAACAGTTGGGCATTCTCGAAATTGGATTATCTCTCTGTCGTTTTTCTGAGAAACGGCCAAAGGCTACTACCTTTGGATTTATTTAGAATATTAAAAAGGCCATAACTTTCTTGTTACTCGTGATAATTGGCCACTCCAGGAGGCTTTGGAAACCTTAATCCATGGGTAACAGTTGGGCATTCTCGAAATTGAATTATCTCTCTGTCGTTTTTCTGAGAAACGGCCAAAGGCTACTGCCTTTGGATTTATTTAGAATATTAAAAAGGCCATAACTTTCTTGTTACTCGTGATAATTGGCCACTCCAGGAGGCTTTGGAAACCTTATTCCATGGGTAACAGTTGGGCATTCTCGAAATTTGATTATCTCTCTGTCGTTTTTCTGAGAAACGGCCAAAGGCTACTACCTTTGGATTTATTTAGAATATTTTAAAAGGCCATAACTTTCTCTTTACTCGTGATAATTGACCACTCCTGGAGGCTTTGGAAACCTTATTCCATGGGTAACAGTTGGACATTCTCGAAATTGGATTATCTCTCTGTCGTTTTTATGAGAAACGGCCAAAGGCTACTACCTTTGGATTTATTTAGAATATTAAAAAGGCCATAACTTTCATGTTACTCGTGATAATTGGCCACTCCAGGAGGCTTTGGAAACCTTATTCCATGGGTAACAGTTGGGCATTCTCGAAATTGGATTATCTCTCTGTCGTTTTTCTGAGAAACGGCCAAAGGCTACTGCCTTTGGATTTATTTAGAATATTAAAAAGGCCATAACTTTCTTGTTACTCGTGATAATTGACCACTCCAGGAGGCTTTGGAAACCTTATTCCATGGGTAACAGCTGGGCATTCTCGAAATTTGATTATCTCTCTGTCGTTTTTCAGAGAAACGGCCAAAGGCTACTACCTTTGGATTTATTTAGAATATTTTAAAAGGCCATAACTTTCTCGTTACTCGTGATAATTGACCACTCCTGGAGGCTTTGGAAACCTTATTCCATGGGTCACAGTTGGACATTCTCGAAATTGGATTATCTCTCTGTCGTTTTTTTGAGAAACGGCCAAAGGCTACTGCGTTTGGATTTATTTAGAATATTAAAAAGGCCATTACTTTCTCATTACTCGTGATAATTGGCCACTCTAGGAGGCTTTGGAAACCTTATTCCATGGGTAACAGTTGGGCATTCTCGAAATTGGATTATCTCTCTGTCGTTTTTCTGAGAAACGGCCAAAGGCTACTGCCTTTGGATTTATTTAGAATATTAAAAAGGCCATAACTTTCTTGTTACTCGTGATAATTGACCACTCCAGGAGGCTTTGGAAACCTTATTCCATGGGTAACAGTTGGGCATTCTCGAAATTTGATTATCTCTCTGTCGTTTTTCAGAGAAACGGCCAAAGGCTACTACCTTTGGATTTATTTAGAATATTTTAAAAGGCCATAACTTTCTCGTTACTCGTGATAATTGACCACTCCTGGAGGCTTTGGAAACCTTATTCCATGGGTAACAGTTGGACATTCTCGAAATTGGATTATCTCTCTGTCGTTTTTTTGAGAAACGGCCAAAGGCTACTTCCTTTGGATTTATTTAGAATATTTTAAAAGGCCATAACTTTCTCGTTACTCGTGATAATTGACCTCTCCTGGAGGGTTTGGAAACCTTATTCTATGGGTAACAGTCGGACATTCTCGAAATTGGAATATCTCTCTGTCGTTTTTCTGAGAAACGGCCAAAGGCTACTACCTTTGGATTTATTTAGAATATTAAAAAGGCCATAACTTTCTTGTTACTCGTGATAATTGGCCACTCCAGGAGGCTTTGGAAACCTTATTCCATGGGTAACAGTTGGGCATTCTCGAAATTGAATTATCTCTCTGTCGTTTTTCTGAGAAACGGCCAAAGGCTACTACCTTTGGATTTATTTAGAATATTTTAAAAGGCCATAACTTTCTCGTTACTCGTGATAATTGACCACTCCTGGAGGCTTTGGAAACCTTAATCCATGGGTAACAGTTGGGCATTCTCGAAATTGAATTATCTCTCTGTCGTTTTTCTGAGAAACGGCCAAAGGCTACTGCCTTTGGATTTATTTAGAATATTAAAAAGGCCATAACTTTCTTGTTACTCGTGATAATTGACCACTCCAGGAGGCTTTGGAAACCTTATTCCATGGGTAACAGTTGGGCATTCTCGAAATTTGATTATCTCTCTGTCGTTTTTCTGAGAAACGGCCAAAGGCTACTACCTTTGGATTTATTTAGAATATTTTAAAAGGCCATAACTTTCTCGTTACTCGTGATAATTGACCACTCCTGGAGGCTTTGGAAACCTTATTCCATGGGTAACAGTTGGACATTCTCGAAATTGGATTATCTCTCTGTCGTTTTTATGAGAAACGGCCAAAGGCTACTACCTTTGGATTTATTTAGAATATTAAAAAGGCCATAACTTTCATGTTACTCGTGATAATTGGCCACTCCAGGAGGCTTTGGAAACCTTATTCCATGGGTAACAGTTGGGCATTCTCGAAATTGGATTATCTCTCTGTCGTTTTTCTGAGAAACGGCCAAAGGCTACTGCCTTTGGATTTATTTAGAATATTAAAAAGGCCATAACTTTCATGTTACTCGTGATAATTGACCACTCCAGGAGGCTTTGGAAACCTTATTCCATGGGTAACAGCTGGGCATTCTCGAAATTTGATTATCTCTCTGTCGTTTTTCAGAGAAACGGCCAAAGGCTACTACCTTTGGATTTATTTAGAATATTTTAAAAGGCCATAACTTTCTCGTTACTCGTGATAATTGACCACTCCTGGAGGCTTTGGAAACCTTATTCCATGGGTAACAGTTGGACATTCTCGAAATTGGATTATCTCTCTGTCGTTTTTTTGAGAAACGGCCAAAGGCTACTGCGTTTGGATTTATTTAGAATATTAAAAAGGCCATTACTTTCTCATTACTCGTGATAATTGGCCACTCTAGGAGGCTTTGGAAACCTTATTCCATGGGTAACAGTTGGGCATTCTCGAAATTGGATTATCTCTCTGTCGTTTTTCTGAGAAACGGCCAAAGGCTACTGCCTTTGGATTTATTTAGAATATTAAAAAGGCCATAACTTTCTTGTTACTCGTGATAATTGACCACTCCAAGAGGCTTTGGAAACCTTATTCCATGGGTAACAGTTGGGCATTCTCGAAATTTGATTATCTCTCTGTCGTTTTTCAGAGAAACGGCCAAAGGCTACTACCTTTGGATTTATTTAGAATATTTTAAAAGGCCATAACTTTCTCGTTACTCGTGATAATTGACCACTCCTGGAGGCTTTGGAAACCTTATTCCATGGGTAACAGTTGGACATTCTCGAAATTGGATTATCTCTCTGTCGTTTTTTTGAGAAACGGCCAAAGGCAACTTCCTTTGGATTTATTTAGAATATTTTAAAAGGCCATAACTTTCTCGTTACTCGTGATAATTGACCTCTCCTGGAGGGTTTGGAAACCTTATTCCATGGGTAACAGTTGGACATTCTCGAAATTGGAATATCTCTCTGTCGTTTTTCTGAGAAACGGCCAAAGGCTACTACCTTTGGATTTATTTAGAATATTAAAAAGGCCATAACTTTCTTGTTACTCGTGATAATTGGCCACTCCAGGAGGCTTTGAAAACCTTATTCCATGGGTAACAGTTGGGCATTCTCGAAATTGGATTATCTCTCTGTCGTTTTTCTGAGAAACGGCCAAAGGCTACTACCTTTGGATTTATTTAGAATATTAAAAAGGCCATAACTTTCTTGTTACTCGTGATAATTGGCCACTCCAGGAGGCTTTGGAAACCTTAATCCATGGGTAACAGTTGGGCATTCTCGAAATTGAATTATCTCTCTGTCGTTTTTCTGAGAAACGGCCAAAGGCTACTGCCTTTGGATTTATTTAGAATATTAAAAAGGCCATAACTTTCTTGTTACTCGTGATAATTGACCACTCCAGGAGGCTTTGGAAACCTTATTCCATGGGTAACAGTTGGGCATTCTCGAAATTTGATTATCTCTCTGTCGTTTTTCTGAGAAACGGCCAAAGGCTACTACCTTTGGATTTATTTAGAATATTTTAAAAGGCCATAACTTTCTCGTTACTCGTGATAATTGACCACTCCTGGAGGCTTTGGAAACCTTATTCCATGGGTAACAGTTGGACATTCTCGAAATTGGATTATATCTCTGTCGTTTTTATGAGAAACGGCCAAAGGCTACTACCTTTGGATTTATTTAGAATATTAAAAAGGCCATAACTTTCATGTTACTCGTGATAATTGGCCACTCCAGGAGGCTTTGGAAACCTTATTCCATGGGTAACAGTTGGGCATTCTCGAAATTGGATTATCTCTCTGTCGTTTTTCTGAGAAACGGCCAAAGGCTACTGCCTTTGGATTTATTTAGAATATTAAAAAGGCCATAACTTTCTTGTTACTCGTGATAATTGACCACTCCAGGAGGCTTTGGAAACCTTATTCCATGGGTAACAGCTGGGCATTCTCGAAATTTGATTATCTCTCTGTCGTTTTTCAGAGAAACGGCCAAAGGCTACTACCTTTGGATTTATTTAGAATATTTTAAAAGGCCATAACTTTCTCGTTACTCGTGATAATTGACCACTCCTGGAGGCTTTGGAAACCTTATTCCATGGGTAACAGTTGGACATTCTCGAAATTGGATTATCTCTCTGTCGTTTTTTTGAGAAACGGCCAAAGGCAACTTCCTTTGGATTTATTTAGAATATTTTAAAAGGCCATAACTTTCTCGTTACTCGTGATAATTGACCTCTCCTGGAGGGTTTGGAAACCTTATTCCATGGGTAACAGTTGGACATTCTCGAAATTGGAATATCTCTCTGTCGTTTTTCTGAGAAACGGCCAAAGGCTACTACCTTTGGATTTATTTAGAATATTAAAAAGGCCATAACTTTCTTGTTACTCGTGATAATTGGCCACTCCAGGAGGCTTTGAAAACCTTATTCCATGGGTAACAGTTGGGCATTCTCGAAATTGGATTATCTCTCTGTCGTTTTTCTGAGAAACGGCCAAAGGCTACTACCTTTGGATTTATTTAGAATATTAAAAAGGCCATAACTTTCTTGTTACTCGTGATAATTGGCCACTCCAGGAGGCTTTGGAAACCTTAATCCATGGGTAACAGTTGGGCATTCTCGAAATTGAATTATCTCTCTGTCGTTTTTCTGAGAAACGGCCAAAGGCTACTGCCTTTGGATTTATTTAGAATATTAAAAAGGCCATAACTTTCTTGTTACTCGTGATAATTGACCACTCCAGGAGGCTTTGGAAACCTTATTCCATGGGTAACAGTTGGGCATTCTCGAAATTTGATTATCTCTCTGTCGTTTTTCTGAGAAACGGCCAAAGGCTACTACCTTTGGATTTATTTAGAATATTTTAAAAGGCCATAACTTTCTCGTTACTCGTGATAATTGACCACTCCTGGAGGCTTTGGAAACCTTATTCCATGGGTAACAGTTGGACATTCTCGAAATTGGATTATATCTCTGTCGTTTTTATGAGAAACGGCCAAAGGCTACTACCTTTGGATTTATTTAGAATATTAAAAAGGCCATAACTTTCATGTTACTCGTGATAATTGGCCACTCCAGGAGGCTTTGGAAACCTTATTCCATGGGTAACAGTTGGGCATTCTCGAAATTGGATTATCTCTCTGTCGTTTTTCTGAGAAACGGCCAAAGGCTACTGCCTTTGGATTTATTTAGAATATTAAAAAGGCCATAACTTTCTTGTTACTCGTGATAATTGACCACTCCAGGAGGCTTTGGAAACCTTATTCCATGGGTAACAGCTGGGCATTCTCGAAATTTGATTATCTCTCTGTCGTTTTTCAGAGAAACGGCCAAAGGCTACTACCTTTGGATTTATTTAGAATATTTTAAAAGGCCATAACTTTCTCGTTACTCGTGATAATTGACCACTCCTGGAGGCTTTGGAAACCTTATTCCATGGGTAACAGTTGGACATTCTCGAAATTGGATTATCTCTCTATCGTTTTTTTGAGAAACGGCCAAAGGCTACTGCGTTTGGATTTATTTAGAATATTAAAAAGGCCATTACTTTCTCATTACTCGTGATAATTGGCCACTCTAGGAGGCTTTGGAAACCTTATTCCATGGGTAACAGTTGGGCATTCTCGAAATTGGATTATCTCTCTGTCGTTTTTCTGAGAAACGGCCAAAGGCTACTGCCTTTGGATTTATTTAGAATATTAAAAAGGCCATAACTTTCTTGTTACTCGTGATAATTGACCACTCCAGGAGGCTTTGGAAACCTTATTCCATGGGTAACAGTTGGGCATTCTCGAAATTTGATTATCTCTCTGTCGTTTTTCAGAGAAACGGCCAAAGGCTACTACCTTTGGATTTATTTAGAATATTTTAAAAGGCCATAACTTTCTCGTTACTCGTGATAATTGACCACTCCTGGAGGCTTTGGAAACCTTATTCCATGGGTAACAGTTGGACATTCTCGAAATTGGATTATCTCTCTGTCGTTTTTTTGAGAAACGGCCAAAGGCTACTACCTTTGGATTTATTTAGAATATTAAAAAGGCCATAACTTTCTTGTTACTCGTGATAATTGGCCACTCCAGGAGGCTTTGGAAACCTTATTCCATGGGTAACAGTTGGGCATTCTCGAAATTGGATTATCTCTCTGTCGTTTTTCTGAGAAACGGCCAAAGGCTACTACCTTTGGATTTATTTAGAATATTAAAAAGGCCATAACTTTCTTGTTACTCGTGATAATTGGCCACTCCAGGAGGCTTTGGAAACCTTATTCCATGGGTAACAGTTGGGCATTCTCGAAATTGAATTATCTCTCTGTCGTTTTTCTGAGAAACGGCCAAAGGCTACTGCCTTTGGATTTATTTAGAATATTAAAAAGGCCATAACTTTCTTGTTACTCGTGATAATTGACCACTCCAGGAGGCTTTGGAAACCTTATTCCATGGGTAACAGTTGGGCATTCTCGAAATTTGATTATCTCTCTGTCGTTTTTCTGAGAAACGGCCAAAGGCTACTACCTTTGGATTTATTTAGAATATTTTAAAAGGCCATAACTTTCTCGTTACTCGTGATAATTGACCACTCCAGGAGGCTTTGGAAACCTTATTCCATGGGTAACAGTTGGGCATTCTCGAAATTGGATTATCTCTCTGTCGTTTTTCTGAGAAACGGCCAAAGGCTACTGCCTTTGGATTTATTTAGAATATTAAAAAGGCCATAACTTTCTTGTTACTCGTGATAATTGACCACTCCAGGAGGCTTTGGAAACCTTATTCCATGGGTTACAGTTGGGCATTCTCGAAATTTGATTATCTCTCTGTCGTTTTTCAGAGAAACGGCCAAAGGCTACTACCTTTGGATTTATTTAGAATATTTTAAAAGGCCATAACTTTCTCGTTACTCGTGATAATTGACCACTCCTGGAGGCTTTGGAAACCTTATTCCATGGGTAACAGTTGGACATTCTCGAAATTGGATTATCTCTCTGTCGTTTTTTTGAGAAACGGCCAAAGGCTACTGCGTTTGGATTTATTTAGAATATTAAAAAGGCCATTACTTTCTCATTACTCGTGATAATTGGCCACTCTAGGAGGCTTTGGAAACCTTATTCCATGGGTAACAGTTGGGCATTCTCGAAATTGGATTATCTCTCTGTCGTTTTTCTGAGAAACGGCCAAAGGCTACTGCCTTTGGATTTATTTAGAATATAAAAAAGGCCATAACTTTCTCGTTACTCGTGATAATTGGCCACTCCAGGAGTCTTTGGAAACCTTATTCCATGGGTAACAGTTGGGCATTCTCGAAATTGGATTATCTCTCTGTCGTTTTTCTGAGAAACGGCCAAAGGCTACTACCTTTGGATTTATTTAGAATATTTTAAAAGGCCATAACTTTCTCGTTACTCGTGATAATTGACCACTCCTGGAGGCTTTGGAAACCTTATTCCATGGGTAACAGTTGGACATTCTCGAAATTGGATTATCTCTCTGTCATTTTTCTGAGAAACGGCCAAAGGCTACTGCCTTTGGATTTATTTAGAATATTTTAAAAGGCCATAACTTTCTCGTTACTCGTGATAATTGACCAATCCTGGAGGCTTTGGAAACCTTATTCTACGGGTAACAGTTAGACATTCTCGAAATTGGATTATCTCTCTGTCGTTTTTCTGAGAAACGGCCAAAGGCTACTGCCTTTGGATTTATTTAGAATATTAAAAAGGCCATAACTTTCTCGTTACTCGTGATAATTAGCCACTCTAGGAGGCTTTGGAAACCTTATTCCATGGGTAACAGTTGGACATTCTCGAAATTGGATTATCTCTCTGTCGTTTTTTTGAGAAACGGCCAAAGGCTACTGCGTTTGGATTTATTTAGAATATTTTAAAAGGCCATAACTTTCTCGTTACTCGTGATAATTGACCACTCCTGGAGGCTTTGGAAACCTTATTCCATGGGTAACAGTTGGACATTCTCGAAATTGGATTATCTCTCTGTCGTTTTTCTGAGAAACGGCCAAAGGCTACTGCCTTTGGATTTATTTAGAATATAAAAAAGGCCATAACTTTCTCGTTACTCGTGATAATTGGCCACTCCAGGAGTCTTTGGAAACCTTATTCCATGGGTAACAGTTGGGCATTCTCGAAATTGGATTATCTCTCTGTCGTTTTTCTGAGAAACGGCCAAAGGCTACTACCTTTGGATTTATTTAGAATATTTTAAAAGGCCATAACTTTCTCGTTACTCGTGATAATTGACCACTCCTGGAGGCTTTGGAAACCTTATTCCATGGGTAACAGTTGGACATTCTCGAAATTGGATTATCTCTCTGTCGTTTTTCTGAGAAACGGCCAAAGGCTACTACCTTTGGATTTATTTAGAATATTAAAAAGGCCATAACTTTCTTGTTACTCGTGATAATTGGCCACTCCAGGAGGCTTTGGAAACCTTATTCCATGGGTAACAGTTGGGCATTCTCGAAATTGGATTATCTCTCTGTCATTTTTCTGAGAAACGGCCAAAGGCTACTGCCTTTGGATTTATTTAGAATATTTTAAAAGGCCATAACTTTCTCGTTACTCGTGATAATTGACCACTCCTGGAGGCTTTGGAAACCTTATTCTACGGGTAACAGTTAGAGATTCTCGAAATTGGATTATCTCTCTGTCGTTTTTCTGAGAAACGGCCAAAGGCTACTGCCTTTGGATTTATTTATAATATTAAAAAGGCCATAACTTTCTCGTTACTCGTGATAATTAGCCACTCTAGGAGGCTTTGGAAACCTTATTCCATGGGTAACAGTTGGGCATTCTCGAAATTTGATTATCTCTCTGTCGTTTTTCTGAGAAACGGCCAAAGGCTACTACCTTTGGATTTATTTAGAATATTTTAAATGGCCATAACTTTCTCGTTACTCCTGATAATTGACCACTCCTGGAGGCTTTGGAAACCTTATTCCACGGGTAACAGTTGGACATTCTCGAAATTGGATTATCTCTCTGTCGTTTTTCTGAGAAACGGCCAAAGGCTACTGCCTTTGGATTTATTTAGAATATTAAAAAGGCCATAACTTTCTTGTTACTCGTGAAAATTGACCACTCCAGGAGGCTTTGTTAACCTTATTCCATGGGTAACAGTTTGGCATTCTCGAAATTTGATTATCTCTCTGTCGTTTTTCTGAGAAACGGCCAAAGGCTACTACCTTTGGATTTATTTAGAATATTTTAAAAGGCCATAACTTTCTCGTTACTCGTGATAATTGACCACTCCTGGAGGCTTTGGAAACCTTATTCCATGGGTAACAGTTGGACATTCTCGAAATTGGATTATCTCTCTGTCGTTTTTTTGAGAAACGGCCAAAGGCTACTGCGTTTGGATTTATTTAGAATATTAAAAAGGCCATTACTTTCTCATTACTCGTGATAATTGGCCACTCTAGGAGGCTTTGGAAACCTTATTCCATGGGTAACAGTTGGGCATTCTCGAAATTGGATTATCTCTCTGTCGTTTTTCTGAGAAACGGCCAAAGGCTACTGCCTTTGGATTTATTTAGAATATAAAAAAGGCCATAACTTTCTCGTTACTCGTGATAATTGGCCACTCCAGGAGTCTTTGGAAACCTTATTCCATGGGTAACAGTTGGGCATTCTCGAAATTGGATTATCTCTCTGTCGTTTTTCTGAGAAACGGCCAAAGGCTACTACCTTTGGATTTATTTAGAATATTTTAAAAGGCCATAACTTTCTCGTTACTCGTGATAATTGACCACTCCTGGAGGCTTTGGAAACCTTATTCCATGGGTAACAGTTGGACATTCTCGAAATTGGATTATCTCTCTGTCGTTTTTCTGAGAAACGGCCAAAGGCTACTACCTTTGGATTTATTTAGAATATTAAAAAGGCCATAACTTTCTTGTTACTCGTGATAATTGGCCACTCCAGGAGGCTTTGGAAACCTTATTCCATGGGTAACAGTTGGGCATTCTCGAAATTGGATTATCTCTCTGTCATTTTTCTGAGAAACGGCCAAAGGCTACTGCCTTTGGATTTATTTAGAATATTTTAAAAGGCCATAACTTTCTCGTTACTCGTGATAATTGACCACTCCTGGAGGCTTTGGAAACCTTATTCTACGGGTAACAGTTAGAGATTCTCGAAATTGGATTATCTCTCTGTCGTTTTTCTGAGAAACGGCCAAAGGCTACTGCCTTTGGATTTATTTATAATATTAAAAAGGCCATAACTTTCTCGTTACTCGTGATAATTAGCCACTCTAGGAGGCTTTGGAAACCTTATTCCATGGGTAACAGTTGGGCATTCTCGAAATTTGATTATCTCTCTGTCGTTTTTCTGAGAAACGGCCAAAGGCTACTACCTTTGGATTTATTTAGAATATTTTAAATGGCCATAACTTTCTCGTTACTCCTGATAATTGACCACTCCTGGAGGCTTTGGAAACCTTATTCCACGGGTAACAGTTGGACATTCTCGAAATTGGATTATCTCTCTGTCGTTTTTCTGAGAAACGGCCAAAGGCTACTGCCTTTGGATTTATTTAGAATATTAAAAAGGCCATAACTTTCTTGTTACTCGTGAAAATTGACCACTCCAGGAGGCTTTGTTAACCTTATTCCATGGGTAACAGTTTGGCATTCTCGAAATTTGATTATCTCTCTGTCGTTTTTCTGAGAAACGGCCAAAGGCTACTACCTTTGGATTTATTTAGAATATTTTAAAAGGCCATAACTTTCTCGTTACTCGTGATAATTGACCACTCCTGGAGGCTTTGGAAACCTTATTCCATGGGTAACAGTTGGACATTCTCGAAATTGGATTATCTCTCTGTCGTTTTTTTGAGAAACGGCCAAAGGCTACTGCGTTTGGATTTATTTAGAATATTAAAAAGGCCATTACTTTCTCATTACTCGTGATAATTGGCCACTCTAGGAGGCTTTGGAAACCTTATTCCATGGGTAACAGTTGGGCATTCTCGAAATTGGATTATCTCTCTGTCGTTTTTCTGAGAAACGGCCAAAGGCTACTGCCTTTGGATTTATTTAGAATATAAAAAAGGCCATAACTTTCTCGTTACTCGTGATAATTGGCCACTCCAGGAGTCTTTGGAAACCTTATTCCATGGGTAACAGTTGGGCATTCTCGAAATTGGATTATCTCTCTGTCGTTTTTCTGAGAAACGGCCAAAGGCTACTACCTTTGGATTTATTTAGAATATTTTAAAAGGCCATAACTTTCTCGTTACTCGTGATAATTGACCACTCCTGGAGGCTTTGGAAACCTTATTCCATGGGTAACAGTTGGACATTCTCGAAATTGGATTATCTCTCTGTCGTTTTTCTGAGAAACGGCCAAAGGCTACTACCTTTGGATTTATTTAGAATATTAAAAAGGCCATAACTTTCTTGTTACTCGTGATAATTGGCCACTCCAGGAGGCTTTGGAAACCTTATTTCATGGTTAACAGTTGGGCATTCTCGAAATTGGATTATCTCTCTGTCATTTTTCTGAGAAACGGCCAAAGGCTACTGCCTTTGGATTTATTTAGAATATTTTAAAAGGCCATAATTTTCTCGTTACTCGTGATAATTGACCAATCCTGGAGGCTTTGGAAACCTTATTCTACGGGTAACAGTTAGACATTCTCGAAATTGGATTATCTCTCTGTCGTTTTTCTGAGAAACGGCCAAAGGCTACTGCCTTTGGATTTATTTAGAATATTAAAAAGGCCATAACTTTCTCGTTACTCGTTATAATTAGCCACTCTAGGAGGCTTTGGAAACCTTATTCCATGGGTAACAGTTGGGCATTCTCGAAATTTGATTATCTCTCTGTCGTTTTTCTGAGAAACGGCCAAAGGCTACTACTATTGGATTTATTTAGAATATTTTAAAAGGCCATAACTTTCTCGTTACTCCTGATAATTGACCACTCCTGGAGGCTTTGGAAACCTTGTTCCACGGGTAACAGTTGGACATTCTCGAAATTGGATTATCTCTCTGTCGTTTTTCTGAGAAACGGCCAAAGGCTACTGCCTTTGGATTTATTTAGAATATTAAAAAGGCCATAACTTTCTTGTTACTCGTGATAATTGACCACTCCAGGAGGCTTTGGAAACCTTATTCCATGGGTAACAGTTGGGCATTCTCGAAATTTGATTATCTCTCTGTCGTTTTCTGAGAAACGGCCAAAGGCTACTACCTTTGGATTTATTTAGAATATTTTAAAAGGCCATAACTTTCTCGTTACTCGTGATAATTGACCACTCCTGGAGGATATGGAAACCTTATTCCACGGGTAACAGTTAGACATTCTCAAAATTGGATTATCTCTCTGTCGTTTTTCTGAGAAACGGCCAAAGGCTACTGCCTTTGGATTTATTTAGAATATTAAAAAGGCCATAACTTTCTCGTTACTCGTGATAATTAGCCACTCTAGGATGCTTTGGAAACCTTATTCCATGGGTAACAGTTGGGCATTCTCGAAATTTGATTATCTCTCTGTCGTTTTTCTGAGAAACGGCCAAAGGCTACTACCTTTGGATTTATTTAGAATATTTTAAAAGGCCATAACTTTCTCGTTACTCGTGATAATTGACCACTCCTGGAGGCTTTGGAAACCTTATTCCATGGGTAACAGTTGGACATTCTCGAAAATGGATTATCTCTCTGTCGTTTTTCTGAGAAACGGCCAAAGGCTACTACCTTTGGATTTATTTAGAATATTAAAAAGGCCATAACTTTCTTGTTACTCGTGATAATTGGCCACTCCAGGAGGCTTTGCAAACCTTATTCCATGGGTAACAGTTGGGCATTCTCGAAATTGGATTATCTCTCTGTCGTTTTTCTGAGAAACGGCCAAAGGCTACTGCCTTTGGATTTATTTAGAATATTAAAAAGGCCATAACTTTCTTGTTACTCGTGATAATTGGCCACTCCAGGAGGCTTTGGAAACCTTATTCCATGGGTAACAGTTGGGCATTCTCGAAATTGGATTATCTCTCTGTCATTTTTCTGAGAAACGGCCAAAGGCTACTGCCTTTGGATTTATTTAGAATATTTTAAAAGGCCATAACTTTCTCGTTACTCATGATAATTGACCACTCCTGGAGGCTTTGGAAACCTTATTCCATGGGTAACAGTTGGACATTCTCGAAATTGGATTATCTCTCTGTCGTTTTTTTGATAAACGGCCAAAGGCTACTGCGTTTGGATTTATTTAGAATATTAAAAAGGCCATTACTTTCTCATTACTCGTGATAATTGGCCACTCTAGGAGGCTTTGGAAACCTTATTCCATGGGTAACAGTTGGGCATTCTCGAAATTGGATTATCTCTCTGTCGTTTTTCTGAGAAACGGCCAAAGGCTACTACCTTTGGATTTATTTAGAATATTTTAAAAGGCCATAACTTTCTCGTTACTCGTGATAATTGACCACTCCTGGAGGCTTTGGAAACCTTATTCCATGGGTAACAGTTGGACATTCTCGAAATTGGATTATCTCTCTGTCGTTTTTCTGAGAAACGGCCAAAGGCTACTACCTTTGGATTTATTTAGAATATTAAAAAGGCCATAACTTTCTTGTTACTCGTGATAATTGGCCACTCCAGGAGGCTTTGGAAACCTTATTTCATGGTTAACAGTTGGGCATTCTCGAAATTGGATTATCTCTCTGTCATTTTTCTGAGAAACGGCCAAAGGCTACTGCCTTTGGATTTATTTAGAATATTTTAAAAGGCCATAACTTTCTCGTTACTCGTGATAATTGACTAATCCTGGAGGCTTTGGAAACCTTATTCTACGGGTAACAGTTAGACATTCTCGAAATTGGATTATCTCTCTGTCGTTTTTCTGAGAAACGGCCAAAGGCTACTGCCTTTGGATTTATTTAGAATATTAAAAAGGCCATAACTTTCTCGTTACTCGTGATAATTAGCCACTCTAGGAGGCTTTGGAAACCTTATTCCATGGGTAACAGTTGGACATTCTCGAAATTGGATTATCTCTCTGTCGTTTTTTTGAGAAACGGCCAAAGGCTACTGCGTTTGGATTTATTTAGAATATTAAAAAGGCCATTACTTTCTCATTACTCGTGATAATTGGCCACTCTAGGAGGCTTTGGAAACCTTATTCCATGGGTAACAGTTGGGCATTCTCGAAATTGGATTATCTCTCTGTCCTTTTTTCTGAGAAACGGCCAAAGGCTACTGCCTTTGGATTTATTTAGAATATAAAAAAGGCCATAACTTTCTCGTTACTCGTGATAATTGGCCACTCCAGGAGTCTTTGGAAACCTTATTCCATGGGTAACAGTTGGGCATTCTCGAAATTGGATTATCTCTCTGTCGTTTTTCTGAGAAACGGCCAAAGGCTACTACCTTTGGATTTATTTAGAATATTTTAAAAGGCCATAACTTTCTCGTTACTCGTGATAATTGACCACTCCTGGAGGCTTTGGAAACCTTATTCCATGGGTAACAGTTGGACATTCTCGAAATTGGATTATCTCTCTGTCGTTTTTCTGAGAAACGGCCAAAGGCTACTACCTTTGGATTTATTTAGAATATTAAAAAGGCCATAACTTTCTTGTTACTCGTGATAATTGGCCACTCCAGGAGGCTTTGGAAACCTTATTTCATGGTTAACAGTTGGGCATTCTCGAAATTGGATTATCTCTCTGTCATTTTTCTGAGAAACGGCCAAAGGCTACTGCCTTTGGATTTATTTAGAATATTTTAAAAGGCCATAACTTTCTCGTTACTCGTGATAATTGACCAATCCTGGAGGCTTTGGAAACCTTATTCTACGGGTAACAGTTAGACATTCTCGAAATTGGATTATCTCTCTGTCGTTTTTCTGAGAAACGGCCAAAGGCTACTGCCTTTGGATTTATTTAGAATATTAAAAAGGCCATAACTTTCTCGTTACTCGTGATAATTAGCCACTCTAGGAGGCTTTGGAAACCTTATTCCATGGGTAACAGTTGGGCATTCTCGAAATTTGATTATCTCTCTGTCGTTTTTCTGAGAAACGGCCAAAGGCTACTACCTTTGGATTTATTTAGAATATTTTAAAAGGCCATAACTTTCTCGTTACTCCTGATAATTGACCACTCCTGGAGGCTTTGGAAACCTTGTTCCACGGGTAACAGTTGGACATTCTCGAAATTGGATTATCTCTCTGTCGTTTTTCTGAGAAACGGCCAAAGGCTACTGCCTTTGGATTTATTTAGAATATTAAAAAGGCCATAACTTTCTTGTTACTCGTGATAATTGACCACTCCAGGAGGCTTTGGAAACCTTATTCCATGGGTAACAGTTGGGCATTCTCGAAATTGGATTATCTCTCTGTCGTTTTTCTGAGAAACGGCCAAAGGCTACTGCCTTTGGATTTATTTAGAATATTAAAAAGGCCATAACTTTCTTGTTACTCGTGATAATTGGCCACTCCAGGAGGCTTTGGAAACCTTATTCCATGGGTAACAGTTGGGCATTCTCGAAATTGGATTATCTCTCTGTCATTTTTCTGAGAAACGGCCAAAGGCTACTGCCTTTGGATTTATTTAGAATATAAAAAAGGCCATAACTTTCTTGTTACTCGTGATAATTGACCACTCCAGGAGTCTTTGGAAATCTTATTCCATGGGTAACAGTTGGGCATTCTCGAAATTGGATTATCTCTATGTCGTTTTTCTGAGAAACGGCCAAAGGCTACTACCTTTGGATTTATTTAGAATATTTTAAAAGGCCATAACTTTCTCGTTACTCGTGATAATTGACCACTCCTGGAGGGTTTGGAAACCTTATTCCATGGGTAACAGTTGGACATTCTCGAAATTGGAATATCTCTCTGTCGTTTTTCTGAGAAACGGCCAAAGGCTACTACCTTTGGATTTATTTAGAATATTAAAAAGGCCATAACTTTCTTGTTACTCGTGATAATTGGCCACTCCAGGAGGCTTTGGAAACCTTATTCCATGGGTAACAGTTGGGCATTCTCGAAATTGAATTATCTCTCTGTCGTTTTTCTGAGAAACGGCCAAAGGCTACTGCATTTGGATTTATTTAGAATATTAAAAGGGCCATAACTTTCTCGTTACTCGTGATTATTGGCCACTCCAGGAGGCTTTGGAAACCTTATTCCATGGGTAACAGTTGGGCATTCTCGAAATTGGATTATCTCACTGTCGTTTTTCTGAGAAACGGCCAAAGGCTGCTGCTTTTGGATTTATTTAGAATATTAAAAAGGCCATAACTTTCTCGTTACTCGTGATAATTGGCCACTCCAGGAGGCTTTGGAAACCTTATTCCATGGGTAACAGTTGGACATTCTCGAAATTGGATTATCTCTCTGTCGTTTTTCTTAGAAACAACCAAAGGCTACTACCTTTGGATTTATTTAGAATATTAAAAAGGCCATAACTTTCTCGTTACTCGTGATAATTGACCACTCCAGGAGGCTTTGGAAACCTTATTCCATGGGTAACAATTGGGCATTCTCGAAATTGGATTATCTCTCTGTCGTTTTTCTGAGAAACGGCCAAAGGCTACTTATCCTTTTGATTTATTTAGAATATTAAAAAGACCATAACTTTCTCGTTACTCGTGATAATTGACCACTCCAGGAGTCTTTGGAAACCTTATTCCATGGGTAACAGTTGGGCATTCTCGAAATTGGATTATCTCTCTGTCGTTTTTCTGAGAAACGGCCAAAGGCAGCTGCCTTTGGAATTGTTTAGAATATTAAAATGGCCATAACTTTCACGTTACTCGTGATAATTGGCCACTACGGGAGGCGTTGGAAACCTTATTCCATGGGTAACAGTTGGGCATTCTCGAAATTGGATTATCTCTCTATCGTTTTTCTGAGAAACGGCCAAAGGCTACTGCCTTTGGAATTATTTAGAATATTAAAAAGGCCATAACTTTCTCGGTACTCGTGATAATTGGCCACTCCTAGAGGCTTTGGAAACCTTATTCCATCGGTAACAGTTGGACATTCTCGAAATTGGATTATCTCTCAGTCGTTTTTCTGAGAAACGGCCAAAGGCAGCTGCCTTTGGATTTATTTAGAATATTAAAAAGGCCATAACTTTCACGTTACTCGTGATAATTGGCCACTACGGGAGGCGTTGGAAACCTTATTCCATGGGTAACAGTTGGACATTTTCGAAATTGGATTATCTCTCTGTCGTTTTTCTGAGAAAAGGCCAAAGGCTACTGCCTTTGGATTTATTTAGAATATTAAAAAGGCCATAACTTTCTCGTTACTCGTGATAATTGACCACTCCAGGAGTCTTTGGAAACCTTATTCCATGGGTAACAGTTGGGCATTCTCGAAATTGGATTATCTCTCTGTCGTTTTTCTGAGAAACGGCCAAAGGCTACTGACTTTGGATTTATTTAGAATATTAAAAAGGCCATAACTTTCTCGGTACTCGTGATAATTGGCCACTACGGGAGGCGTTGGAAACCTTATTCCATGGGTAACAGTTGGACATTCTCGAAATTGGATTGTCTCTCTGTCGTTTTTCTAAGAAACGGCCAAAGGCTACTGCCTTTGGATTTATTTAGAATATTAAAAGGGCCATAACTTTCTCGTTACTCGTGATTATTGGCCACTCCAGGAGGCTTTGGAAACCTTATTCCATGGGTAACAGTTGGGCATTCTCGAAATTGGATTATCTCACTGTCGTTTTTCTGAGAAACGGCCAAAGGCTGCTGCTTTTGGATTTATTTAGAATATTAAAAAGGCCATAACTTTCTCGTTACTCGTGATAATTGGCCACTCCAGGAGGCTTTGGAAACCTTATTCCATGGGTAACAGTTGGACATTCTCGAAATTGGATTATCTCTCTGTCGTTTTTCTGAGAAACGGCCAAAGGCATCTGCCTTTGGATTTATTTAGAATATTAAAAAGGCCATAACTTTCTCGTTACTCGTGATAATTGACCACTCCAGGAGTCTTTGGAAACCTTATTCCATGGGTAACAGTTGGGCATTCTCGAAATTGGATTATCTCTCTATCGTTTTTCTGAGAAACGGCCAAAGGATACTGCCTTTGGAATTATTTAGAATATTAAAAAGGCCATAACTTTCTCGGTACTCGTGATAATTGGCCACTCCTGGAGGCTTTGGAAACCTTATTCCATCGGTAACAGTTGGACATTCTCGAAATTGGATTATCTCTCAGTCGTTTTTCTGAGAAACGGCCAAAGGCAGCTGCCTTTGGATTTATTTAGAATATTAAAAAGGCCATAACTTTCTCATTACTCGTGATAATTGGCCACTCCAGGAGGCTTTGGAAACCTTATTCCATGTGTAACAGTTGGGCATTCTCGAAATTGGATTATCTCTCTGTCGTTTTTCTGAGAAACGGCCAAAGGCTACTGCCTTTGGATTTATTTAGAATATTTTAAAAGGCCTTAACTTTATCGTTACTCGTGATAATTGACCTCTCCTGGAGGCTTTGGAAACCTTATTACATGTGTAACAGTTGGGAATTCTCGAAATTGGATTATCTCTCTGTCGTTTTTCTTAGAAACGACCAAAGGCTACTACCATTGGATTTATTTAGAATATTAAAAAGGCCATAACTTTCTCGTTACTCGTGATAATTGACCACTCCAGGAGGCTTTGGAAACCTTATTCCATGGGTAACAGTTGGGCATTCTCGAAATTGGAATATCTCTCTGTCGTTTTTCTGAGAAACGGCCAAAGGCAGCTGCCTTTGGATTTATTTAGAATATTAAAAAGACAATAACTTTCACGTTACTCGTGATAATTGGCCACTACGGGAGGCGTTGGAAACCTTATTCCATGGGTAACAGTTGGACATTCTCGAAATTGGATTATCTCTCTGTCGTTTTTCTGAGAAACGGCCAAAGGCAGCTGCCTTTGGAATTGTTTAGAATATTAAAAAGGCCATAACTTTCTCGTTACTCGTGATAATTGGCCACTCCAGGAGTCTTTGGAAACCTTATTCCATGGGTAACAGTTGGGCATTCTCGAAATTGGATTATCTCTCTGTCGTTTTTCTGAGAAACGGCCAAAGGCAGCTGCCTTTGGAATTATTTAGAATATTAAAAAGGCCATAACTTTCACGTTACTCGTGATAATTGGCCACTACGGGAGGCGTTGGAAACCTTATTCCATGGGTAACAGTTGGACATTTTCGAAATTGGATTATCTCTCTGTCGTTTTTCTGAGAAAAGGCCAAAGGCTACTGCCTTTGGATTTATTTAGAATATTAAAAAGGCCATAACTTTCTCGTTACTCGTGATAATTGACCACTCCAGGAGTCTTTGGAAACCTTATTCCATGGGTAACAGTTGGGCATTCTCGAAATTGGATTATCTCTCTGTCGTTTTTCTGAGAAACGGCCAAAGGCTACTGCCTTTGGATTTATTTAGAATATTAAAAAGGCCATAACTTTCTCGGTACTCGTGATAATTGGCCACTACGGGAGGCGTTGGAAACCTTATTCCATGGGTAACAGTTGGACATTCTCGAAATTGGATTGTCTCTCTGTCGTTTTTCTAAGAAACGGCCAAAGGCTACTGCATTTGGATTTATTTAGAATATTAAAAGGGCCATAACTTTCTCGTTACTCGTGATTATTGGCCACTCCAGGAGGCTTTGGAAACCTTATTCCATGGGTAACAGTTGGGCATTCTCGAAATTGGATTATCTCACTGTCGTTTTTCTGAGAAACGGCCAAAGGCTGCTGCTTTTGGATTTATTTAGAATATTAAAAAGGCCATAACTTTCTCGTTACTCGTGATAATTGGTCACTCCAGGAGGCTTTGGAAACCTTATTCCATGGGTAACAGTTGGACATTCTCGAAATTGGATTATCTCTCTGTCGTTTTTCTGAGAAACGGCCAAAGGCATCTGCCTTTGGATTTATTTAGAATATTAAAAAGGCCATAACTTTCTCGTTACTCGTGATAATTGACCACTCCAGGAGTCTTTGGAAACCTTATTCCATGGGTAACAGTTGGGCATTCTCGAAATTGGATTATCTCTCTATCGTTTTTCTGAGAAACGGCCAAAGGATACTGCCTTTGGAATTATTTAGAATATTAAAAAGGCCATAGCTTTCTCGGTACTCGTGATAATTGGCCACTCCTGGAGGCTTTGGAAACCTTATTCCATCGGTAACAGTTGGACATTCTTGAAATTGGATTATCTCTCAGTCGTTTTTCTGAGAAACGGCCAAAGGCAGCTGCCTTTGGATTTATTTAGAATATTAAAAAGGCCATAACTTTCTCATTACTCGTGATAATTGGCCACTCCAGGAGGCTTTGGAAACCTTATTCCATGTGTAACAGTTGGGCATTCTCGAAATTGGATTATCTCTCTGTTGTTTTTCTGAGAAACGGCCAAAGGCTACTACCTTTGGATTTATTTAGAATATTTTAAAAGGCCATAACTTTATCGTTACTCCTGATAATTGACCTCTCCTGGAGGCTTTGGAAACCTTATTACATGTGTAACAGTTGGGAATTCTCGAAATTGGATTATCTCTCTGTCGTTTTTCTTAGAAACGACCAAAGGCTACTACCTTTGGATTTATTTAGAATATTAAAAAGGCCATAACTTTCTCGTTACACGTGATAATTGACCACTCCAGGAGGCTTTGGAAACCTTATTCCATGGGTAACAGTTGGGCATTCTCGAAATTGGATTATCTCTCTGTCGTTTTTCTGAGAAACGGCCAAAGGCTACTTATCCTTTGGATTTATTTAGAATATTAAAAAGACCATAACTTTCTCGTTACTCGTGATAATTGACCACTCCAGGAGTCTTTGGAAACCTTATTCCATGGGTAACAGTTGGGCATTCTCGAAATTGGATTATCTCTCTGTCGTTTTTCTGAGAAACGGCCAAAGGCAGCTGCCTTTGGAATTATTTAGAATATTAAAAAGGCCATAACTTTCACGTTACTCGTGATAATTGGCCACTACGGGAGGCGTTGGAAACCTTATTCCATGGGTAACAGTTGGACATTCTCGAAATTGGATTATCTCTCTGTCGTTTTTCTGAGAAACGGCCAAAGGCAGCTGCCTTTGGAATTATTTAGAATATTAAAAAGGCCATAACTTTCTCGTTACTCGTGATAATTGGCCACTCCAGGAGTCTTTGGAAACCTTATTCCATGGGTAACAGTTGGGCATTCTCGAAATTGGATTATCTCTCTGTCGTTTTTCTGAGAAACGGCCAAAGGTAGCTGCCTTTGGAATTATTTAGAATATTAAAAAGGCCATAACTTTCACGTTACTCGTGATAATTGGCCACTACGGGAGGCGTTGGAAACCTTATTCCATGGGTAACAGTTGGACATTCTCAAAATTGGATAATCTCTCTGTCGTTTTTCTGAGAAACGGCCAAAGGCAGCTGCCTTTGGAATTATTTAGAATATTAAAAAGACCATAACTTTCTCGTTATCCGTCTCGTTACTCGTGATTATTGACCACTCCTGGAGGCTTTGGAAACCTTATTCCATGGGTAACAGTTGGGCATTCTCGAAATTGGATTATCTCTCTGTCGTTTTTCTGAGAAACGGCCAAAGGCAGCTGCCTTTGGAATTGTTTAGAATATTAAAAAGGCCATAACTTTCACGTTACTCGTGATAATTGGCCACTACGGGAGGCGTTGGAAACCTTATTCCATGGGTAACAGTTGGACATTCTCGAAATTGGATTATCTCTCTGTTGTTTTTCTGAGAAACGGCCAAAGGCAGCTGCCTTTGGAATTATTTAGAATATTAAAAAGGCCATAACTTTCTCGTTACTCGAGATAATTGACCACTCCAGGAGTCTTTGGAAACCTTATTCCATGGGTAACAGTTGGGCATTCTCGAAATTGGATTATCTCTCTATCGTTTTTCTGAGAAACGGCCAAAGACTACTGCCTTTGGAATTATTTAGAATATTAAAAAGGCCATAACTTTCTCGGTACTCGTGATAATTGGCCACTCCTAGAGGCTTTGGAAACCTTATTCCATCGGTAACAGTTGGACATTCTCGAAATTGGATTATCTCTCAGTCGTTTTTCTGAGAAACGGCCAAAGGCAGCTGCCTTTGGATTTATTTAGAATATTAAAAAGGCCATAACTTTCTCATTACTCGTGATAATTGGCCACTCCAGGAGGCTTTGGAAACCTTATTCCATGTGTAACAGTTGGGCATTCTCGAAATTGGATTATCTCTCTGTCGTTTTTCTGAGAAACGGCCAAAGGCTACTGCCTTTGGATTTATTTAGAATATTAAAAGGGGCATAGCTTTCTCGGTACTCGTGATAATTGGCCACTCCTAGAGGCTTTGGAAACCTTATTCCATCGGTAACAGTTGGACATTCTCGAAATTGGATTATCTCTCAGTCGTTTTTCTGAGAAACGGCCAAAGGCTACTGCCTTTGGATTTATTTAGAATATTTTAAAAGGCCATAACTTTCTCGTTACTCGTGATAATTGACCACTCCAGGAGGCTTTGGAAACCTTATTCCATGGGTAACAGTTGGGCATTCTCGAAATTGGATTATCTCTCTGTCGTTTTTCTGAGAAACGGCCAAAGGCTACTTATCCTTTGGATTTATTTAGAATATTAAAAAGACCATAACTTTCTCGTTACTCGTGATAATTGACCACTCCAGGAGTCTTTGGAAACCTTATTCCATGGGTAACAGTTGGGCATTCTCGAAATTGGATTATCTCTCTGTCGTTTTTCTGAGAAACGGCCAAAGGCAGCTGCCTTTGGAATTATTTAGAATATTAAAAAGGCCATAACTTTCACGTTACTCGTGATAATTGGCCACTACGGGAGGCGTTGGAAACCTTATTCCATGGGTAACAGTTGGACATTCTCGAAATTGGATAATCTCTCTGTCGTTTTTCTGAGAAACGGCCAAAGGCAGCTGCCTTTGGAATTATTTAGAATATTAAAAAGGCCATAACTTTCTCGTTACTCGTGATAATTGGCCACTCCAGGAGTCTTTGGAAACCTTATTCCATGGGTAACAGTTGGGCATTCTCGAAATTGGATTATCTCTCTGTCGTTTTTCTGAGAAACGGCCAAAGGCTACTGACTTTGGAATTATTTAGAATATTAAAAAGGCCATAACTTTCTCGGTACTCGTGATAATTGGCCAATTCTGGAGGCTTTGGAAACCTTATTCCATCGGTAACAGTTGGACATTCTCGAAATTGGATTATCTCTCAGTCGTTTTTCTGAGAAACGGCCAAAGGCAGCTGCCTTTGAATTTATTTAGAATATTAAAAAGGCCTTAACTTTCTCATTACTCGTGATAATTGGCCACTCCAGGAGGCTTTGGAAACCTTATTCCATGTGTAACAGTTGGGCATTCTCGAAATTGGATTATCTCTCTGTCGTTTTTCTGAGAAACGGCCAAAGGCTACTGCCTTTGGATTTATTTAGAATATTTTAAAAGGCCATAACTTTATCGTTACTCGTGATAATTGACCTCTCCTGGAGGCTTTGGAAACCTTATTACATGTGTAACAGTTGGGAATTCTCGAAATTGGATTATCTCTCTGTCGTTTTTCTTAGAAACAACCAAAGGCTACTACCTTTGGATTTATTTAGAATATTAAAAAGGCCATAACTTTCTCGTTACTCGTGATAATTGACCACTCCAGGAGGCTTTGGAAACCTTATTCCATGGGTAACAATTGGGCATTCTCGAAATTGGATTATCTCTCTGTCGTTTTTCTGAGAAACGGCCAAAGGCAGCTGCCTTTGGAATTGTTTAGAATATTAAAAAGGCCATAACTTTCACGTTACTCGTGATAATTGGCCACTACGGGAGGCGTTGGAAACCTTATTCCATGGGTAACAGTTGGACATTCTCGAAATTGGATTATCTCTCTGTCGTTTTTCTGAGAAACGGCCAAAGGCAGCTGCCTTTGGAATTATTTAGAATATTAAAAAGGCCATAACTTTCTCGTTACTCGTGATAATTGGCCACTCCAGGAGTCTTTGGAAACCTTATTCCATGGGTAACAGTTGGGCATTCTCGAAATTGGATTATCTCTCTGTCGTTTTTCTGAGAAACGGCCAAAGGCAGCTGCCTTTGGAATTATTTAGAATATTAAAAAGGCCATAACTTTCACGTTACTCGTGATAATTGGCCTCTACGGGAGGCGTTGGAAACCTTATTCCATGGGTAACAGTTGGACATTTTCGAAATTGGATTATCTCTCTGTCGTTTTTCTGAGAAAAGGCCAAAGGCTACTGCCTTTGGATTTATTTAGAATATTAAAAAGGCCATAACTTTCTCGTTACTCGTGATAATTGACCACTCCAGGAGTCTTTGGAATCCTTATTCCATGGGTAACAGTTGGGCATTCTCGAAATTGGATTATCTCTCTGTCGTTTTTCTGAGAAACGGCCAAAGGCTGCTGCTTTTGGATTTATTTAGAATATTAAAAAGGCCATAACTTTCTCGTTACTCGTGATAATTGGCCACTCCAGGAGGCTTTGGAAACCTTATTCCATGGGTAACAGTTGGACATTCTCGAAATTGGATTATCTCTCTGTCGTTTTTCTGAGAAACGGCCAAAGGCATCTGCCTTTGGATTTATTTAGAATATTAAAAAGGCCATAACTTTCTCGTTACTCGTGATAATTGACCACTCCAGGAGTCTTTGGAAACCTTATTCCATGGGTAACAGTTGGGCATTCTCGAAATTGGATTATCTCTCTATCGTTTTTCTGAGAAACGGCCAAAGGATACTGCCTTTGGAATTATTTAGAATATTAAAAAGGCCATAACTTTCTCGGTACTCGTGATAATTGGCCACTACGGGAGGCGTTGGAATCCTTATTCCATGGGTAACAGTTGGACATTCTCGAAATTGGATTGTCTCTCTGTCGTTTTTCTAAGAAACGGCCAAAGGCTACTGCCTTTGGATTTATTTAGAATATTAAAAGGGCCATAACTTTCTCGTTACTCGTGATTATTGGCCACTCCAGGAGGCTTTGGAAACCTTATTCCATGGGTAACAGTTGGGCATTCTCGAAATTGGATTATCTCACTGTCGTTTTTCTGAGAAACGGCCAAAGGCTGCTGCTTTTGGATTTATTTAGAATATTAAAAAGGCCATAACTTTCTCGTTACTCGTGATAATTGGCCACTCCAGGAGGCTTTGGAAACCTTATTCCATGGGTAACAGTTGGACATTCTCGAAATTGGATTATCTCTCTGTCGTTTTTCTGAGAAACGGCCAAAGGCATCTGCCTTTGGATTTATTTAGAATATTAAAAAGGCCATAACTTTCTCGTTACTCGTGATAATTGACCACTCCAGGAGTCTTTGGAAACCTTATTCCATGGGTAACAGTTGGGCATTCTCGAAATTGGATTATCTCTCTATCGTTTTTCTGAGAAACGGCCAAAGGATACTGCCTTTGGAAATATTTAGAATATTAAAAAGGCCATAACTTTCACGGTACTCGTGATAATTGGCCACTACGGGAGGCGTTGGAAACCTTATTCCATGGGTAACAGTTGGACATTCTCGAAATTGGATTGTCTCTCTGTCGTTTTTCTAAGAAACGGCCAAAGGCTACTGCCTTTGGATTTATTTAGAATATTAAAAGGGCCATAACTTTCTCGTTACTCGTGATTATTGGCCACTCCAGGAGGCTTTGGAAACCTTATTCCATGGGTAACAGTTGGGCATTCTCGAAATTGGATTATCTCACTGTCGTTTTTCTGAGAAACGGCCAAAGGCTGCTGCTTTTGGATTTATTTAGAATATTAAAAAGGCCATAAGTTTCTCGTTACTCGTGATAATTGGCCACTCCAGGAGGCTTTGGAAACCTTATTCCATGGGTAACAGTTGGACATTCTCGAAATTGGATTATCTCTCTGTCGTTTTTCTGAGAAACGGCCAAAGGCATCTGCCTTTGGATTTATTTAGAATATTAAAAAGGCCATAACTTTCTCGTTACTCGTGATAATTGACCACTCCAGGAGTCTTTGGAAACCTTATTCCATGGGTAACAGTTGGGCATTCTCGAAATTGGATTATCTCTCTATCGTTTTTCTGAGAAACGGCCAAAGGATACTGCCTTTGGAATTATTTAGAATATTAAAAAGGCCATAACTTTCTCGGTACTCATGATAATTGGCCACTCCTGGAGGCTTTGGAAACCTTATTCCATGGGTAACAGTTGGGCATTCTCGAAATTGGATTATCTCTCTGTCGTTTTTCTGAGAAACGGCCAAAGGCAGCTGCCTTTGGATTTATTTAGAATATTAAAAAGGCCATAACTTTCTCGTTACTCGTGATAATTGACCACTCCATGAGGCTTTGGAAACCTTATTCCATGGGTAACAGTTGGACATTCTCGAAATTGGATTATCTCACTGTCGTTTTTCTGAGAAACGGCCAAAGACTGCTGCTTTTGGATTTATTTAGAATATTAAAAAGGCCATAACTTTCTCGTTACTCGTGATAATTGGCCACTCCAGGAGGCTTTGGAAACCTTATTCCATGGGTAACAGTTGGACATTCTCGAAATTGGATTATCTCTCTGTCGTTTTTCTGAGAAACGGCCAAAGGCATCTGCCTTTGGATTTATTTAGAATATTAAAAAGGCCATAACTTTCTCGTTACTCGTGATAATTGACCACTCCAGGAGTCTTTGGAAACCTTATTCCATGGGTAACAGTTGGGCATTCTCGAAATTGGATTATCTCTCTATCGTTTTTCTGAGAAACGGCCAAAGGATACTGCCTTTGGAATTATTTAGAATATTAAAAAGGCCATAACTTTCTCGGTACTCATGATAATTGGCCACTCCTGGAGGCTTTGGAAACCTTATTCCATCGGTAACAGTTGGACATTCTCGAAATTGGATTATCTCTCAGTCGTTTTTCTGAGAAACGGCCAAAGGCAGCTGCCTTTGGATTTATTTAGAATATTAAAAAGGCCATAACTTTCTCATTACTCGTGATAATTGGCCACTCCAGGAGGCTTTGGAAACCTTATTCCATGTGTAACAGTTGGACATTCTCGAAATTGGATTATCTCTCTGTCGTTTTTCTGAGAAACGGCCAAAGGCTACTGCCTTTGGATTTATTTAGAATATTTTAAAAGGCCTTAACTTTATCGTTACTCGTGATAATTGACCTCTCCTGGAGGCTTTGGAAACCTTATTACATGTGTAACAATTGGGAATTCTCGAAATTGGATTATCTCTCTGTCGTTTTTCTTAGAAACGACCAAAGGCTACTACCTTTGGATTTATTTAGAATATTAAAAAGGCCATAACTTTCTCGTTACTCGTGATAATTGACCACTCCAGGAGGCTTTGGAAACCTTATTCCATGGGTAACAGTTGGGCATTCTCGAAATTGGAATATCTCTCTGTCGTTTTTCTGAGAAACGGCCAAAGGCAGCTGCCTTTGGAATTATTTAGAATATTAAAAAGGCCATAACTTTCACGTTACTCGTGATAATTGGCCACTACGGGAGGCGTTGGAAACCTTATTCCATGGGTAACAGTTGGACATTTTCGAAATTGGATTATCTCTCTGTCGTTTTTCTGAGAAAAGGCCAAAGGCTACTGCCTTTGGATTTATTTAGAATATTAAAAAGGACATAACTTTCTCGTTACTCGTGATAATTGACCACTCCAGGAGTCTTTGGAAACCTTATTCCATGGGTAACAGTTGGGCATTCTCGAAATTGGATTATCTCTCTGTCGTTTTTCTGAGAAACGGCCAAAGGCTACTGCCTTTGGATTTATTTAGAATATTAAAAAGGCCATAACTTTCTCGGTACTCGTGATAATTGGCCACTCCAGGAGGCTTTGGAAACCTTATTCCATGGGTAACAGTTGGACATTCTCGAAATTGGATTATCTCTCTGTCGTTTTTCTGAGAAACGGCCAAAGGCATCTGCCTTTGGATTTATTTAGAATATTAAAAAGGCCATAACTTTCTCGTTACTCGTGATAATTGACCACTCCAGGAGTCTTTGGAAACCTTATTCCATGGGTAACAGTTGGGCATTCTCGAAATTGGATTATCTCTCTATCGTTTTTCTGAGAAACGGCCAAAGGATACTGCCTTTGGATTTATTTAGAATATTAAAAAGGCCATAACTTTCTCGGTACTCATGATAATTGGCCACTCCTGGAGGCTTTGGAAACCTTATTCCATGGGTAACAGTTGGGCATTCTCGAAATTGGATTATCTCTCTGTCGTTTTTCTGAGAAACGGCCAAAGGCAGCTGCCTTTGGATTTATTTAGAATATTAAAAAGGCCATAACTTTCTCGTTACTCGTGATAATTGACCACTCCAGGAGTCTTTGGAAACCTTATTCCATGGGTAACAGTTGGGCATTCTCGAAATTGGATTATCTCTCTATCGTTTTTCTGAGAAACGGCCAAAGGATACTGCCTTTGGAAATATTTAGAATATTAAAAAGGCCATAACTTTCACGGTACTCGTGATAATTGGCCACTACGGGAGGCGTTGGAAACCTTATTCCATGGGTAACAGTTGGACATTCTCGAAATTGGATTGTCTCTCTGTCGTTTTTCTAAGAAACGGCCAAAGGCTACTGCCTTTGGATTTATTTAGAATATTAAAAGGGCCATATTTCTCGTTACTCGTGATTATTGGCCACTCCATGAGGCTTTGGAAACCTTATTCCATGGATAACAGTTGGGCATTCTCGAAATTGGATTATCTCACTGTCGTTTTTCTGAGAAACGGTCAAAGACTGCTGCTTTTGGATTTATTTAGAATATTAAAAAGGCCATAACTTTCTCGTTACTCGTGATAATTGGCCACTCCAGGAGGCTTTGGAAACCTTATTCCATGGGTAACAGTTGGACATTCTCGAAATTGGATTATCTCTCTGTCGTTTTTCTGAGAAACGGCCAAAGGCATCTGCCTTTGGATTTATTTAGAATATTAAAAAGGCCATAACTTTCTCGTTACTCGTGATAATTGACCACTCCAGGAGTCTTTGGAAACCTTATTCCATGGGTAACAGTTGGACATTCTCGAAATTGGATTATCTCTCTATCGTTTTTCTGAGAAACGGCCAAAGGATACTGCCTTTGGAATTATTTAGAATATTAAAAAGGCCATAACTTTCTCGGTACTCATGATAATTGGCCACTCCTGGAGGCTTTGGAAACCTTATTCCATGGGTAACAGTTGGGCATTCTCGAAATTGGATTATCTCTCTGTCGTTTTTCTGAGAAACGGCCAAAGGCAGCTGCCTTTGGATTTATTTAGAATATTAAAAAGGCCATAACTTTCTCGTTACTCGTGATAATTGACCACTCCATGAGGCTTTGGAAACCTTATTCCATGGGTAACAGTTGGGCATTCTCGAAATTGGATTATCTCACTGTCGTTTTTCTGAGAAACGGCCAAAGACTGCTGCTTTTGGATTTATTTAGAATATTAAAAAGGCCATAACTTTCTCGTTACTCGTGATAATTGGCCACTCCAGGAGGCTTTGGAAACCTTATTCCATGGGTAACAGTTGGACATTCTCGAAATTGGATTATCTCTCTGTCGTTTTTCTGAGAAACGGCCAAAGGCATCTGCCTTTGGATTTATTTAGAATATTAAAAAGGCCATAACTTTCTCGTTACTCGTGATAATTGACCACTCCAGGAGTCTTTGGAAACCTTATTCCATGGGTAACAGTTGGGCATTCTAGAAATTGGATTATCTCTCTATCGTTTTTCTGAGAAACGGCCAAAGGCTACTGCCTTTGGATTTATTTAGAATATTTTAAAAGGCCTTAACTTTATCGTTACTCGTGATAATTGACCTCTCCTGGAGGCTTTGGAAACCTTATTACATGTGTAACAATTGGGAATTCTCGAAATTGGATTATCTCTCTGTCGTTTTTCTTAGAAACGACCAAAGGCTACTACCTTTGGATTTATTTAGAATATTAAAAAGGCCATAACTTTCTCGTTACTCGTGATAATTGACCACTCTAGGAGGCTTTGGAAACCTTATTCCATGGGTAACAGTTGGGCATTCTCGAAATTGGAATATCTCTCTGTCGTTTTTCTGAGAAACGGCCAAAGGCAGCTGCCTTTGGAATTATTTAGAATATTAAAAAGGCCATAACTTTCACGTTACTCGTGATAATTGGCCACTACGGGAGGCGTTGGAAACCTTATTCCATGGGTAACAGTTGGACATTTTCGAAATTGGATTATCTCTCTGTCGTTTTTCTGAGAAAAGGCCAAAGGCTACTGCCTTTGGATTTATTTAGAATATTAAAAAGGACATAACTTTCTCGTTACTCGTGATAATTGACCACTCCAGGAGTCTTTGGAAACCTTATTCCATGGGTAACAGTTGGGCATTCTCGAAATTGGATTATCTCTCTGTCGTTTTTCTGAGAAACGGCCAAAGGCTACTGCCTTTGGATTTATTTAGAATATTAAAAAGGCCATAACTTTCTCGGTACTCGTGATAATTGGCCACTACGGGAGGCGTTGGAAACCTTATTCCATGGGTAACAGTTGGACATTTTCGAAATTGGATTATCTCTCTGTCGTTTTTCTGAGAAAAGGCCAAAGGCTACTGCCTTTGGATTTATTTAGAATATTAAAAAGGCCATAACTTTCTCGTTACTCGTGATAATTGACCACTCCAGAAGTCTTTGGAAACCTTATTCCATGGGTAACAGTTGGGCATTCTCGAAATTGGATTATCTCTTTGTCGTTTTTCTGAGAAACGGCCAAAGGCTACTGCCTTTGGATTTATTTAGAATATTAAAAAGGCCATAACTTTCTCGGTACTCGTGATAATTGGCCACTACGGGAGGCGTTGGAAACCTTATTCCATGGGTAACAGTTGGACATTCTCGAAATTGGATTGTCTCTCTGTCGTTTTTCTAAGAAACGGCCAAAGGCTACTGCCTTTGGATTTATTTAGAATATTAAAAGGGCCATAACTTTCTCGTTACTCGTGATTATTGGCCACTCCAGGAGGCTTTGGAAACCTTATTCCATGGGTAACAGTTGGGCATTCTCGAAATTGGATTATCTCACTGTCGTTTTTCTGAGAAACGGCCAAAGGCTGCTGCTTTTGGATTTATTTAGAATATTAAAAAGGCCATAACTTTCTCGTTACTCGTGATAATTGGCCACTCCAGGAGGCTTTGGAAACCTTATTCCATGGGTAACAGTTGGACATTCTCGAAATTGGATTATCTCTCTGTCGTTTTTCTGAGAAACGGCCAAAGGCATCTGCCTTTGGATTTATTTAGAATATTAAAAAGGCCATAACTTTCTCGTTACTCGTGATAATTGACCAATCCAGGAGTCTTTGGAAACCTTATTCCATGGGTAACAGTTGGGCATTCTCGAAATTGGATTATCTCTCTATCGTTTTTCTGAGAAACGGCCAAAGGATACTGCCTTTGGAATTATTTAGAATATTAAAAAGGCCATAACTTTCTCGGTACTCGTGATAATTGGCCACTCCTGGAGGCTTTGGAAACCTTATTCCATCGGTAACAGTTGGACATTCTCGAAATTGGATTATCTCTCAGTCGTTTTTCTGAGAAACGGCCAAAGGCAGCTGCCTTTGGATTTATTTAGAATATTAAAAAGGCCATAACTTTCTCATTACTCGTGATAATTGGCCACTCCAGGAGGCTTTGGAAACCTTATTCCATGTGTAACAGTTGGGCATTCTCGAAATTGGATTATCTCTCTGTCGTTTTTCTGAGAAACGGCCAAAGGCTACTGCCTTTGGATTTATTTAGAATATTTTAAAAGGCCTTAACTTTATCGTTACTCGTGATAATTGACCTCTCCTGGAGGCTTTGGAAACCTTATTACATGTGTAACAGTTGGGAATTCTCGAAATTGGATTATCTCTCTGTCGTTTTTCTTAGAAACGACCAAAGGCTACTACCTTTGGATTTATTTAGAATATTAAAAAGGCCATAACTTTCTCGTTACTCGTGATAATTGACCACTCCAGGAGGCTTTGGAAACCTTATTCCATGGGTAACAGTTGGGCATTCTCAATATTGGAATATCTCTCTGTCGTTTTTCTGAGAAACGGCCAAAGGCAGCTGCCTTTGGATTTATTTAGAATATTAAAAAGACAATAACTTTCACGTTACTCGTGATAATTGGCCACTACGGGAGGCGTTGGAAACCTTATTCCATGGGTAACAGTTGGACATTCTCGAAATTGGATTATCTCTCTGTCGTTTTTCTGAGAAACGGCCAAAGGCAGCTGCCTTTGGAATTATTTAGAATATTAAAAAGTCCATAACTTTCTCGTTACTCGTGATAATTGGCCACTCCAGGAGTCTTTGGAAACCTTATTCCATGGGTAACAGTTGGGCATTCTCGAAATTGGATTATCTCTCTGTCGTTTTTCTGAGAAACGGCCAAAGGCAGCTGCCTTTGGAATTATTTAGAATATTAAAAAGGCCATAACTTTCACGTTACTCGTGATAATTGGCCACTACGGGAGGCGTTGGAAACCTTATTCCATGGGTAACAGTTGGACATTTTCGAAATTGGATTATCTCTCTGTCGTTTTTCTGAGAAAAGGCCAAAGGCTACTGCCCTTGGATTTATTTAGAATATTAAAAAGGCCATAACTTTCTCGTTACTCGTGATAATTGACCACTCCAGGAGTCTTTGGAAACCTTATTCCATGGGTAACAGTTGGGCATTCTCGAAATTGGATTATCTCTCTGTCGTTTTTCTGAGAAACGGCCAAAGGCTACTGCCTTTGGATTTATTTAGAATATTAAAAAGGCCATAACTTTCTCGGTACTCGTGATAATTGGCCACTACGGGAGGCGTTGGAAACCTTATTCCATGGGTAACAGTTGGACATTCTCGAAATTGGATTATCTCTCTGTCGTTTTTCTGAGAAACGGCCAAAGGCATCTGCCTTTGGATTTATTTAGAATATTAAAAAGGCCATAACTTTCTCGTTACTCGTGATAATTGACCACTCCAGGAGTCTTTGGAAACCTTATTCCATGGGTAACAGTTGGACATTCTCGAAATTGGATTATCTCTCTATCGTTTTTCTGAGAAACGGCCAAAGGATACTGCCTTTGGAATTATTTAGAATATTAAAAAGGCCATAACTTTCTCGGTACTCATGATAATTGGCCACTCCTGGAGGCTTTGGAAACCTTATTCCATGGGTAACAGTTGGGCATTCTCGAAATTGGATTATCTCTCTGTCGTTTTTCTGAGAAACGGCCAAAGGCAGCTGCCTTTGGATTTATTTAGAATATTAAAAGGGCCATAACTTTCTCGTTACTCGTGATTATTGGCCACTCCAGGAGGCTTTGGAAACCTTATTCCATGGGTAACAGTTGGGCATTCTCGAAATTGGAATATCTCTCTGTCGTTTTTCTGAGAAACGGCCAAAGGCAGCTGCCTTTGGATTTATTTAGAATATTAAAAAGACAATAACTTTCACGTTACTCGTGATAATTGGCCACTACGGGAGGCGTTGGAAACCTTATTCCATGGGTAACAGTTGGACATTCTCGAAATTGGATTATCTCTCTGTCGTTTTTCTGAGAAACGGCCAAAGGCAGCTGCCTTTGGAATTATTTAGAATATTAAAAAGTCCATAACTTTCTCGTTACTCGTGATAATTGGCCACTCCAGGAGTCTTTGGAAACCTTATTCCATGGGTAACAGTTGGGCATTCTCGAAATTGGATTATCTCTCTGTCGTTTTTCTGAGAAACGGCCAAAGGCAGCTGCCTTTGGAATTATTTAGAATATTAAAAAGGCCATAACTTTCACGTTACTCGTGATAATTGGCCACTACGGGAGGCGTTGGAAACCTTATTCCATGGGTAACAGTTGGACATTTTCGAAATTGGATTATCTCTCTGTCGTTTTTCTGAGAAAAGGCCAAAGGCTACTGCCTTTGGATTTATTTAGAATATTAAAAAGGACATAACTTTCTCGTTACTCGTGATAATTGACCACTCCAGGAGTCTTTGGAAACCTTATTCCATGGGTAACAGTTGGGCATTCTCGAAATTGGATTATCTCTCTGTCGTTTTTCTGAGAAACGGCCAAAGGCTACTGCCTTTGGATTTATTTAGAATATTAAAAAGGCCATAACTTTCTCGGTACTCGTGATAATTGGCCACTACGGGAGGCGTTGGAAACCTTATTCCATGGGTAACAGTTGGACATTTTCGAAATTGGATTATCTCTCTGTCGTTTTTCTGAGAAAAGGCCAAAGGCTACTGCCTTTGGATTTATTTAGAATATTAAAAAGGCCATAACTTTCTCGTTACTCGTGATAATTGACCACTCCAGGAGTCTTTGGAAACCTTATTCCATGGGTAACAGTTGGGCATTCTCGAAATTGGATTATCTCTTTGTCGTTTTTCTGAGAAACGGCCAAAGGCTACTGCCTTTGGATTTATTTAAAATATTAAAAAGGCCATAACTTTCTCGGTACTCGTGATAATTGGCCACTACGGGAGGCGTTGGAAACCTTATTCCATGGGTAACAGTTGGACATTCTCGAAATTGGATTGTCTCTCTGTCGTTTTTCTAAGAAACGGCCAAAGGCTACTGCCTTTGGATTTATTTAGAATATTAAAAGGGCCATAACTTTCTCGTTACTCGTGATTATTGGCCACTCCAGGAGGCTTTGGAAACCTTATTCCATGGGTAACAGTTGGGCATTCTCGAAATTGGATTATCTCACTGTCGTTTTTCTGAGAAACGGCCAAAGGCTGCTGCTTTTGGATTTATTTAGAATATTAAAAAGGCCATAACTTTCTCGTTACTCGTGATAATTGGCCACTCCAGGAGGCTTTGGAAACCTTATTCCATGGGTAACAGTTGGACATTCTCGAAATTGGATTATCTCTCTGTCGTTTTTCTGAGAAACGGCCAAAGGCATCTGCCTTTGGATTTATTTAGAATATTAAAAAGGCCATAACTTTCTCGTTACTCGTGATAATTGACCAATCCAGGAGTCTTTGGAAACCTTATTCCATGGGTAACAGTTGGGCATTCTCGAAATTGGATTATCTCTCTATCGTTTTTCTGAGAAACGGCCAAAGGATACTGCCTTTGGAATTATTTAGAATATTAAAAAGGCCATAACTTTCTCGGTACTCGTGATAATTGGCCACTCCTGGAGGCTTTGGAAACCTTATTCCATCGGTAACAGTTGGACATTCTCGAAATTGGATTATCTCTCAGTCGTTTTTCTGAGAAACGGCCAAAGGCAGCTGCCTTTGGATTTATTTAGAATATTAAAAAGGCCATAACTTTCTCATTAGTCGTGATAATTGGCCACTCCAGGAGGCTTTGGAAACCTTATTCCATGTGTAACAGTTGGGCATTCTCGAAATTGGATTATCTCTCTGTCGTTTTTCTGAGAAATGGCCAAAGGCTACTGCCTTTGGATTTATTTAGAATATTTTAAAAGGCCTTAACTTTATCGTTACTCGTGATAATTGACCTCTCCTGGAGGCTTTGGAAACCTTATTACATGTGTAACAGTTGGGAATTCTCGAAATTGGATTATCTCTCTGTCGTTTTTCTTAGAAACGACCAAAGGCTACTACCTTTGGATTTATTTAGAATATTAAAAAGGCCATAACTTTCTCGTTACTCGTGATAATTGACCACTCCAGGAGGCTTTGGAAACCTTATTCCATGGGTAACAGTTGGGCATTCTCGAAATTGGAATATCTCTCTGTCGTTTTTCTGAGAAACGGCCAAAGGCAGCTGCCTTTGGATTTATTTAGAATATTAAAAAGACAATAACTTTCACGTTACTCGTGATAATTGGCCACTACGGGAGGCGTTGGAAACCTTATTCCATGGGTAACAGTTGGACATTCTCGAAATTGGATTATCTCTCTGTCGTTTTTCTGAGAAACGTCCAAAGGCAGCTGCCTTTGGAATTATTTAGAATATTAAAAAGTCCATAACTTTCTCGTTACTCGTGATAATTGGCCACTCCAGGAGTCTTTGGAAACCTTATTCCATGGGTAACAGTTGGGCATTCTCGAAATTGGATTATCTCTCTGTCGTTTTTCTGATAAACGGCCAAAGGCAGCTGCCTTTGGAATTATTTAGAATATTAAAAAGGCCATAACTTTCACGTTACTCGTGATAATTGGCCACTACGGGAGGCGTTGGAAACCTTATTCCATGGGTAACAGTTGGACATTTTCGAAATTGGATTATCTCTCTGTCGTTTTTCTGAGAAAAGGCCAAAGGCTACTGCCCTTGGATTTATTTAGAATATTAAAAAGGCCATAACTTTCTCGTTACTCGTGATAATTGACCACTCCAGGAGTCTTTGGAAACCTTATTCCATGGGTAACAGTTGGGCATTCTCGAAATTGGATTATCTCTCTGTCGTTTTTCTGAGAAACGGCCAAAGGCTACTGCCTTTGGATTTATTTAGAATATTAAAAAGGCCATAACTTTCTCGGTACTCGTGATAATTGGCCACTACGGGAGGCGTTGGAAACCTTATTCCATGGGTAACAGTTGGACATTCTCGAAATTGGATTGTCTCTCTGTCGTTTTTCTAAGAAACGGCCAAAGGCTACTGCCTTTGGATTTATTTAGAATATTAAAAGGGCCATAACTTTCTCGTTACTCGTGATTATTGGCCACTCCAGGAGGCTTTGGAAACCTTATTCCATGGGTAACAGTTGGGCATTCTCGAAATTGGAATATCTCTCTGTCGTTTTTCTGAGAAACGGCCAAAGGCAGCTGCCTTTGGATTTATTTAGAATATTAAAAAGACAATAACTTTCACGTTACTCGTGATAATTGGCCACTACGGGAGGCGTTGGAAACCTTATTCCATGGGTAACAGTTGGACATTCTCGAAATTGGATTATCTCTCTGTCGTTTTTCTGAGAAACGGCCAAAGGCAGCTGCCTTTGGAATTATTTAGAATATTAAAAAGTCCATAACTTTCTCGTTACTCGTGATAATTGGCCACTCCAGGAGTCTTTGGAAACCTTATTCCATGGGTAACAGTTGGGCATTCTCGAAATTGGATTATCTCTCTGTCGTTTTTCTGAGAAACGGCCAAAGGCAGCTGCCTTTGGAATTATTTAGAATATTAAAAAGGCCATAACTTTCACGTTACTCGTGATAATTGGCCACTACGGGAGGCGTTGGAAACCTTATTCCATGGGTAACAGTTGGACATTTTCGAAATTGGATTATCTCTCTGTCGTTTTTCTGAGAAAAGGCCAAAGGCTACTGCCTTTGGATTTATTTAGAATATTAAAAAGGACATAACTTTCTCGTTACTCGTGATAATTGACCACTCCAGGAGTCTTTGGAAACCTTATTCCATGGGTAACAGTTGGGCATTCTCGAAATTGGATTATCTCTCTGTCGTTTTTCTGAGAAACGGCCAAAGGCTACTGCCTTTGGATTTATTTAGAATATTAAAAAGGCCATAACTTTCTCGGTACTCGTGATAATTGGCCACTACGGGAGGCGTTGGAAACCTTATTCCATGGGTAACAGTTGGACATTTTCGAAATTGGATTATCTCTCTGTCGTTTTTCTGAGAAAAGGCCAAAGGCTACTGCCTTTGGATTTATTTAGAATATTAAAAAGGCCATAACTTTCTCGTTACTCGTGATAATTGACCACTCCAGGAGTCTTTGGAAACCTTATTCCATGGGTAACAGTTGGGCATTCTCGAAATTGGATTATCTCTTTGTCGTTTTTCTGAGAAACGGCCAAAGGCTACTGCCTTTGGATTTATTTAGAATATTAAAAAGGCCATAACTTTCTCGGTACTCGTGATAATTGGCCACTACGGGAGGCGATGGAAACCTTATTCCATGGGTAACAGTTGGACATTCTCGAAATTGGATTGTCTCTCTGTCGTTTTTCTAAGAAACGGCCAAAGGCTACTGCCTTTGGATTTATTTAGAATATTAAAAGGGCCATAACTTTCTCGTTACTCGTGATTATTGGCCACTCCAGGAGGCTTTGGAAACCTTATTCCATGGGTAACAGTTGGGCATTCTCGAAATTGGATTATCTCACTGTCGTTTTTCTGAGAAACGGCCAAAGGCTGCTGCTTTTGGATTTATTTAGAATATTAAAAAGGCCATAACTTTCTCGTTACTCGTGATAATTGGCCACTCCAGGAGGCTTTGGAAACCTTATTCCATGGGTAACAGTTGGACATTCTCGAAATTGGATTATCTCTCTGTCGTTTTTCTGAGAAACGGCCAAAGGCATCTGCCTTTGGATTTATTTAGAATATTAAAAAGGCCATAACTTTCTCGTTACTCGTGATAATTGACCAATCCAGGAGTCTTTGGAAACCTTATTCCATGGGTAACAGTTGGGCATTCTCGAAATTGGATTATCTCTCTATCGTTTTTCTGAGAAACGGCCAAAGGATACTGCCTTTGGAATTATTTAGAATATTAAAAAGGCCATAACTTTCTCGGTACTCGTGATAATTGGCCACTCCTGGAGGCTTTGGAAACCTTATTCCATCGGTAACAGTTGGACATTCTCGAAATTGGATTATCTCTCAGTCGTTTTTCTGAGAAACGGCCAAAGGCAGCTGCCTTTGGATTTATTTAGAATATTAAAAAGGCCATAACTTTCTCATTACTCGTGATAATTGGCCACTCCAGGAGGCTTTGGAAACCTTATTCCATGTGTAACAGTTGGGCATTCTCGAAATTGGATTATCTCTCTGTCGTTTTTCTGAGAAATGGCCAAAGGCTACTGCCTTTGGATTTATTTAGAATATTTTAAAAGGCCTTAACTTTATCGTTACTCGTGATAATTGACCTCTCCTGGAGGCTTTGGAAACCTTATTACATGTGTAACAGTTGGGAATTCTCGAAATTGGATTATCTCTCTGTCGTTTTTCTTAGAAACGACCAAAGGCTACCAACTTTGGATTTATTTAGAATATTAAAAAGGCCATAACTTTCTCGTTACTCGTGATAATTGACCACTCCAGGAGGCTTTGGAAACCTTATTCCATGGGTAACAGTTGGGCATTCTCGAAATTGGAATATCTCTCTGTCGTTTTTCTGAGAAACGGCCAAAGGCAGCTGCCTTTGGATTTATTTAGAATATTAAAAAGACAATAACTTTCACGTTACTCGTGATAATTGGCCACTACGGGAGGCGTTGGAAACCTTATTCCATGGGTAACAGTTGGACATTCTCGAAATTGGATTATCTCTCTGTCGTTTTTCTGAGAAACGTCCAAAGGCAGCTGCCTTTGGAATTATTTAGAATATTAAAAAGTCCATAACTTTCTCGTTACTCGTGATAATTGGCCACTCCAGGAGTCTTTGGAAACCTTATTCCATGGGTAACAGTTGGGCATTCTCGAAATTGGATTATCTCTCTGTCGTTTTTCTGAGAAACGGCCAAAGGCAGCTGCCTTTGGAATTATTTAGAATATTAAAAAGGCCATAACTTTCACGTTACTCGTGATAATTGGCCACTACGGGAGGCGTTGGAAACCTTATTCCATGGGTAACAGTTGGACATTTTCGAAATTGGATTATCTCTCTGTCGTTTTTCTGAGAAAAGGCCAAAGGCTACTGCCCTTGGATTTATTTAGAATATTAAAAAGGCCATAACTTTCTCGTTACTCGTGATAATTGACCACTCCAGGAGTCTTTGGAAACCTTATTCCATGGGTAACAGTTGGGCATTCTCGAAATTGGATTATCTCTCTGTCGTTTTTCTGAGAAACGGCCAAAGGCTACTGCCTTTGGATTTATTTAGAATATTAAAAAGGCCATAACTTTCTCGGTACTCGTGATAATTGGCCACTACGGGAGGCGTTGGAAACCTTATTCCATGGGTAACAGTTGGACATTCTCGAAATTGGATTGTCTCTCTGTCGTTTTTCTAAGAAACGGCCAAAGGCTACTGCCTTTGGATTTATTTAGAATATTAAAAGGGCCATAACTTTCTCGTTACTCGTGATTATTGGCCACTCCAGGAGGCTTTGGAAACCTTATTCCATGGGTAACAGTTGGGCATTCTCGAAATTGGAATATCTCTCTGTCGTTTTTCTGAGAAACGGCCAAAGGCAGCTGCCTTTGGATTTATTTAGAATATTAAAAAGACAATAACTTTCACGTTACTCGTGATAATTGGCCACTACGGGAGGCGTTGGAAACCTTATTCCATGGGTAACAGTTGGACATTCTCGAAATTGGATTATCTCTCTGTCGTTTTTCTGAGAAACGGCCAAAGGCAGCTGCCTTTGGAATTATTTAGAATATTAAAAAGTCCATAACTTTCTCGTTACTCGTGATAATTGGCCACTCCAGGAGTCTTTGGAAACCTTATTCCATGGGTAACAGTTGGGCATTCTCGAAATTGGATTATCTCTCTGTCGTTTTTCTGAGAAACGGCCAAAGGCAGCTGCCTTTGGAATTATTTAGAATATTAAAAAGGCCATAACTTTCACGTTACTCGTGATAATTGGCCACTACGGGAGGCGTTGGAAACCTTATTCCATGGGTAACAGTTGGACATTTTCGAAATTGGATTATCTCTCTGTCGTTTTTCTGAGAAAAGGCCAAAGGCTACTGCATTTGGATTTATTTAGAATATTAAAAAGGCCATAACTTTCTCGTTACTCGTGATAATTGACCACTCCAGGAGTCTTTGGAAACCTTATTCCATGGGTAACAGTTGGGCATTCTCGAAATTGGATTATCTCTCTGTCGTTTTTCTGAGAAACGGCCAAAGGCTACTGCCTTTGGATTTATTTAGAATATTAAAAAGGCCATAACTTTCTCGGTACTCGTGATAATTGGCCACTACGGGAGGCGTTGGAAACCTTATTCCATGGGTAACAGTTGGACATTCTCGAAATTGGATTGTCTCTCTGTCGTTTTTCTAAGAAACGGCCAAAGGCTACTGCCTTTGGATTTATTTAGAATATTAAAAGGGCCATAACTTTCTCGTTACTCGTGATTATTGGCCACTCCAGGAGGCTTTGGAAACCTTATTCCATGGGTAACAGTTGGGCATTCTCGAAATTGGATTATCTCACTGTCGTTTTTCTGAGAAACGGCCAAAGGCTGCTGCTTTTGGATTTATTTAGAATATTAAAAAGGCCATAACTTTCTCGTTACTCGTGATAATTGGCCACTCCAGGAGGCTTTGGAAACCTTATTCCATGGGTAACAGTTGGACATTCTCGAAATTGGATTATCTCTCTGTCGTTTTTCTGAGAAACGGCCAAAGGCATCTGCCTTTGGATTTATTTAGAATATTAAAAAGGCCATAACTTTCTCGTTACTCGTGATAATTGACCACTCCAGGAGTCTTTGGAAACCTTATTCCATGGGTAACAGTTGGGCATTCTCGAAATTGGATTATCTCTCTATCGTTTTTCTGAGAAACGGCCAAAGGATACTGCCTTTGGAATTATTTAGAATATTAAAAAGGCCATAACTTTCTCGGTACTCGTGATAATTGGCCACTCCTGGAGGCTTTGGAAACCTTATTCCATCGGTAACAGTTGGACATTCTCGAAATTGGATTATCTCTCAGTCGTTTTTCTGAGAAACGGCCAAAGGCAGCTGCCTTTGGATTTATTTAGAATATTAAAAAGGCCATAACTTTCTCATTACTCGTGATAATTGGCCACTCCAGGAGGCTTTGGAAACCTTATTCCATGTGTAACAGTTGGGCATTCTCGAAATTGGATTATCTCTCTGTCGTTTTTCTGAGAAACGGCCAAAGGGTACTGCCTTTGGATTTATTTAGAATATTTTAAAAGGCCATAACTTTATCGTTACTCCTGATAATTGACCTCTCCTGGAGGCTTTGGAAACCTTATTACATGTGTAACAGTTGGGAATTCTCGAAATTGGATTATCTCTCTGTCGTTTTTCTTAGAAACGACCAAAGGCTACTACCTTTGGATTTATTTAGAATATTAAAAAGGCCATAACTTTCTCGTTACACGTGATAATTGACCACTCCAGGAGGCTTTGGAAACCTTATTCCATGGGTAACAGTTGGGCATTCTCGAAATTGGATTATCTCTCTGTCGTTTTTCTGAGAAACGGCCAAAGGCTACTTATCCTTTGGATTTATTTAGAATATTAAAAAGACCATAACTTTCTCGTTACTCGTGATAATTGACCACTCCAGGAGTCTTTGGAAACCTTATTCCATGGGTAACAGTTGGGCATTCTCGAAATTGGATTATCTCTCTGTCGTTTTTCTGAGAAACGGCCAAAGGCAGCTGCCTTTGGAATTATTTAGAATATTAAAAAGGCCATAACTTTCACGTTACTCGTGATAATTGGCCACTACGGGAGGTGTTGGAAACCTTATTCCATGGGTAACAGTTGGACATTCTCGAAATTGGATTATCTCTCTGTCGTTTTTCTGAGAAACGGCCAAAGGCAGCTGCCTTTGGAATTATTTAGAATATTAAAAAGGCCATAACTTTCTCGTTACTCGTGATAATTGGCCACTCCAGGAGTCTTTGGAAACCTTATTCCATGGGTAACAGTTGGGCATTCTCGAAATTGGATTATCTCTCTGTCGTTTTTCTAAGAAACGGCCAAAGGCTACTGCCTTTGGATTTATTTAGAATATTAAAAGGGCCATAACTTTCTCGTTACTCGTGATAATTGGCCACTCCTAGAGGCTTTGGAAACCTTATTCCATCGGTAACAGTTGGACATTCTCGAAATTGGATTATCTCTCAGTCGTTTTTCTGAGAAACGGCCAAAGGCTACTGCCTTTGGATTTATTTAGAATATTTTAAAAGGCCATAACTTTCTCGTTACTCGTGATAATTGACCACTCCAGGAGGCTTTGGAAACCTTATTCCATGGGTAACAGTTGGGAATTCTCGAAATTGGATTATCTCTCTGTCGTTTTTCTTAGAAACGACCAAAGGCTACTACCTTTGGATTTATTTAGAATATTAAAAAGGCCATAACTTTCTCGTTACTCGTGATAATTGACCACTCCAGGAGTCTTTGGAAACCTTATTCCATGGGTAACAGTTGGGAATTCTCGAAATTGGATTATCTCTCTGTCGTTTTTCTGAGAAACGGCCAAAGGCAGCTGCCTTTGGAATTATTTAGAATATTAAAAAGGCCATAACTTTCTCGTTACTCGTGATAATTGGCCACTCCAGGAGTCTTTGGAAACCTTATTCCATGGGTAACAGTTGGGCATTCTCGAAATTGGATTATCTCTCTGTCGTTTTTCTGAGAAACGGCCAAAGGCAGCTGCCTTTGGATTTATTTAGAATATTAAAAAGGCCATAACTTTCTCATTACTCGTGATAATTGGCCACTCAAGGAGGCTTTGGAAACCTTATTCCATGTGTAACAGTTGGGCATTCTCTAAATTGGATTATCTCTCTATCGTTTTTTCTGAGAAACGGCCAAAGGCAACTGCCTTTGGATTTATTTAGAATATTAAAAAGGCCATAACTTTCTCGTTACTCGTGATAATTGACCACTCCAGGAGGCTTTGGAAACCTTATTCCATGGGTAACAGTTGGGCATTCTCGAAATTGGATTATCTCTCTATCGTTTTTTCTGAGAAACGGCCAAAGGCAACTGCCTTTGGATTTATATAGAATATTAAAAATGCCATAACTTTCTCGTTACTCGTGATAATTGACCAATCCATGAGGCTTTGGAAACCTTATTCCATGGGTAACAGTTGGGCATTCTCGAAATTGGATTATCTCTCTGTCGTTTTTTAGAGAAACGGCCAAAGGCAGCTGCCTTTGGATTTATTTAGAATATTAAAAAGGCCATAACTTTCTCGTTACTCGTGATAATTGGCCACTCCAGGAGGCTTTGGAAACCTTATTTCATGGGTAACAGTTGGGCATTCTCGAAATTGGATTATCTTTCTGTCGTTTTTCTGAGAAACGGCCAAAGGCTACTACCTTTGGATTTATTTAGAATATTTTAAAAGGCCATAACTTTCTCGTTACTCGTGATAATTGACCACTCCTGGAGGCTTTGGAAATCTTATTCCATAGGTAACAGTTGGACATTCTCGAAATTGGATTATCTCTCTGTCGTTTTTCTGAGAAACGGCCAAAGGGTACTACCTTTGGATTTATTTAGAATATAAAAAAGGCCATAACTTTCTCGTTACTCGTGATAATTGACCACTCCAGGAGGCTCTGGAAACCTTATTCCATGGGTAACAGTTGGACATTCTCGAAATTGGATTATCTCTCTGTCGTTTTTCTGAGAAAAGGCCAAAGGCTACTGCCTTTGGATTTATTTAGAATATTAAAAAGGCTATAACTTTCTCGTTACTCGTGATAATTGACCACTCCAGGAGGCTTTGGAAACCTTATTCCATGGGTAACAGTTGGGCATTCTCGAAATTGGATGATCTCTTTGTCGTTTTTCTGAGAAACGGCCAAAGGCTACTTAGCCTTTGGATTTATTTAGAATATTAAAAAGACCATAACTTTCTCGTTACTCGTGATAATTGACCACTCCAGGAGTCTTTGGAAACCTTATTCCATGGGTAACAGTTGGGCATTCTCGAAATTGGATTATCTCTCTGTCTTTTTCCTGAGAAACGGCCAAAGGCTACTACCTTTGGATTTATTTAGAATATTAAAAATGCCATAACTTTCTCGTTACTCGTGATAATTGACCACTCCAGGAGGCTTTGGAAACCTTATTCCATGGGTAACAGTTGGGCATTCTCGAAATTGGAATATCTCTCTGTCGTTTTTCTGAGAAACGGCCAAAGGCAGCTGCCTTTGGAATTATTTAGAATATTAAAAACGCCATAACTTTCTCGGTACTCGTGATAATTGGCCACTCCAGTAGGCTTTGGAAACCTTATTCCATGGGTAACAGTTGGGCATTCTCGAAATTGGATTATCTCTCTGTCGTTTTCCTGAGAAACGGCCAAAGGCTACTACCTTTGGATTTATTTAGAATATTAAAAATGCCATAACTTTCTCGTTACTCGTGATAATTGACCACTCCAGGAGGCTTTGGAAACCTTATTCCATGGGTAACAGTTGGGCATTCTCGAAATTGGATTATCTCTCTGTCGTTTTTCTGAGAAACGGCCAAAGGCAGCTGCCTTTGGAATTATTTAGAATATTAAAAAGGCCATAACTTTTTCGTTACTCGTGATAATTGGCCACTCCAGGAGTCTTTGGAAACCTTAATCCATGGGTAACAGTTGGGCATTCTCGAAATTGGATTATCTCTCTGTCGTTTTTCTGAGAAACGGCCAAAGGCAGCTGCCTTTGGATTTATTTAGAATATTAAAAAGGTCATAACTTTCTCGTTACTCGTGATAATTGACCACTCCAGGAGGCTTTGGAAACCTTATTCCATGGGTAACAGTTGGGCATTCTCGAAATTGGATTATCTCTCTGTCGTTTTTCTGAGAAACGGCCAAAGGCAGCTGCTTTTGGATTTATTTAGAATATTAAAAAGGCCATAACTTTCTCGTTACTTGTGATAATTGGCCACTCCAGGAGGCTTTGGAAACCTTATTCCATGGGTAACAGTTGGGCATTCTCGAAATTGGATTATCTCTCTGTCGTTTTTCTGAGAAACGGCCAAAGGCAGCTGCCTTTGGAATTATTTAGAATATTAAAAAGGCCATAACTTTCTCGTTACTCGTGATAATTGGCCACTCCAGGAGTCTTTGGAAACCTTAATCCATGGTTAACAGTTGGACATTCTCGAAATTGGATTATCTCTCTGTCGTTTTTCTGAGAAACGGCCAAAGGCAGCTGCCTTTGGATTTATTTAGAATATTAAAAAGGCCATAACTTTCTCGTTACTCGTGATAATTGACCACTCCAGGAGGCTTGGGAAACCTTATTCCATGGGTAACAGTTGGGCATTCTCGAAATTGGATTATCTCTCTGTCGTTTTTCTGAGAAACGGCCAAAGGAACTGCTTTTGGATTTATTTAGAATATTAAAAAGGCCATAACTTTCTCGTTACTAGTGATAATTTGGCCACTCCAGGAGTCTTTGGAAACCTTATTCCATGGGTAACAGTTGGACATTCTCGAATTGGATTATCTCTCTGTCGTTTTTCTGAGAAACGGCCAAAGGCAGCTGCCTTTGGATTTATTTAGAATATTAAAAAGGCCATAACTTTCTCGTTACTCGTGATAATTGACCACTCCAGGAGGCTTTGGAAACCTTATTCCATGGGTAACAGTTGGGCATTCTCAAAATGTGATTATCTCTCTGTCGTTTTTCTGAGAAACGGCCAAAGGCAGCTGCGTTTGGATTTATTTAGAATATTAAAAAGGCAATAACTTTCTCGTTACTCGTGATAAATGGCCACTCCAGGAGTCTCTGGAAACCTTATTCCATGGGTAACAGTTGGGCATTCTCGAAATTGCATTGTCTCTCTGTCGTTTTTCTGAGAAACGGCCAAAGGCAGCTGTCTTTGGATTTATTTAGAATATTAAAAAGGCTATAACTTTCTTGTTACTCGTGATAATTGACCACTCCAGGAGGCTTTGGAAGCCTTATTCCATGGGTAACAGTTGGGCATTCTCGAAATTGCATTGTCTCTCTGTGGTTTTTCTGAGAAACGGCCAAAGGCAGCTGCCTTTGGATTTATTTAGAATATTAAAAAGGCCATAACTTTCTCGTTACTCGTGATAATTGACAAACTCCAGGAGGCTTTGGAAACCTTATTCCATGGGTAACAGTTGGGCATTCTCGAAATTGGATTATCTCTCTGTCGTTTTTCTGTGAAACGGCCAAAGGCAGCTGCTTTTGGATTTATTTAGAATATTAAAAAGGCCATAACTTTCTCGTTACTCGTGATAATTGGCCACTCCAGGAGTCTTTGGAAACCTTATTCCATGGGTAACAGTTGGACATTCTCGAAATTGGATTATCTCTCTGTCGTTTTTCTGAGAAACGGCCAAAGGCAGGCCTTTGGATTTATTTAGAATATTAAAAAGGCTATAACTTTCTCGTTACTCGTGATAATTGACCACTCCAGGAGGATTTGGAAGCCTTATTCCATGGGTAACAGTTGGGCATTCTCGAAATTGCATTGTCTCTCTGTCGTTTTTCTGAGAAACGGCCAAAGGCAGCTGCCTTTGGATTTATTTAGAATATTAAAATGGCCATAACTTTCTCGTTACTCGTGATAATTGGCCACTCCAGGAGTCTTTGGAAACCTTATTCCATGGGTAACAGTTGGACATTCTCGAAATTGGATTATCTCTCTGTCGTTTTTCTGAGAAACGGCCAAAAGCAGTTGCCTTTGGATTTATTTAGAATATTAAAAAGGCCATAACTTTCTCGTTACTCGTGATAATTGACCACTCCTGGAGGCTTTGGTAACCTTATTCCATGGGTAACAGTTGGACATTCTCGAAATTGGATTATCTCTCTGTCGTTTTTCTGAGAAACGGCCAAAGGCAGCTGCTTTTGGATTTATTTAGAATATTAAAAAGGCCATAACTTTCTCGTTACTCGTGATAATTGGCCACTCCAGGAGTCTTTGGAAACCTTATTCCATGGGTAACAGTTGGGCATTCTCGAAATTGCATTGTCTCTCTGTCGTTTTTCTGAGAAACGGCCAAAGGCTACTGCCTTTGGATTTATTTAGAATATTAAAAAGGCCATAACTTTCTCGTTACTCGTGATAATTGGCCACTCCAGGAGGCTTTGGAAACCTTATTCCATGGGTAACAGTTGGGCATTCTCGAAATTGGATTATCTCTCTGTCGTTTTTCTGAGAAACGGCCAAAGGCAGCTGCTTTTGGATTTATTTAGAATATTAAAAAGGCCATAACTTTCTCGTTACTCGTGATAATTGGCCACTCCAGGAGTCTTTGGAAACCTTATTCCATGGGTAACAGTTGGGCATTCTCGAAATTGCATTGTCTCTCTGTCGTTTTTCTGAGAAACGGCCAAAGGCTACTGCCTTTGGATTTATTTAGAATATTAAAAAGGCCATAACTTTCTCGTTACTCGTGATAATTGGCCACTCCAGGAGGCTTTGGAAACCTTATTCCATGGGTAACAGTTGGGCATTCTCGAAATTGGATTATCTCTCTGTCGTTTTTCTGAGAAACGGCCAAAGGCAGCTGCCTTTGGATTTATTTAGAATATTAAAAAGGCCATAACTTTCTCATTACTCGTGATAATTGGCCACTCAAGGAGGCTTTGGAAACCTTATTCCATGTGTAACAGTTGGGCATTCTCTAAATTGGATTATCTCTCTGTCGTTTTTCTGAGAAACGGCCAAAGGCTACTACCTTTGGATTTATTTAGAATATAAAAAAGGCCATAACTTTCTCGTTACTCGTGATAATTGACCACTCCAGGAGGCTTTGGAAACCTTATTCCATGGGTAACAGTTGGGCATTCTCGAAATTGGATTATCTCTCTGTCGTTTTTCTGAGAAAAGGCCAAAGGCTACTGCCTTTGGATTTATTTAGAATATTAAAAAGGCTATAACTTTCTCGTTACTCGTGATAATTGACCACTCCAGGAGGCTTTGGAAACCTTATTCCATGGGTAACAGTTGGGCATTCTCGAAATTGGATGATCTCTTTGTCGTTTTTCTGAGAAACGGCCAAAGGCTACTTAGCCTTTGGATTTATTTAGAATATTAAAAAGACCATAACTTTCTCATTACTCGTGATAATTGACCACTCCAGGAGACTTTGGAAACCTTATTCCATGGGTAACAGTTGGGCATTCTCGAAATTGGATTATCTCTCTGTCGTTTTCCTGAGAAACGGCCAAAGGCTACTACCTTTGGATTTATTTAGAATATTAAAAAGGCCATAACTTTCTCGTTACTCGTGATAATTGACCACTCCAGGAGGCTTTGGAAACCTTATTCCATGGGTAACAGTTGGGCATTCTCGAAATTGGAATATCTCTCTGTCGTTTTTCTGAGAAACGGCCAAAGGCAGCTGCCTTTGGATTTATTTAGAATATTAAAAAGACAATAACTTTCTCGTTACTCGTGATAATTGACCACTCCTGGACGCTTTGGAAACCTTATTCCATGGATAACAGTTGGACATACTCGAAAATGGATTATCTCTCTGTCGTTTTTCTGAGAAACGGCCAAAGGCAGCTGCCTTTGGAATTATTTAGAATATTAAAAAGGCCATAACTTTCTCGGTACTCGTGATAATTGGCCACTCCAGTAGGCTTTGGAAACCTTATTCCATGGGTAACAGTTGGGCATTCTCGAAATTGGATTATCTCTCTATCGTTTTTTCTGAGAAACGGCCAAAGGCAACTGCCTTTGGATTTATTTAGAATATTAAAAAGGCCATAACTTTCTCGTTACTCGTGATAATTGACCACTCCAGGAGGCTTTGGAAACCTTATTCCATGGGTAACAGTTGGGCATTCTCGAAATTGGATTATCTCTCTATCGTTTTTTCTGAGAAACGGCCAAAGGCAGTTGCCTTTGGATTTATTTAGAATATTAAAAAGGCCATAACTTTCTCGTTACTCGTGATAATTGGCCACTCCAGGAGGCTTTGGAAACCTTATTTCATGGGTAACAGTTGGGCATTCTCGAAATTGGATTATCTTTCTGTCGTTTTTCTGAGAAACGGCCAAAGGCTACTACCTTTGGATTTATTTAGAATATTTTAAAAGGCCATAACTTTCTCGTTACTCGTGATAATTGACCACTCCTGGAGGCTTTGGAAATCTTATTCCATAGGTAACAGTTGGACATTCTCGAAATTGGATTATCTCTCTGTCGTTTTTCTGAGAAATGGCCAAAGGCTACTACCTTTGGATTTATTTAGAATATAAAAAAGGCCATAACTTTCTCGTTACTCGTGATAATTGACCACTCCAGGAGGCTCTGGAAACCTTATTCCATGGGTAACAGTTGGACATTCTTGAAATTGGATTATCTCTCTGTCGTTTTTCTGAGAAAAGGCCAAAGGCTACTGCCTTTGGATTTATTTAGAATATTAAAAAGGCTATAACTTTCTCGTTACTCGTGATAATTGACCACTCCAGGAGGCTTTGGAAAGCTTATTCCATGGGTAACAGTTGGGCATTCTCGAAATTGGATGATCTCTTTGTCGTTTTTCTGAGAAACGGCCAAAGGCTACTTAGCCTTTGGATTTATTTAGAATATTAAAAAGACCATAACTTTCTCGTTACTCGTGATAATTGACCACTCCAGGAGTCTTTGGAAACCTTATTCCATGGGTAACAGTTGGGCATTCTCGAAATTGGATTATCTCTCTGTCGTTTTCCTGAGAAACGGCCAAAGGCTACTACCTTTGGATTTATTTAGAATATTAAAAATGCCATAACTTTCTCGTTACTCGTGATAATTGACCACTCCAGGAGGCTTTGGAAACCTTATTCCATGGGTAACAGTTGGGCATTCTCGAAATTGGAATATCTCTCTGTCGTTTTTCTGAGAAACGGCCAAAGGCAGCTGCCTTTGGAATTATTTAGAATATTAAAAAGGCCATAACTTTCTCGGTACTCGTGATAATTGGCCACTCCAGTAGGCTTTGGAATCCTTATTCCATGGGTAACAGTTGGGCATTCTCGAAATTGGATTATCTCTCTTTTTTTTTCCTGAGAAACGGCCAAAGGCAGCTGCTATTGGATTTATTTAGAATATTAAAAAGGCCATAACTTTCTCGTTACTCGTGATAATTGGCCACTCCAGGAGTCTTTGGAAACCTTAATCCATGGTTAACAGTTGGACATTCTCGAAATTGGATTATCTCTCTGTCGTTTTTCTGAGAAACGGCCAAAGGCAGCTGCCTTTGGATTTATTTAGAATATTAAAAAGGCCATAACTTTCTCGTTACTCGTGATAATTGACCACTCCAGGAGGCTTGGGAAACCTTATTCCATGGGTAACAGTTGGGCATTCTCGAAATTGGATTATCTCTCTGTCGTTTTTCTGAGAAACGGCCAAAGGAACTGCTTTTGGATTTATTTAGAATATTAAAAAGGCCATAACTTTCTCGTTACTAGTGATAATTTGGCCACTCCAGGAGTCTTTGGAAACCTTATTCCATGGGTAACAGTTGGACATTCTCGAATTGGATTATCTCTCTGTCGTTTTTCTGAGAAACGGCCAAAGGCAGCTGCCTTTGGATTTATTTAGAATATTAAAAAGGCCATAACTTTCTCGTTACTCGTGATAATTGACCACTCCAGGAGGCTTTGGAAACCTTATTCCATGGGTAACAGTTGGGCATTCTCAAAATGTGATTATCTCTCTGTCGTTTTTCTGAGAAACGGCCAAAGGCAGCTGCGTTTGGATTTATTTAGAATATTAAAAAGGCAATAACTTTCTCGTTACTCGTGATAAATGGCCACTCCAGGAGTCTCTGGAAACCTTATTCCATGGGTAACAGTTGGGCATTCTCGAAATTGCATTGTCTCTCTGTCGTTTTTCTGAGAAACGGCCAAAGGCAGCTGTCTTTGGATTTATTTAGAATATTAAAAAGGCTATAACTTTCTTGTTACTCGTGATAATTGACCACTCCAGGAGGCTTTGGAAGCCTTATTCCATGGGTAACAGTTGGGCATTCTCGAAATTGCATTGTCTCTCTGTGGTTTTTCTGAGAAACGGCCAAAGGCAGCTGCCTTTGGATTTATTTAGAATATTAAAAAGGCCATAACTTTCTCGTTACTCGTGATAATTGACAAACTCCAGGAGGCTTTGGAAACCTTATTCCATGGGTAACAGTTGGGCATTCTCGAAATTGGATTATCTCTCTGTCGTTTTTCTGTGAAACGGCCAAAGGCAGCTGCTTTTGGATTTATTTAGAATATTAAAAAGGCCATAACTTTCTCGTTACTCGTGATAATTGGCCACTCCAGGAGTCTTTGGAAACCTTATTCCATGGGTAACAGTTGGACATTCTCGAAATTGGATTATCTCTCTGTCGTTTTTCTGAGAAACGGCCAAAGGCAGGCCTTTGGATTTATTTAGAATATTAAAAAGGCTATAACTTTCTCGTTACTCGTGATAATTGACCACTCCAGGAGGATTTGGAAGCCTTATTCCATGGGTAACAGTTGGGCATTCTCGAAATTGCATTGTCTCTCTGTCGTTTTTCTGAGAAACGGCCAAAGGCAGCTGCCTTTGGATTTATTTAGAATATTAAAATGGCCATAACTTTCTCGTTACTCGTGATAATTGGCCACTCCAGGAGTCTTTGGAAACCTTATTCCATGGGTAACAGTTGGACATTCTCGAAATTGGATTATCTCTCTGTCGTTTTTCTGAGAAACGGCCAAAAGCAGTTGCCTTTGGATTTATTTAGAATATTAAAAAGGCCATAACTTTCTCGTTACTCGTGATAATTGACCACTCCTGGAGGCTTTGGTAACCTTATTCCATGGGTAACAGTTGGACATTCTCGAAATTGGATTATCTCTCTGTCGTTTTTCTGAGAAACGGCCAAAGGCAGCTGCTTTTGGATTTATTTAGAATATTAAAAAGGCCATAACATTCTCGTTACTCGTGATAATTGGCCACTCCAGGAGTCTTTGGAAACCTTATTCCATGGGTAACAGTTGGGCATTCTCGAAATTGCATTGTCTCTCTGTCGTTTTTCTGAGAAACGGCCAAAGGCTACTGCCTTTGGATTTATTTAGAATATTAAAAAGGCCATAACTTTCTCGTTACTCGTGATAATTGGCCACTCCAGGAGGCTTTGGAAACCTTATTCCATGGGTAACAGTTGGGCATTCTCGAAATTGGATTATCTCTCTGTCGTTTTTCTGAGAAACGGCCAAAGGCAGCTGCCTTTGGAATTATTTAGGATATTAAAAAGGCCATAACTTTTTCGTTACTCGTGATAATTGGCCACTCCAGGAGTCTTTGGAAACCTTAATCCATGGGTAACAGTTGGGCATTCTCGAAATTGGATTATCTCTCTGTCGTTTTTCTGAGAAACGGCCAAAGGCAGCTGCCTTTGGATTTATTTAGAATATTAAAAAGGCCATAACTTTCTCATTACTCGTGATAATTGGCCACTCAAGGAGGCTTTGGAAACCTTATTCCATGTGTAACAGTTGGGCATTCTCTAAATTGGATTATCTCTCTGTCGTTTTTCTGAGAAACGGCCAAAGGCTACTACCTTTGGATTTATTTAGAATATAAAAAAGGCCATAACTTTCTCGTTACTCGTGATAATTGACCACTCCATGAGGCTTTGGAAACCTTATTCCATGGGTAACAGTTGGGCATTCTCGAAATTGGATTATCTCTCTGTCGTTTTTCTGAGAAAAGGCCAAAGGCTACTGCCTTTGGATTTATTTAGAATATTAAAAAGGCTATAACTTTCTCGTTACTCGTGATAATTGACCACTCCAGGAGGCTTTGGAAACCTTATTCCATGGGTAACAGTTGGGCATTCTCGAAATTGGATGATCTCTTTGTCGTTTTTCTGAGAAACGGCCAAAGGCTACTTAGCCTTTGGATTTATTTAGAATATTAAAAAGACCATAACTTTCTCATTACTCGTGATAATTGACCACTCCAGGAGACTTTGGAAACCTTATTCCATGGGTAACAGTTGGGCATTCTCGAAATTGGATTATCTCTCTGTCGTTTTCCTGAGAAACGGCCAAAGGCTACTACCTTTGGATTTATTTAGAATATTAAAAAGGCCATAACTTTCTCGTTACTCGTGATAATTGACCACTCCAGGAGGCTTTGGAAACCTTATTCCATGGGTAACAGTTGGGCATTCTCGAAATTGGAATATCTCTCTGTCGTTTTTCTGAGAAACGGCCAAAGGCAGCTGCCTTTGGATTTATTTAGAATATTAAAAAGACAATAACTTTCTCGTTACTCGTGATAATTGACCACTCCTGGACGCTTTGGAAACCTTATTCCATGGATAACAGTTGGACATACTCGAAAATGGATTATCTCTCTGTCGTTTTTCTGAGAAACGGCCAAAGGCAGCTGCCTTTGGAATTATTTAGAATATTAAAAAGGCCATAACTTTCTCGGTACTCGTGATAATTGGCCACTCCAGTAGGCTTTGGAAACCTTATTCCATGGGTAACAGTTGGGCATTCTCGAAATTGGATTATCTCTCTATCGTTTTTTCTGAGAAACGGCCAAAGGCAACTGCCTTTGGATTTATTTTAGAATATTAAAAAGGCCATAACTTTCTCGTTACTCGTGATAATTGACCACTCCAGGAGGCTTTGGAAACCTTATTCCATGGGTAACAGTTGGGCATTCTCGAAATTGGATTATCTCTCTATCGTTTTTTCTGAGAAACGGCCAAAGGCAGTTGCCTTTGGATTTATTTAGAATATTAAAAAGGCCATAACTTTCTCGTTACTCGTGATAATTGGCCACTCCAGGAGGCTTTGGAAACCTTATTTCATGGGTAACAGTTGGGCATTCTCGAAATTGGATTATCTTTCTGTCGTTTTTCTGAGAAACGGCCAAAGGCTACTACCTTTCGATTTATTTAGAATATTTTAAAAGGCCATAACTTTCTCGTTACTCGTGATAATTGACCACTCCTGGAGGCTTTGGAAATCTTATTCCATAGGTAACAGTTGGACATTCTCGAAATTGGATTATCTCTCTGTCGTTTTTCTGAGAAATGGCCAAAGGCTACTACCTTTGGATTTATTTAGAATATAAAAAAGGCCATAACTTTCTCGTTACTCGTGATAATTGACCACTCCAGGAGGCTCTGGAAACCTTATTCCATGGGTAACAGTTGGACATTCTTGAAATTGGATTATCTCTCTGTCGTTTTTCTGAGAAAAGGCCAAAGGCTACTGCCTTTGGATTTATTTAGAATATTAAAAAGGCTATAACTTTCTAGTTACTCGTGATAATTGACCACTCCAGGAGGCTTTGGAAACCTTATTCCATGGGTAACAGTTGGGCATTCTCGAAATTGGATGATCTCTTTGTCGTTTTTCTGAGAAACGGCCAAAGGCTACTTAGCCTTTGGATTTATTTAGAATATTAAAAAGACCATAACTTTCTCGTTACTCGTGATAATTGACCACTCCAGGAGTCTTTGGAAACCTTATTCCATGGGTAACAGTTGGGCATTCTCGAAATTGGATTATCTCTCTGTCGTTTTCCTGAGAAACGGCCAAAGGCTACTACCTTTGGATTTATTTAGAATATTAAAAATGCCATAACTTTCTCGTTACTCGTGATAATTGACCACTCCAGGAGGCTTTGGAAACCTTATTCCATGGGTAACAGTTGGGCATTCTCGAAATTGGAATATCTCTCTGTCGTTTTTCTGAGAAACGGCCAAAGGCAGCTGCCTTTGGAATTATTTAGAATATTAAAAAGGCCATAACTTTCTCGGTACTCGTGATAATTGGCCACTCCAGTAGGCTTTGGAATCCTTATTCCATGGGTAACAGTTGGGCATTCTCGAAATTGGATTATCTCTCTGTCGTTTTCCTGAGAAACGGCCAAAGGCAGCTGCTATTGGATTTATTTAGAATATTAAAAAGGCCATAACTTTCTCGTTACTCGTGATAATTGGCCACTCCAGGAGGCTTTGGAAACCTTATTCCATGGGTAACAGTTGGACATTCTCGAAATTGGATTATCTCTCTGTCGTTTTTCTGAGAAACGGCCAAAGGCAGCTGCCTTTGAATTTATTTAGAATTTTAAAAAGACTATAACTTTCTCGTTACTCGTGATAATTGACCACTCCAGGAGGCTTTGGAAGCCTTATTCCATGGGTAACATTTGGGCATTCTCGAAATTGGATTATCTCTCTGTCGTTTTTCTGAGAAACGGCCAAAGGCAGCTGCCTTTGGATTTATTTAGAATATTAAAAAGGCAATAACTTTCTCGTTACTTATGATAATTGGCCACTCCAGGAGTCTTTGGAAACCTTATTCCATGGGTAACAGTTGGGCATTCTCGAAATTGGATTGTCTCTCTGTCGTTTTTCTGAGAAACGGCCAAAGGCTACTGCCTTTGGATTTATTTAGAATATTAAAAAGGCCATAACTTTCTCGTTACTCGTGATAATTGACCACTCCAGGAGGCTTTGGAAGCCTTATTCCATGGGTAACAGTTGGGCATTCTCGAAATTGCATTGTCTCTCTGTCGTTTTTCTGATAAACGGCCAAAGGCAGCTGCCTTTGGATTTATTTAGAATATTAAAAAGGCCATAACTTTCTCGTTACTCGTGATAATTGGCCACTCCAGGAGTCTTTGGAAACCTTATTCCATGGGTAACAGTTGGACATTCTCGAAATTGGATTATCTCTCTGTCGTTTTTCTGAGAAACGGCCAAAAGCAGTTGCCTTTGGATTTATTTAGAATATTAAAAAGGCCATAACGTTCTCGTTACTCGTGATAATTGACCACTCCTGAAGGCTTTGGTAACCTTATTCCATGGGTAACAGTTGGACATTCTCGAAATTGGATTATCTCTCTGTCGTTTTTCTGAGAAACGGCCAAAGGCAGCTGCTTTTGGATTTATTTAGAATATTAAAAAGGCCATAACTTTCTCGTTACTCGTGATAATTGGCCACTCCAGGAGTCTTTGGAAACCTTATTCCATGGGTAACAGTTGGGCATTCTCGAAATTGCATTGTCTCTCTGTCGTTTTTCTGAGAAACGGCCAAAGGCTACTGCCTTTGGATTTATTTAGAATATTAAAAAGGCCATAACTATCTCGTTACTCGTGATAATTGGCCACTCCAGGAGGCTTTGGAAACCTTATTCCATGGGTAACAGTTGAGCATTCTCGAAATTGGATTATCTCTCTGTCGTTTTTCTGAGAAACGGCCAAAGGCAGCTGCCTTTGGAATTATTTAGAATATTAAAAAGGCCATAACTTTTTCGTTACTCGTGATAATTGGCCACTCTAGGAGTCTTTGGAAACCTTAATCCATGGGTAACAGTTGGGCATTCTCGAAATTGGATTATCTCTCTGTCGTTTTTCTGAGAAACGGCCAAAGGCAGCTGGCTTTGGATTTATTTAGAATATTAAAAAGGCCATAACTTTCTCGTTACTCGTGATAATTGACCACTCCAGGAGGCGTTGGAAACCTTATTCCATGGGTAACAGTTGGGCATTCTCGAAATTGGATTATCTCTTTGTCGTTTTTCTGAGAAACGGCCAAAGGCAGCTGCTTTTGGATTTATTTAGAATATTAAAAAGGCCATAACTTTCTCGTTACTCGTGATAATTGGCCACTCCAGGAGGCTTTGGAAACCTTATTCCATGGGTAACAGTTGGACATTCTCGAAATTGGATTATCTCTCTGTCGTTTTTCTGAGAAACGGCCAAAGGCAGCTGCCTTTGAATTTATTTAGAATTTTAAAAAGACTATAACTTTTTCGTTACTCGTGATAATTGACCACTCCAGGAGGCTTTGGAAGCCTTATTCCATGGGTAACATTTGGGCATTCTCGAAATTGGATTATCTCTCTGTCGTTTTTCTGAGAAACGGCCAAAGGCAGCTGCCTTTGGATTTATTTAGAATATTAAAAAGGCAATAACTTTCTCGTTACTTATGATAATTGGCCACTCCAGGAGTCTTTGGAAACCTTATTCCATGGGTAACAGTTGGGCATTCTCGAAATTGGATTGTCTCTCTGTCGTTTTTCTGAGAAACGGCCAAAGGCTACTGCCTTTGGATTTATTTAGAATATTAAAAAGGCAATAACTTTCTCGTTACTCGTGATAAATGGCCACTCCAGGAGTCTCTGGAAACCTTATTCCATGGGTAACAGTGTGGCATTCTCGAAATTGCATTGTCTCTCTGTCGTTTTTCTGAGAAACGGCCAAAGGCAGCTGTCTTTGGATTTATTTAGAATATTAAAAAGGCTATAACTTTCTCGTTACTCGTGATAATTGGCCACTCCAGGAGTCTTTGGAAACCTTATTCCATGGGTAACAGTTGGACATTCTCGAAATTGGATTATCTCTCTGTCGTTTTTCTGAGAAACGGCCAAAAGCAGTTGCCTTTGGATTTATTTAGAATATTAAAAAGGCCATAACTTTCTCGTTACTCGTGATAATTGACCACTCGTGGAGGCTTTGGTAACCTTATTCCATGGGTAACAGTTGGACATTCTCGAAATTGGATTATCTCTCTGTCGTTTTTCTGAGAAACGGCCAAAGGCAGCTGCTTTTGGATTTATTTAGAATATTAAAAAGGCCATAACTTTCTCGTTACTCGTGATAATTGGCCACTCCAGGAGTCTTTGGAAACCTTATTCCATGGGTAACAGTTGGGCATTCTCGAAATTGCATTGTCTCTCTGTCGTTTTTCTGCGAAACGGCCAAAGGCTACTACCTTTGGATTTATTTAGAATATTAAAAAGGCCATAACTTTCTCGTTACTCGTGATAATTGGCCACTCCAGGAGGCTTTGGAAACCTTATTCCATGGGTAACAGTTGGGCATTCTCGAAATTGGATTATCTCTCTGTCGTTTTTCTGAGAAACGGCCAAAGGCAGCTGCCTTTGGAATTATTTAGAATATTAAAAAGGCCATAACTTTTTCGTTACTCGTGATAATTGGCCACTCCAGGAGTCTTTGGAAACCTTAATCCATGGGTAACAGTTGGGCATTCTCGAAATTGCATTGTCTCTCTGTGGTTTTTCTGAGAAACGGCCAAAGGCAGCTGCCTTTGGATTTATTTAGAATATTAAAAAGGCCATAACTTTCTCGTTACTCGTGATAATTGGCCACTCCAGGAGTCTTTGGAAACCTTATTCAATGGGTAACAGTTGGACATTCTCGAAATTGGATTATCTCTCTGTCGTTTTTCTGAGAAACGGCCAAAGGCAACTGCCTTTGGATTTATTTAGAATATTAAAAAGGCCATAACTTTCTCGTTACTCGTCATAATTGACCACTCCTGGAGGCTTTGGTAACCTTATTCCATGGGTAACAGTTGGACATTCTCGAAATTGGATTATCTCTCTGTCGTTTTTCTGAGAAACGGCCAAAGGCAGCTGTCTTAGGATTTATTTAGAATATTAAAAAGGCCATAACTTTCTCGTTACTCGTGATAATTGACCACTCCAGGAGGCTTTGGAAACCTTATTCCATGGGTAACAGTTGGGCATTCTCGAAATTGGATTATCTCTCTGTCGTTTTTCTGAGAAACGGCCAAAGGCAGCTGCCTTTGGATTTATTTAGAATATTAAAAAGGCAATAACTTTCTCGTTACTCGTGATAATTGGCCACTCCAGGAGTCTTTGGAAACCTTATTCCATGGGTAACAGTTGGGCATTCTCGAAATTGCATTGTCTCTCTGTCGTTTTTCTAAGAAACGGCCAAAGGCTACTGCCTTTGGATTTATTTAGAATATTAAAAGGGCCATAACTTTCTCGTTACTCGTGATAATTGGCCACTCCAGGAGGCTTTGGAAACCTTATTCCATGGGTAATAGTTGGGCATTCTCGAAATTGGATTATCTCTCTGTCGTTTTTCTGATAAACGGCCAAAGACAGCTGCCTTTGGAATTATTTAGAATATTAAAAAGGCTATAACTTTCTCGTTACTCGTGATAATTGGCCACTCCAGGAGTCTTTGGAAACCTTATTCCATGGGTAACAGTTGGACATTCTTGAAATTGGATTATCTCTCTGTCGTTTTTCTGAGAAACGGCCAAATGAACTGTTTTTGGATTTATTTAGAATATTAAAAAGGCCATAACTTTCTCGTTACTCTTGATAATTGACCACTCCAGGAGTCTTTGGAAACCTTATTCCATGGGTAACAGTTGGACATTCTCTAAATTGGATTATCTCTCTGTCGTTTTTCTGAGAAACGGCCAAAGGAACTGCTTTTGGATTTATTTAGAATATTAAAAAGGCCATAACTTTCTCGTTACTCTTGATAATTGACCACTCCAGGAGTCTTTGGAAACCTTATTCCATGGGTAACAGTTGGACATTCTCGAAATTGGATTTTCTCTCTGTCGTTTTTCTGAGAAACGGCCAAAGGCAGCTGCCTTTGGATTTATTTAGAATATTAAAAAGGCCATAACTTTCTCATTACTCGTGATAGTTGACCACTCCAGGAGGCTTTGAAACCTTATTCCATGGGTAACAGTTGGGCATTCTCAAAATGTGATTATCTCTCTGTCGTTTTTCTGAGAAACGGCCAAAGGCAGCTGCCTATGGATTTATTTAGAATATTAAAAAGGACATAACTTTCTCGTTACTCGTGATAATTGACCACTCCAGGAGTCTTTGGAAACCTTATTCCATGGGTAACAGTTGGGCATTCTCGAAATTGGATTATCTCTCTGTCGTTTTTCTGAGAAACGGCCAAAGGCTACTGCCTTTGGATTTATTTAGAATATTTTAAAAGGCCATAACTTTCTCGTTACTCGTAAAAATTGACCACTCCTGGATGCTTTGGAAACCTTATTCCATTGGTAACAGTTGGGCATTCTCGAAATTGGATTATCTCTCTGTCGTTTTTCTGAGAAACGGCCAAAGGCTACTACCTTTGGATTTATTTAGAATATTAAAAAGGCCATAACTTTCTTGTTACTCGTGATAATTGGCCACTCCAGGAGTCTTTGGAAACCTTATTCCATGGGTAACAGTTGGACATTCTCGAAATTGGATTATCTCTCTGTCGTTTTTCTGAGAAACGGCCAAAGGCAGCTGCCTTTGAATTTATTTAGAATTTTAAAAAGACTATAACTTTCTCGTTACTCGTGATAATTGACCACTCCAGGAGGCTTTGGAAGCCTTATTCCATGGGTAACATTTGGGCATTCTCGAAATTGGATTATCTCTCTGTCGTTTTTCTGAGAAACGGCCAAAGGCAGCTGCCTTTGGATTTATTTAGAATATTAAAAAGGCAATAACTTTCTCGTTACTTATGATAATTGGCCACTCCAGGAGTCTTTGGAAACCTTATTCCATGGGTAACAGTTGGGCATTCTCGAAATTGGATTGTCTCTCTGTCGTTTTTCTGAGAAACGGCCAAAGGCTACTGCCTTTGGATTTATTTAGAATATTAAAAAGGCCATAACTTTCTCGTTACTCGTGATAATTGACCACTCCAGGAGGCTTTGGAAGCCTTATTCCATGGGTAACAGTTGGGCATTCTCGAAATTGCATTGTCTCTCTGTCGTTTTTCTGATAAACGGCCAAAGGCAGCTGCCTTTGGATTTATTTAGAATATTAAAAAGGCCATAACTTTCTCGTTACTCGTGATAATTGGCCACTCCAGGAGTCTTTGGAAACCTTATTCCATGGGTAACAGTTGGACATTCTCGAAATTGGATTATCTCTCTGTCGTTTTTCTGAGAAAAACGGCCAAAAGCAGTTGCCTTTGGATTTATTTAGAATATTAAAAAGGCCATAACTTTCTCGTTACTCGTGATAATTGACCACTCCTGAAGGCTTTGGTAACCTTATTCCATGGGTAACAGTTGGACATTCTCGAAATTGGATTATCTCTCTGTCGTTTTTCTGAGAAACGGCCAAAGGCAGCTGCTTTTGGATTTATTTAGAATATTAAAAAGGCCATAACTTTCTCGTTACTCGTGATAATTGGCCACTCCAGGAGTCTTTGGAAACCTTATTCCATGGGTAACAGTTGGGCATTCTCGAAATTGCATTGTCTCTCTGTCGTTTTTCTGAGAAACGGCCAAAGGCTACTGCCTTTGGATTTATTTAGAATATTAAAAAGGCCATAACTTTCTCGTTACTCGTGATAATTGGCCACTCCAGGAGGCTTTGGAAACCTTATTCCATGGGTAACAGTTGAGCATTCTCGAAATTGGATTATCTCTCTGTCGTTTTTCTGAGAAACGGCCAAAGGCAGCTGCCTTTGGAATTATTTAGAATATTAAAAAGGCCATAACTTTTTCGTTACTCGTGATAATTGGCCACTCCAGGAGTCTTTGGAAACCTTAATCCATGGGTAACAGTTGGGCATTCTCGAAATTGGATTATCTCTCTGTCGTTTTTCTGAGAAACGGCCAAAGGCAGCTGCCTTTGGATTTATTTAGAATATTAAAAAGGCCATAACTTTCTCGTTACTCGTGATAATTGACCACTCCAGGAGGCGTTGGAAACCTTATTCCATGGGTAACAGTTGGGCATTCTCGAAATTGGATTATCTCTTTGTCGTTTTTCTGAGAAACGGCCAAAGGCAGCTGCTTTTGGATTTATTTAGAATATTAAAAAGGCCATAACTTTCTCGTTACTCGTGAAAATTGGCCACTCCAGGAGGCTTTGGAAACCTTATTCCATGGGTAACAGTTGGACATTCTCGAAATTGGATTATCTCTCTGTCGTTTTTCTGAGAAACGGCCAAAGGCAGCTGCCTTTGAATTTATTTAGAATTTTAAAAAGACTATAACTTTTTCGTTACTCGTGATAATTGACCACTCCAGGAGGCTTTGGAAGCCTTATTCCATGGGTAACATTTGGGCATTCTCGAAATTGGATTATCTCTCTGTCGTTTTTCTGAGAAACGGCCAAAGGCAGCTGCCTTTGGATTTATTTAGAATATTAAAAAGGCAATAACTTTCTCGTTACTTATGATAATTGGCCACTCCAGGAGTCTTTGGAAACCTTATTCCATGGGTAACAGTTGGGCATTCTCGAAATTGGATTGTCTCTCTGTCGTTTTTCTGAGAAACGGCCAAAGGCTACTGCCTTTGGATTTATTTAGAATATTAAAAAGGCCATAACTTTCTCGTTACTCGTGATAATTGACCACTCCAGGAGGCTTTGGAAGCCTTATTCCATGGGTAACAGTTGGGCATTCTCGAAATTGCATTGTCTCTCTGTCGTTTTTCTGAGAAACGGCCAAAGGCAGCTGCCTTTGGATTTATTTAGAATATTAAAAAGGCCATAACTTTCTCGTTACTCGTGATAATTGGCCACTCTAGGAGGCTTTGGAAACCTTATTCCTTTAATAACAGTTGCGCATTCTCGAAATTGGATTATCTCTCTGTCGTTTTTCTGAAAAACGGTCAAAGGCAGAGCTGCCTTTAGAATTATTTAGAATATTAAAAAGGCCACAACTTTCTCGTTACTCGTGATAATTGGCCACTCCAGGAGTCTTTGGAAACCTTATTCCATGGGTAACAGTTGGGCATTCTCGAAATTGGATTGTCTCTCTATCGTTTTTCTGAGAAACGGCCAAAGGCTACTGCCTTTGGATTTATTTAGAATATTAAAAAGGTCATAACTTTCTCGTTACTCGTGATAAAATAATACTACAAGATACAATCTAGGATTGAGTTGTGAGATTATTTTAGTCATAGGGAGTTAGCTATGACTAATTATCCTATGATTATTCATCTAGGATTGAGTTGTGAGGTTAAATATCATGTACCAAACACACTACAAATTTAATTCGGAATTCAATCTTGCAAACCAAACACTCACATAGTATATTATAATAACACGTACTGTAATAAACATATTAATGCATACATTATTTTACATACTACTCGTCTCATATACTATTAGCATTTCAGTGGGAAGGGAATGGCCAGGCAAATAGTTTTTTCTTAGTACTTTTAAAATCTCCATTAAAATATCATAATCAAGTATTATGAACTCTCGTGCAAAAGCCCCCGAGAATTAAATTAATTGAAAATATAAAGTTTTCATATACTTCATCGACAATTTATTATGGTTGCAGTCTGGAAGTTATTGTATACCAATCGTCACACCAAACAACTTGTTATAGTCTGGCACGTGAATTATTTTTTCTTTTTAGAATTTTGGTATACCTAAACCACAATATATAATTGAAGTGCCTTAAATGAAAATTGTGACCGCACAACCAATTTCTACATTTCCATGGCTCATGCAATACGGATTGGTACAACGTTCTTTGTTACTTTATTAACCAAATAGAAATTGGTATTGATGTAGAACTAGTAGGTATTGATCTAGGACTAGTAGTATAGTTATAATTAGGTGGGTTATTGATAAAATGCAATATTACATGTTAGGTCTTCGAGCTATTAGTGTAATTGTGTTTTAGTTTTCGATATGTAAAAATGAAACATGTTTTTTGTTTATAATTTCAATTGACTCCTAAAATTCAAGTTATGACTTTACGATGCGGTTGGCTAGGCGCCTATTGCGCCAGGCGAGCTGAGAGGGGGAGAGAGAAACGCCCGAGAGGTCGGGCATGGTCGAGAGGCGCTCGGCGGTCTCTTGACACCTGTTGCGCACTAAGCGACTGTCAAGCCGTAAAATTATTATTATTATTTCAAATATGTTGTGACAGAATAGAGTGATTGAGTAATCGAAATAAACGGAAAACGTAAAGAGACACATGATCGGTTAACCAACCTTGACCTCAGTTTGGCTAGCGATAGACAATATAGATTCAAGTATGTGGAGAGGACTCCGACAAGTGAGTCGGGCCGTGTGTTGAAGCTTGAAGAAGGACTTTTTTAAAAAAAAATTGTAGTACTAGAAGTTTTTCTTTTATGTTATTGATGAAGTATGTTCAAACTTTCTCAGTTTTTATCTAATTAATTTCGTATCATGTAATATGATAAAATAAATTAAAGGGAGAACTGTTAGAAAGCTAGGACATTGGCTGGACTGTGGTGATATGCGGAAAGAATTTTAGGCTGGACTGGGGTTGAGTTGTTCTTATTGCTAATAATGCTCTTATCTTGTGCTTGAATATGGACATATTGTGAAATGTAATAATGAGGTTTTGAAAGTTACGAAATGAACGATTTGATTGGTGCATAATTGTATTTAAGTATTTTTTTTTTCTTCCGTTCCATAGAAATAGTTCATATCTATTTATAGAAAAAAAATTTCTTTTTTTTTCTTTATGAATCCCGCAGTTCACTATACAATTTTAACTAATTTTTTTTCATTTTTTCTTACTCCCTCCGTCCCAAGGTATTAGACCAACTTTCCTTTTTGGGATGTCCCAACATATTAGACTCATTTTCTTTTTTAGCAAAAAGCATCTATCTTATTTTATTCCCCATCTACTTTTTTCTCTCTTCTCTCCCCTACTTTTTCCCTCTCTCATACTTTACTCTCTCCACTTTAACTATTTAAATATCAATTCCTTAAATCATGTGCCCAAAAGAAGTGAGTCTAATACTCCGGGACGGAGGGAGTACTTTATAAATTACTGTAATTTACTTATTAAAATGTGCGCCTAACACCTATTTCTATGGGACGTGACTAAGGCGTATTCAAATTCAGAATCTTCTACTACAATAATTATCATGACAAGTAGGGCCATCTATCACTTTGCGTGGCTTGCTGCATGCCATAATCATGTTTCCCTTTATATCAGAAAATAAATTAGAATAAAAATGAAAAACTTTTTTGATTTTATTTGATTTGATAGTATAGTATTAATAGTAGACGGTATGATTTTTAATGAAAAATTACTGAAGTAAGTGAGATGAGGAGAAAAAATAGATAAAATAAAGAAATATAGAGAAAAAATAAAAAAAATATGAGAGAGTAGAAAAGATGGAAAAAGTGCAAGAGATAAAATTTTCATTTTAAAAAAAGAGACTTTTTTTATTGATCCCTGAATGTCAAAATGAGACTAGGACAGAGGGTGTACTTCCTTGATTCCTCTTGAGCCAGATCCTCGTTATCTTCGCCCTTTATCTTCTGTAGTGGAGTATTTTTTTAAGCATAAAATTTAAGAAAGTTATATTCCCTCCGTCCTAGTTAAGTTGAGGTAAAATTTTTAGATACCGAAATTAAGAAGTTGTATTAAAAAGTTGGAGAGAAGAATAAATAAAAAATAAATAAAGAGAGAGTAAACTAGATGATGGAATAAAATCAGAGTAATTGTTTTTTGTTAAAAAAAAGAAATAATTCAACTTAGTTGAAACGTTCTAAAAAGAAATACGACTCAACTTAACTGGGAGTTGGACGGAGGAGTATTAAGTTAAGAAAAGAGAATAAAATAAACGAAAAAATAAAAGAGACAATTTTTTTTTAGAAAATAACTAAATATGTATTATTATTTTTATCAAAATAAAAAAAAATAAAAAAATAAAAATAAAAAAAAAGACAAGGCTATAGTAAAATAATCCAAAAAAATGAAGATTGATGGATGATATAAATTTTCTTAAATTTCGTATGGATAAAAAAAAGTTTTTACTGTAAATTAAGTCGGATGAGTACATGGCCCATGGATCTTAAATATTGGTCCAACAAGTAGCAATCATTTAATTTAAGACTTCTGCTCCTTTTGTCGCATTTTAGGAGGAGTTTCATTATTTAAGTTTGACATAAATTTTAACAAATACTAGCATAAAGGATAAGTTAGTGGAAAAAAAAAGTGAAATGTCTGTATTAATACTATTTTTATATATTAATTTATGGAGTAATAAAATGTGGGTGGAAAAAAATTAGTGGATGGGGTCCCATCTATTATCATTTATGGCCCTAAAATAGGATACCCACAAATGGTGAATCGTGACTTCTAAAATGGGACAGAAGGAGTACTATTTATCATCATTCATGAATTTAATGAGCTTATACTGTTTGTTTCTGAGTTCTTTAAATAAGTAAAATTGCATTCAAACAAATCATGCCCAACTCAATTTGTTAATCTACTACTACTAGTATAATTCAGATAGAGGTTGTCTTGTTGGTTTGTCTTCCTCTCATTTGTCTACTCCATAATTTACCACCAAATGTTGAATGGTCTTTGAAAGAGTCTCCTACTCAATTCCAATGCTTGAGTATTTCTTTCAAAAGTATTTATCCCATAATAATAATGGTCAGTTTCTTGCATCTAACCCTATTATTCGGCGATGTCAGCAATGACGAATTCTTTTATTGACATGGACATCAAAAACGTGGATGTTTCATCTCTAAAATTTTCTGGTTATTCATTATTATTCCATATAAAACATGCAAATTATATATCTGGAGATCAGAGAATATCCCAAAATTATACATAGAGAAAATATAAGAACTTGGTTTGGAAACATTTATAAACATCAGTGATTCGGTGGCTCAGAAATTTGATAATAAAACTAGGAGTTGCCTCTTCTATATTATCTCGTGATTGTATGATAGCTTAAAAACAAAATTATTTTTCAGATGACGGAAATTTTGATATTGTAAAATCCCACTTTTTTAATGACTGAAATTGTGGATTAAATGTTGGAGTTCATAATTTTTTCTCTCCTGAACATGTTGATTAAAGTGATAAAATAGACTAGAGAGAATAGAAAAACCAATTCATTATGTGTGGTCATGGTTAATTACAGCTCTTGTGTTGCTTTTAAAGGTTTGAGGCATGTCTTTGCCTACTGTTGGGTGGTGTAGGTTGATACGGGAATATCTTCAGTAATATTTCTCATATCTTATTAATTATATAGATATTATATTTTTCGAGCATATTTATTTCTTGTTCAGTAACTTAGGTTTATTTAGGCGGTCGATTTGTTTATTGTTCTTTTTTTTATTTCTTATAGTATAATTAAAGATGCTAGTTATATTTAGTTGGATATGATGTTTGTTTAAACGATTTGAGCCATTTTAGCTTCATTGAAATTTTTAAACAAATATTATTAGAAATCAAAATTTGTAACACTTCGAACCACATATTTATAGATCATCTAAATCGCATCGATATGACAAAATATTAGGAGATTAATTAGAAATAAATAATTAAACGACATTTGAAATATTCAACACAATTGAACAAAGTTCAGATTAGAATCATTAGATACGACAGCTTCGTGCACCTAATAAAGTTGCACAATTTTTTGAAGTTGGCCACGTTTCAATGAAGCTTACCATGTTAAAAATAGTTGGAAACTTATTATTAAAGGAGTACATGTTTATGAAAGAATATGCCGATCCTAGATAAATATTGCAGGAGCTTGATTCTATGCGATCTACCTCTATTTTGGAGTTAAATTAGATGACTGAATACGCAATAGAAATTTTACTTTACCAGTTTTGATGATTTATCTATGTAACTATTTTGATTGTGAGAGCTTCATCTTAACTACTAAGAGCATTACCTTTCATATTAAATTTAAATTTATTTTGGTATGGATATCACAAGAAATACTAGTAGTAATTTTTTCCAATTATTTTTACTAAATTTATAAATTTAAAATAATATTTTCTATCCATTAATTTTATATCCCAAAAATTAAAAAATGATTTGGGTTTATTTTAGTATAAACTCAAAATAGATATATATTTTACTCAAAAATAAAAAATGAAATGAATTGTGTAGTACCATTAGAGCTAACTAACTATTCCATTTTAGGCTTTTGAACCATTGGAGATGGTCAATCATATACAAAATCTCATTTTTTGTGTAGGAAATTTCTCCAATTATAATGCAAAACTCAAACTTATATTTGCATTTTCATACGGAACAATACTAAACATGGTTGTATATTGTAGCTATTATGTCTCTACTGGTAGATGTATGCACACACAAATTCAAATCATAAATGAAACAACAATTTTATTTTATGTAGTAGTACTATAATTTATTTCAACATGCATTTAGTTTCTAATTACTTTAGTTATAATTTTTATCCATCTGTCCCGCTTTAGGAGTTCTGGTTGGAATAAACTAATAAAAAATAAAAAAGTGTTAAAAGTGAGTCACAACATTCACTACAATATTTATTTATTACACACTCAATTAAAAGTTTGTTCCAACATATACTACAATATTTATTTGTTACACTCAAACACTTTCTTAAAATATGTGTCTGACTCAACTGGAATTTTTATAGCGGGATGGAGGGAGTATATATTTAAATATGGAGATGGTTATTAATATACTCAATTCTGAAGTAGTACAATTTAATGCACACGCCCCGAGCCAATATAATAGAGCACACTAATAAAATAATAATGCGAGCGTTGGTCATATTGTGATAGTAATGGATAACACAAATATCTTACTATAAAAGAGGAGTATTTTATTATTGAGAAAAAGTAAAAACTTTCGATGTTTTGGAAAAAATATTCTTTGGAAATAATTTTGTTTGTCACATTACAAATATTCAATTTCAAAGTTCCATGAATCTTCTCATTATAAGCATCTTGGTCTATGTTTTGCACTTCCATAATAACTTTTATCTTTATTCTATATAGTACTTGATTTATGTTGACTAGCTATATAATTCCATGTTAGCGATTGAATGCTTTAACTTCAGCCAAATTTTAGAAATGATTCCACTATTTTTTTCACCAATATATTAGCCGCTACTATAAATTAATTATTTTTCTTGGCTAATGAAATTTTGTTGCTGATAATCTTTAAGTAACAATGTAAAATGTTCACGATTACTATGTAGTGCCAAATATAGTAGACTTAAAGAATAGTAAATCTGATTCCGGAAATCACGCTACATCTTTAGAGATGTTATACGAATTACCCTATAAGCATCCAGCAAAATTGGACGCACTACTAAATAATGCATCTGTTTTCCTATATATTTGACAAAAATATCAACGAAAACTCCCAACTTGTGACAGAACCATAAACAAACAGATACGCAGCTGTCTGGAATAGACAAAACTAATCAAAGAAAAGTAAAATGGAAATAAATGCTCCACACAAGTTTTCTGATTGTAGAAGATATATTGCTAATAATAGAAATTAGATCTCGGACTTTTACTCTAAAACGTTTCATATAATACTTGTCGGTTTAGGGTTTTACTAAAAGCAGAAAACTTATCGTGTTTTGTTTTGTCAAAATTGTTAACTTACCACAAAAGTCCATTAAGAGTTAGGGCCATGCATGATGCATCCACTACTTTAAACACGTATAATCATGGAAATATAAGTTTTTAATATGGACCCTACGTTAGACTGGCCGCTAAATTTTAAATGTAAAGATGCAATATAAATTAGATACAGTGAAATAAAGCAAGGTATGTTTGAGTGACATGTATTTTATCGTGTAAGGTATTGATATTAATATATTAGTATTTGGTTATAGTCTTATAGATATTAAATTATTTGCTATAACAATAAATAACAATAAGATAATAAAATTTGGTAATTTAATTAATTTATTATTGGAGGGTGGAATTATGATAAGTTAGTTCATTAATAAATTACTACTACTGCTATTGTAGACGTACGTAGGAGTTGGATTATAAAGAGCTTTGTTTTAAAATAAGCTTCATACTTCATGCATCTCACTCTAGCAATCCCGGTTTACTATTTTTTGATGTCCCACTTTAGCAGTTCCGGTTGAAATATTTCATAAATAATAATAGACCTCACATTGTACTAACCTTTTTCTATTCACATTTACTAAAAAAATATTTACATTTTATTATAAAAATAATACTCCGTATGAAAAATGTTTTAGAGATATAATGGCAATGCCACACTGGGGACTTTATAGTAATTATATACCAGATTTTTTTTAGTCAAATTAATATTTTGTATATTTACTTTACTATCCTTTACATTAAATTGTACTCCTACTACTATATTAATTAGATCTAATTAAGGAGTGTATTTGTTAACATGGGGCCCATATATTTATGATGGACAATCTTCATTTTGTTTCTCTACTTTTATTGCATTTATTTATGGGTATATATTTAAATATAAAATATTAGTATAAATTTGTTGTCTTTATATATTAACATACATGAGTTTCTAATTAAATTGGTCTTTGCAAATTTTAGTGAAAATATATTTTTTTTTAAATAGTTTTCATTGTGCTCTATTTTTTTTCACTCCAATTTGATTTTATTAACTATTTAAAAAAAATTGATTTTTCTCTCCAATATTACTATAAAAACTGTTACTTTTTTATACTAATTGATTAATTAGGGTAATTTAAATTTATATTAAGCTATTTAATCAAGATTAGTTATCACATTTTATTTGTCTATAAGAACAATAACTTTTATATACTCCATTATGATCAAAATTTATATCTATAACAACATAAACGTTTTTCACAAAAATCACAATTTTTTTATTCGCAAAAGCAATGGCTTTTAATTATTAAAACTTTTATGCATAAAAATAAATTTTTCTATTCACAAATAGTACTGTAATTTTTATTCACGCAAACTTGTATTCACTAGAATTGTGGAATAACTTTTTATTCATTCACAAAAAAGTTAACTTTCATTCACAACTTTTATTCAAAAAAATAACACCATCCAATAGAACAAAATTATTTATTAATTAAAATAATACTAACTTTTATCTATTTAACTTATAGTAACTTTTGTTAGAAAATAACATTACTAAATTTTATTTACAATAACAGTATTTTAATCGCAAAAAGTAGTAATTTTATTTTCTAGAATAATAGAGTTTATTCATAAGCATAAAAACTTTTATTTATTGGAGTAATAATTTTTATTTCTTAGAGTTATAACATTCAATTTAAAGTAAAAAAAACTTTTTTATTACAACAATTCTTTATTGACAACTATAGTACAATACATTTTATTCATCAAATGATTATTTTTTTCACAATTATACTAACTCTTGTACAATCGAAAAATTAAATAACTTTTGTCCACAATAAACAAACACTTTTGTTCTCAATAAAAAATAGTAGTAGTAAATTCTATTCATTGAAACAAATTATGTTTATTATTATTCAAAACAATAATAACTTTTTTGTTTTAAACTGTACTTTAGTTTTGCATAAACAATAATTTAGTACCAACTTTTATTCTCATGAATAATAACATATATTTAAAAAAATTAAAGTAATAAATTTTATTCAAAAGAATAATAATTCTATATAATAGAGTAATAAATTTTATACGTTAAAAAAGTTATGATTTTTCGTAATAAATAGAGTATAACTTTTATTTGAAAAATAAAAATTTTTATTCGATGATGACTCAATTGGTAATAAGTTCCTCCACTATCCGATAAATCAAAGGGTTTCAGTCATCATCTATCTGATGAAGTTTAGTTCAATTGATAATAAGCTTCTCATCTATCTGCTAAATCAAAGGGTTCGATGATGAAAAACGACTATTGATGCTTTAAAAATAATTAAATTTATTATTTGCAATAATATTTTTTATTCATAAAATAATTTTTTTCTAGAAAATAACAATATATTTTATTTATTACGACAATAAATTTTATTAATGAATAGAATAAATATTATTATTAAAATAATATTAATATCTTTTACTCATAAAAATTATAATTGTTATTTATAAAATTAATAATTTTTATTTATAAGAAGATCATTTATAGTTTTATATTATAAAAATTTTATTAGCATTTCCCATAAAATTATCCAACGTACTTTTAATAATACTCTAATTAAGATTTTAAATAATCTAATTAAAGTTATGAATACATTAATACAAGTATGTGTTAATTAAATTTCATAATTTAAGATTTGTCTTTCTAAAACAACAATAGGGCAAAGTAGTCACAATATAAAGTATGATTATGGCAAAATGATGTAAGGATATTATGGCATAGAGACATTATGTCTTCAAATCACTACTCAAATATATATAAAAGTAGGACTCATATTCACTATCATTTTTCTCAATGTTCCTTTATATTTCTTAAAACTCGTACCGAATTTAAATGAGACTCCTAAAATGAGACGGATGGAGTATTATATATAATGTTGCAGGAAAAAACTCCATTATTATATAGGTCATGAAATGGATGTTTGGACTTAATGGATCAAATTCTCATTTTTAAGGTAACTACCCCACGTATTATAAATTAATGTATAACGCCTAACTACACACACGCTACACGTCACTATCTAATCTTATCTAATCTAACAACGTGAATTCATTCGCCAAAGTAAAAGAGGCATGACAAATCCTATGTTAGACGGCTAGAGTTTAATAACTATTTGTCCAATGGTTGCCAGGTTTTTTTAATTTTTATAGAAAAGTAATCTAATTTTTATTTTTAAATTTTTGTGTTTATTTAAAGTTTTAACTAATTTGAGAAAGTAATCAAAATTTTGAAAATATAGAAAATAATAGTACAACTTTCCGGATTATGAATATTAAATTTTCTTAAATATTCTTTTTCAATGTTTTTGGATTATTATAATATTTATATATTTAGCGTAGTGAAATATAATCTTATACAACTATTATTATTAAATAAATATTTAAAAGAAAAGAATTTAAAATTAAGAATCATACTCTACTTCATTTCATTATAATAAATAACTATAATTACAATTATAACTAATAATAAAACGTATACTATTGTTGTTATAATTTATATATTATTAAATAATTATAATATAATTACTTAAATTATGTATCATATAATAAATAATATATTAGTAATAATAAAATATTATTACTATTATTAATAATTAATCAACAAAGCCTAATAGAATTTTGAAATTATAAATTTTATTCAATTGTAATATCAATAAATAATTATAATTATAAATATATTTACTTATGATTACAATAATATAAACTAATAACTTAAGAAAATCTTAATCCAATTATTTAAATTATCATTATAATAATTACAATAATAGTATATTATTGTAATTATTTTTTATTTAAGAGAATCTTAATATAATATTAAAATCATTATTGTTCAATCTAAGGATTAATAGAATACTCCATATACTTGGGCGTCAGTAGAAGACGGGTAATATTTTAACTTAATTGTTTTTTAATAATATAGAAGTAGGAGTATTAAAGTCATATACGCACTGTTCTCATCTCCTTGTTAATAGTGAGATCCTCAGCTACAGGAATTCACAGAGTTGCAGCTTTAAAATAGAAAGAAATCAATCCTAAACTCATTTTTGCACTTGGTGTTTCTAGATACCGGGAAAAAGCTACTCATATTAAGAGGTATGACTGATTATATGTAGTTTTATTTTGATGAATCCTTTCTCCAATCTGATAAGCCTCATTACTCTTGCTCTGACAGTCTGACTGCCATTCTTAAGTAGCAAGGAGAGGTGATAGTCATGTGGTCCAGACCTAGTTTTTTACTTGATTCAAATTTTGCATAAAATTTGTGATCTCATAGCTACAAAGATGATGGTGGTTTGAGAGTACCGGATTCTCCATTTAAAAAAATGTCGGCATCTTCTTGGATCACCACACTTTCTTGCTCCAGCTCCGTGGCAGGCAGCTCACCTTTGCAATGGCTAAGATTCATCTTTCTCTCTCCATGCCCTCAAAGAGCACTCATATCTGCTCTAGACATCCTATTCTTGCTCTGCTTCGCTGCTCATAAGCTCTACTCAAGATTCTCCCCGGGTACTCGCCATTCGATCACTACTCCTTTGATCAACAGCAAGCAAGAACTTGTTAGAACCAATATATGGTTCAAGCTCGTCTTGCTCGTGTCGTTGTTAGTTGCTGTCTCTTCGTCTGTTTTCTGCATTCTTGCTATTAGCAGAACTGATCATGAGTTGTCATGGAAGATTGTGGATGGCTTGTATTGGTTGTTCCAAGCGATTACTTATCTGGTTATTGCTCTTCTTGTTGTTCATGAGAAGAGATTTCGAGCATCGAAACACCCTTCCACTCTCCGAGCCTTTTGGATCGTCCGGTTTGCTGTCTTGGCGTTGTTCTTTGCTTCTGGACTCACACGTTTGATATCCTTTCAACAAAGTGGTGCTGAGTTGAGAGTAGACGACATTGCCTCAATTTTCGTCTTCTCTTTATCCATCGTGCTTCTTGCAGCCGGAATCAGAGGGGCGACGGGTGTTGAGGTGGTCACTGATCATCACTCTGATTCGCAAACAGACTTGTATGAAGCAGTTTCGGATAAGTCCAATGTGACTGGCTATGCTTCAGCTTCCGTTATCTCCAAAACGTTTTGGATTTGGTTGAATCCCCTTTTGACGAAAGGCTACACAGCGCCCCTCAAGCTCGAGGACGTGCCTACCCTCTCACCGGAGCACAAGGCAGAGCGGTTGTGGCGCCTCTTCCAAAAGAACTGGCCTAAACCCGAGGAGAAATCAAACCACCCTGTTGTGAAGACGCTGGTCCGTTGCTTCTGGAAGCACCTCGCCTTCACTGCCTGCCTCGCAATTCTGAGGCTCTGCGTCATGTACGTTGGCCCCACCTTGATCCAAGGGTTCGTCGATTTCACAGCAGGGAAGCGCAGTTCCCCATATGAGGGATACTACCTGGTGTCTATTCTGTTAGTTGCCAAATTTGTTGAGGTTTTGAGCACTCACCAGTTCAACTTCCACACTCAGAAGCTTGGTATGCTTATTCGTTCCACACTTATCACATCCTTGTATGAGAAGGGGCTGAGGCTGTCAGGGTCAGCTAGACAAGCTCATGGGGTTGGGCAGATTGTGAACTACATGGCTGTCGATGCTCAGCAGCTCTCAGACATGATGTTGCAGCTCCATGCCTTGTGGCTTGTGCCCCTGCAGATATCGGTGGCGTTGGTCATCCTTTACCAGTATCTTGGCACTGCGACTTTGACAGCGCTGGCAGGGCTTTGCTTGGTCATGCTCTTCGTGCTGATTTGTACCAAGATGCATAACAAGTTCCAGTTTCAGATCATGAGGAACCGTGACTACAGAATGAAGGCCACGAACGAGATGTTGAGCTACATGCGTGTGATCAAGTTCCAGGCTTGGGAGGAACACTTCAACAAGAGGATTCGGTCATTTCGAGAGACTGAGTATAAATGGCTTTCCAAGTTTATGTACTCCCTCTCGTCTAACATCATCGTGTTGTGGAGCACGCCGGCTTTGATTTCCACAATTACGTTTGGGAGTGCTCTCCTGTTTGGCCTCCCTCTAAGTGTTGGGACCGTCTTCACAACAACCTCACTGCTGAAGATGCTGCAGGAGCCCATCAGGACGTTCCCTCAGTCCATGATCTCGCTGTCGCAGGCCATTATATCTCTGGAAAGGCTGGATAAGTTCATGACGAGCACAGAGCTGGTGGATGGCACGGTGGAGCGTGTTGAAGGGTGCGACAGCGACATTGCTGTGGAGGTTAGAGATGGGACTTTTAGCTGGGACGACGAGAGCAGGGAGGAGGTTGTCAAGAATTTGAATTTCAAGATCAGGAAAGGGGAACTTTCGGCCATTGTTGGGACGGTCGGATCAGGGAAGTCTTCCGTTCTTGCAGCAGTTCTGGGTGAGATGTACAAATTATCTGGGAAGGTACAGTTGTAATAATCTTTTGTAATTTTATTGGTTGGTGCATCTAATGTTTTGATGTTTATGAGTGTGTTTTCTTGTATATATAGGTTAGAGTGTGCGGTAGCACTGCCTACGTTGCCCAGACTGCGTGGATCCAAAATGGGACGATACAAGAAAACATATTGTTTGGTTTGCCGATGAATGTGGAGAAATACAAGGAAGCTATCCGAGTGTGTTGCATGGAGAAGGACTTGGAGATGATGGAGTTTGGAGATCAAACTGAGATTGGAGAACGCGGTATCAATCTGAGTGGCGGCCAGAAGCAACGGGTTCAGCTTGCACGAGCTGTTTATCAGGATTGTGACATTTATCTTCTTGATGACGTGTTTAGCGCCGTTGATGCTCACACGGGATCAGATATTTTCAAGGTACTCAATCTTCGTGCTGAGGCTGAGGCTCGCTATTCTTTATTTTAGTTGCAGTAAGAGTAATGTTTGTTTTGCAGGAATGTGTTAGAGGAATTCTTGGAGACAAGACTGTTATACTCGTTACACACCAAGTCGACTTCTTGCATAACGTTGATCAGATCCTAGTATGTAGCCTTTTCATTCACAATTGACTTTTTGTAATGCTGTGAAACAGAATTTGAACTCTTGTTGAGTTGAGCCAGGTTATGAAAGAAGGCTCCATCGTTCAATCTGGCAAGTACGACACTCTAGTGGAGTCTGGATTGGACTTTGCGGCTTTAGTCTCCGCCCATGAAGCCTCTATGGAGCTCGTTGATGTGGAGACTAAAAATGAGGACATCGCCTCCCCAAAGGTGAAAACTCAAAGATCTTTCAAACAAGGAGAGAGTAACTCTCAAGAGAAATCCGAGAAAAAGGGAGATTCCAAGCTCATCAAGGAGGAAGAGAGAGCCACCGGGAAAGTGAGCTTAGCCATTTATAAGATGTATTGCACGGAGTCATTTGGATGGTGGGGTGTTGCGGCCTTGGTGTTTTTCTCTGTAGCGTGGCAGGGGAGTTTGATGACAAGTGATTACTGGCTGGCCTACGAAACCTCAGATGCAAATGCGGATTCGTTCAACCCTTCCCTCTTCATTTCAGTATACGCCATCTTTGCAGTAGTTTCCTTCGTTTTGGTCCTTGTAAGGAGCATCTTGGGTGCGGCAATGGGATTGAGGACTACCCAGAAATTCTTCGGCCAGGTTCTTCATAGCATCCTGCATGCGCCTATGTCGTTCTTTGACACAACGCCCTCGGGAAGAATCTTGACTCGGGTAAATAAAAGATGTTTAAGTTTGGAAAGTTTAAAAGATTATTACATTGAGACACTAATCTTTGTACTTTCACTTACGCAGACTTCGACTGATCAAACCAACTTAGATTTCCTGATTCCGTTCTTCATGAGCCTCACCCTCGCCATGTATATAACTCTGCTCAGCATCTTAATCATCACGTGCCAGTACGCTTGGCCGACCATTATCCTCGTGATTCCTCTTGGCTGGCTGAATTTCTGGTACCGGGTAGGCCTTCCTCGTATGTTATGTTACGTTGGTTTTCTCTTATTAAAAATAGCAAAAATGAGCGTTTCCTGTGGTTTTCTAGGGGTATTACCTCTCTACATCTCGTGAATTGACTCGACTTGATTCCATCACCAAAGCACCAGTCATTCATCATTTTTCGGAGAGCATCACCGGTGTCATGACCATCCGCTGCTTCAGGAAGCAGGAGAGCTTCTGCCACGAGAATGTGAATCGTGTGAACGGTAATCTGCGCATGGATTTCCACAACAACGGGTGCAATGAGTGGCTCGGATTTCGTCTGGAGCTAATGGGAAGCTTCATCCTCTGCGTGTCTGCATTGTTCATGACAATTTTACCTAGCAGCATTATCGCGCCAGGTTGGTATCTGGATAGGTTTACTGCATTAGCGTTCAGTAGTTGAATGTGATTCCAAATCTTGCAGAGAATGTGGGCATGGCTCTCTCGTATGGTTTGTCGCTAAACACGACGCTGTTTTGGACCATATACATGAGTTGCTTTTTGGAGAATAAGATGGTCTCAGTTGAGAGGTTAAAACAGTTCAGCGTCATACCATCTGAGGCCGAATGGAAGAACGAGGACTCCTCCCCTCCGCCTAACTGGCCATCTCGTGGAGATGTTGAGCTCAACAACGTTCAGGTACGCCGTAATCTTTCTTTGTGAATGCAAAACAATAGTCTCTTAAATGGTGGAATCTTGGATGGAACAGGTCAGGTATCGCCCTGATACGCCTCTGGTTCTCAAGGGGATCAGTCTGAGCATATCCGGGGGCGAGAAGATCGGAGTTGTTGGTCGAACAGGAGGCGGGAAATCGACATTGGTCCAGGTTTTGTTCAGATTGGTTGAGCCATCCGGTGGGAAGATCATGATTGATGGCATTGATATCTCGGCACTGGGGCTTCATGATCTGAGGTCCCGCTTCGGAATCATCCCTCAAGATCCGGTTCTTTTTGAAGGAACTGTAAGGAGCAACATCGACCCGACAGGCCTCTATTCAGACGACGAAATTTGGAAGGTATTTATATCATTGGTACCGACAATAGGCCTTCTCTTGCTGAAAATTTAATGTTGTTATGCAGAGTCTCGAGCGCTGCCAGCTCAAGGACGTTGTGTCTTTGAAACCGGGGAAGCTGGACTCAGCAGGTAATCATCTCTCGTGCGCTTGTAGTAGGCAGGGAGGGTAATGAGTTGTGACAAAGTTTTTATTTCAGTGACTGACAATGGAGACAACTGGAGCGTTGGACAGAGGCAGCTCCTCTGCCTAGGAAGAGTGATGCTGAAGAAGAGCAGACTTCTATTCATGGACGAAGCAACTGCGTCCGTTGATTCTCACACGGACGGAGTGATCCAGAAGATTATCCGGGAGGACTTCGCCTCATGCACCATCATAAGCATTGCGCACAGGATACCAACGGTCATGGACTGTGATCGTGTGCTGGTCATAGATGCAGGTTCGTGTTACATCTTCTATTATTACCTATGTCCCTCACTCACATCTTTGTATTTTGTCTCGGAATAGGGCTGGCCAAGGAGTTTGACAGACCGGTTCACTTACTCGAGAGGCCATCTTTGTTCGGGGCACTGGTGCAGGAGTACGCCAACCGGTCCACACAACTGTGATGAGTCGAGACACATTTTCTATCAAGATGCCATTTTTGGTTTAGGGAGGAGGGGTTTGCAAGATCAACCTTATTAAAGCTAAATATGGACGGAAGTAAGGGCAGAAGGCTGTTTATTGTAATAAATATTTATGTACTCCATCGCAATAAGTGTTAGCTAGATTTAATTCCTTCTAGGAGCATTGGGCCTTATCATAACTCAAGATGAACGGAAAATTGTATGTTGCTTTATGAAATATTAATCCATGTGCTGTTATTCATTTGTTATATGTGGTCCCGCTGACATTTTCTTTTTTGGAATTTAACTTTTGCTATGACATCTAATATATTTATTTAGGATCATAGAACTTCACAAATTATATTCAATTAAGAGAATTATACTCCTATTTTGTGTTTGAAGTAGTAGAGTTGTAGTGTTTTAATATCTTTGCCACTTTTAATATTACTCTGTTCATAAATTAATAGTCCGTTTTACTCTGTCCAATAAAATTAGTCCATACTAAAACTGAAAAAGTTTTTTCATAACAAAATACTACCTCCGTCCACGCAAATTTGTCCCATTTTTCCATTTTCGTCCATCTCTCAAAATTTGTCTCATTTCACTTTTACCATTTTTAGTAGTGGACCTCATATTCCACTAACTCATTCCTACTCACATTTTATTATAAAACTAATATATAAAAGTAGGATCCACAATCCACTAACTTTTTCAACTCACTTTCCATTACATTTCTTAAAACCTGTGCCCGGTCAAACCGAGACGAATTTTCATGGATGGAGGTAGTACTGCTACTACTAATTAGTATAATTACTTTCATTAGAAGTAAATTTTGAATGGCCTACTCTTACTTGGAAGGCCCAAATACTTAGATGGACCAAATAACTAAAAAGGCCCATAAAGGAATATGAGGTGAAATAGCTAATAAGATTTGCAATTGTTAAACCCTAGCCCCTTTTGCAAAAACCCTAATTTCCGCAAACCAGAGGCGAAATCACAGCAATGGGCGGTTCACGGCGTAAGTACAAGCGATCAAGGACGAAAGTGCAAGTGGGACTGCCTAGGAAAAACCCTCACATATTCAAGCCGGCGTTCAATCTCCCCCCGAAATTGAAATCTCTGATCGACCCTCTCTCGAAATGGGATGAGAAGGGCAGCGTCATCGAGAATTACAAGACCTTCGGCGTCGTTTCGAATCCCAATTACCTCGGCGTGCGCTCGCGGACGGACCACATAGTCGAGAGTGATGCTCTCCAGATGCCTCCCGCGGGCGACCTGGTCGTGTCAGAGTCCGACCCGATTGATAGCGGCAGCGATCTTGAAGAAGATGGTCAGTGCTTTCGCTACCTTTTATTCCTTTATTTATATATTTGGTGTTGATTGCTAAATTAGCCATAGGTCTTCGATGTAGGAGTAGGTTTTAGTTTGAGTAAAAGCCATAGGTAATGCGTCTGGCAATCAATATGATGTTTAGAGCAAGTAAAGTTTGATCATTGCGAGGCTAATTACTTAGTACAAAATCTGATTGGCTCTTTTTGGGGCTGCAATGTACAATGGTTTGCTCCCACTTTCCTCGTCAGCTCATCATCAAGACACTCTAGTGGAACATTGCAGCCCCCAAATTAGGAGATCAAGTTGGTCATTGTGGAACGTGATAGTAGTTTCATTTACGTAGTTGCATGGTTAGAGTTCAGTTATTGTCTATCAACTTTCAAAAGATGTTTTCTTTTAGTTTTGATATATCCAATGACCCTTGATAACTCGTATGATTTTGAGCTTATTTTGTCTGATTCATATCCCGTTGAAAATGTGGGATAGTAGAAATTCTTGTAATGAGGATAACATATTCAATCCTCTGATGCTCCTTGTGAAGAGTAAATATCTATAGTTCTTTTGAAGATTTGCTCCTTGTATCTTGCTGTTCTGGGGCTGGGTTTTTTTTGTCTCTCGAGTTATGCGTATTATTGGCACATCAGTTTATGTGTTTTTGTTTGAAAGCTCTAAGGTTCTGTTATATATTGACAAACTGTATTCTTGAAGTATTGATCAATAAAACTCAGTTGGCATGCTTCTGAAATGTGTTATTGATTCATTTGGAACAATTCAGATTTGAAGTCGGCATTGGGAAAGAAGCGGTCTGATGGCAATCACAATTCCCTCCAACCACTTACGGCCATACAACGGCTACATGTCAGTCGCCTGGTAGAGAAGTATGGTGATGACTATCAGGTGAGAGAGAAAACAAGTGAGCCTGTTAATTGATTTCTGTAGTATGATTAATGTATCTGATGCATTTCTTGTTCTGCAGAGCATGTTCATGGATATCAAACTAAACAAGCTGCAACACTCTGTAGCAACCATCGAGAAGCTATGTAAAAGGTATCACATGTACAAAGATAAAAACCCGTTGCTTGTCGGCACATCAAAGTGATCCAAACAAGATAGCTCGTTGCTGGCTTCAAACCTGTGCTCTCTCTCTCTCTCTTAGTTTGTTTGTCCGAGGTGTTCAAATGTTGTCTCATGTGTTATTTACTTCAGGAAATGCTTTAGTTTGACCTAACAATCCAACTACTGAAGATTTTCAATAGAAACATTTTTTATATACGTGCATGTGTTTATTTTTTTGGCAAGATCACAAAACAACCAAAAATGGATGCAAAAAGAGAACTTTTCTACGAAACTCTAGTGACTCAGCTTAGATGCCTGTGAAAAGGCGGCACAGGGATTACCAAAGTTCCTTCCTCTGCTTGACTCTCTTTGATCGGCTTTAAGTCGTTCTGCCCAACATTTTGTGGTACTGCTCAAGCACAGAAGGGTCAAAACACGTAAGTATATGATTGAATAACGCAGGCATCTCTTGAGACAGTCGAAAATTACCTCTCTCACAGAGAAGAAAATGATGTGAATGCAATACGAGTAATCCATATTATCTATATTTAGTAGCTTCGCATATGATATGATGAGCCAAGTGTGGCTTAATGGCGTGTATTAAAGGATAAAATCACTGAAAAAAGTCAATTTAACTTCACGCAAACGATGCCTACAAAGGGTGAGTGGTATTTTGTGATGTACTAGTATAGTCTCTAAATTATAGTAATTCCTATTTAGAATAGTGAAGCAGTATCTTTTTTTGAAAGGGAAATAGTAGTTGCAACGTAGCATTGATATGCCTCTGTTGTTCTAAGAACTATCAACACACTTTTTTCTTCTGATTTTGTCGATAAAATGTCAAATTTATTTCTCCGTATAAATGTATGAGAATCGCATTATCATAATGATTTTGTAATCAAATCAAGCAAGGTGTGTTAAACCATACACTGCAAGCACAAGGCAGAGGAGATCCAAGGGCTCGATAATTTTTAATTTAAGTCCCATCAATAGTATAGACGATATGGCTACATTTTGCAATCTTAGAAATACTGGATTCATAGGTCTTGCAGAAATAGAAAACTATCTTCTTTAGATAACATGAGAGAAACTTAGAAACTCGACAATCAGTCAATAACACATTGTAGATTCTCCCCATTTACTAGCCAAGCACTGCAGCATTAATTCTCCATCAAATTACTCATTCACCTGATGGAAAATATGAGAAATGCTAATTAACATCAACAAAGTAGTAGATCCTGTGGCCATAACCATAACATACAAAGCTGAAAGAAATAAACCTGGAACGGCTCCTGCTTCGGCTCTGGCTTGGGCTCTTGCTACGGCTACGGCTGCGGCTTCTGCTTAAACTACGTTTTTTTGGACTCGCACTTGTACGTTTCTGGGTGTTATGATTGTTGAAACGAAGATATAAACATAATGGGGACAGTATTACATCAAATGACAAGATTTTGAATAAAAAAAGATCGCATTTTATACACATCCAGAAGGATGAAAAATAAGAGAACACCAATTGATCAAAGCATGACTAAACTTACAGCTGGTTTCGGGGATCTGGATCTTGAAGGAGATCTGCAAAAGGTCCAGAAACAACCCAATTTAATATCCACTAGTCCCTCTATAAAACTTTGATCCAGTAGCCTTGTTTCCACTTCCACATCATAGTGACCATCACCATATTGGGCAAGATGAAACTCACAGACATTTAGAATACCCATGAGAAGAAAAACAAGAATGAAAAATATTCATTTCACCCTAGTAACCTATCAAAGAAGAAACATAACCTTGATACTGGAATATGTGATTAGCAAAGATACCAAAAGAATCAATAAATGCTCGGATGGGATGAGTTGATAGCTTAGCACCATTGGAGATATTTTAAACATTTCCACAGCAAAAAGTTGTTCTCTTATTCAATTAGTCCAATATCCAGCTTCACCAAAGTAATCCATGATCTTCATGTTCCCAATCTAGCATCGATTGGACATTTGCTATGCTCATTAGAACAGAGACATCAAGAAGGATTCCAAAGTTACCATCTGGAAAACATCATACCTCCAACCCCAAAGAGTTGTAGCCAACTGAAAAAATTTTACCCAACAAAATCCTATTTGCAATCCCCAGATCGCGCATATATCCGTATCTATAAACAAGAAAGAGGTAATTCCAAGTTTGCAGAGGATAAAAAAAGTGATCCTTTGACAGCTGACACGGTTTTCCATAACTACAAGTAAGATGCAAAAGTGGAATGGCAAGGGCGAAAAGGGAATGGAGGCGCAAGCAAAAGCATACTCCAGTAAGGGCTGAAACCAAATATATCAAGTTTTGCTTATTCAAATAGTTCAAACAAATATTTTTCTGCCATCAGCTGCTGGCTGTAGTAACAAAATATAGTTATAGGTATTTGGCACTATCAGCTGTAGTAACAAAATATTGACAATTGGGTTCTATTGCGGAACAAAACAAAGCACGAGAATATTCAGAGAAATATATTTTGCATCAATCAGGCTTGTGAGTATTACTATTAGGAAAAATACCGGGTTAGATATTTCATGCTAATTAATACTACCTCTGGCCGCCATTAGGAGTCCCATTTCTCCGTGGCACGGGTTTTAAGACATATTAAGTAAAGAGGGTGGAAAAAAGTTAGTGGAATATGGGTCCCACTTGTATACATTAGTTTTAAATGAAATGTGAGTAAAATGAGTTAGTGGAATGTGGGACCTTATCACCATTTATAGTAAAAATGAAGCGGGACTCCTATTTGCAGAGGACTAAAATGGAAAAATGGGACTCCAATTCGCAGACGGGGGAGTATTAAACATCAATACAAACTTCAAATTTATTATTTTGTGCTAATTTTCTAGTGTACATATCCAAGCTCAAACTTAAACTTTTTTCAGTTTGTTATACTCCCTCCGTGCCACTCTAAGTGGAGTATTTCCTATACAACACGGGATTTTATGCAGTTTTGTTTTGTGAGTTGAGTGGAGAGAGAATACAGTAGGGGTAATGGTGTTTCAATTTTAGGAAATGTGTCTACTAGAGTGAGACATCCACAAAAGGAAAATGTGCCCCTTAGAGTGGGATAGAGTGAGTATAAAGGGTCAGCAATGATACTTGTTTAGCCTAGATTTGTGTTGTAAGAACATAAAAGTTTTTGTTTTTTGGATGCATTTTAAGAAAAGCAACAGCAATATGTAAGGAGTTCTATTGCACGACAAGAAATGTATTATATGGGATTATCCACGGTATATTGAATCGAGTAATGATGTCAACCAACAAATAGTAGAAGTGAAAGCACACTCTTATGCAAAAACAAAAAAATAAGATTAGTATATTCTACCTTGACAAAGACCGTGCTTTTGATCCAGAACGAGAACGAGATACAGATTTTGATCGAGACCTTGAATGGCGTGATGATTTCCCTTTAGGCGACTTGCTGCAAGTAGATTCATAAAAGTGTATAGCCTCAGTATTATATTTATAAAACAGTAAAAAGAACATAAATTGTATTGAAACAGCATTGAACCTTCTGCTCCTGCTACGGCTAACACTTGGGCTTTTGCTCTTGCTTCGACCATTGCTCCTTCCTTTTGAGTAGGCCGGACTGCGACTACGACTGCGGCTGCGGCTTCTAGAGCGACTGGAATCATATTCTTTCACCTGATAAAAAGATTTTTGGGATGATATTGTAATGGAAACTATCCAAAAAGAAAACTATGTACAAACTTGAACACTGAAGCATACATGCACTCTTCCCCGTGAGAAAGCATTCCGAAACTCAGAACCATCGAGCTTCTTGATCTGCATTGGGCAAAAGAAAAATCACTATTGAATGTAGGAGGAACAAATGAATGGTTAAAATTACTCGAACAGGGAAACAAACAGAGAAAAAGTAGTCATTTAAATATATTTCAGTTTCAAGAAATGGAAGAGAAGCAAGATGGCTCACAGCATATTTCATGTCATCAAAATTTGTGTAGTCTACTATCCCTGTCTTTCCTGAGGGAAGGAAAGTTGAAATCACAATAAGAAAAACATGTCCAAACTAAGAATCCCAAAACCAATTTCCTGGATAACATATGTACCCAGAATATGATATTATTAGCAATATGCATTTGTTGATTTGTCAAAAGAAGATATGCACATTGATATAAAACATACCACTCCCCTCGTGGAAAACTTGTGAGAAGCAAACGTCTCCAGCTCGACGCATATGATCCTGAATATAAACAATAAGACTTAAGACCAATGACCAGCTAAGTGGTGTGTATCAGTATGACAAGAAAATGGCCAATATTGAGAACCAAGAAAATGCACTCTTACCTTAAGATCTTGCCATGAAGCTGACTGAGGCAAGCCGGTGATTAAAACTGGAATATGAGGCCACAGGAGAAAAAATGCAGTAGTGTCAAAATCTTAAACATTGGATGACATTTACACTTTACATATGAATTTATGTATCCACCTCTATATTCTGAGCGCCTAGAAACTCCTCCTCGGGGACCACGACTTCCAGTATGACGATCTGCCGATGATGAGTTACCACGCCCACCATGTGCTAGCTCAACCTGTAACCAAATATCAAAATTATTATTAACATACCAACAGATGCATGCAAAAAGGTGACAAATGACAACCACAAACAAATGCCCACCCGTAGGCGATGCCCATCAAAATCATAGCCATCACGCCCTCGTATGGCATCTTCAGCATCCCTTGACTCTTCAAACTGTGGTGAAAAGGTAGGGATTAGAATCTTCAAGGAATTAAAAACTCAGATATAAATCAAACCATACCTCAACAAAAGCATAGCCTGGAGGCCTTGGGGGGATTTTAAGATCAATATGCACAATTGGTCCATACTGCAAGTAAATGAAATTGAAAAATGTCAAGATTGCAGATATTAAGATGCAACTCTGAAATCTTTTAAGTGGTGGTTCAAGTTCCCGAGTATTAAAGCTAGATTTCAACACAGCTGCTTCAGTCAAGATTGATAAAGAGTAAATCACTCAACATTAACGTTAAAAAGAGAGAGAGGAAAAAAAAAAAACCTTGTAAAAAAGATCCTCCACCTCGCGCTCACGAACGTCCCCAGGAAGGTTGCCAACATAGAGAGTTCTGCTAGAGCGACTCATTCTTGCTAAAGTTATCAACAAAACGCGAATAAGTTACAAGAATTTTAATCCTGATAAAATTATACACATAAACCATGTAACTTTCCCAGAAAAAAAGAAATTGTGAAAACGAAATTTGCTAAAAACAATTATATAAATACTAGTAGTATCTTAGCGAAAATAATCGTCAGTGCTCTGTAGTCTGTATTACGACAAGCATAAAAAGATGGCCTCAAAGCTTAAATTTATGCATCACAAAAAAAAAGCGTAAATATCATGAAATAAATGTCAAAAATAAAAGACATTCAGCAGGATTAAGTACTTCACTGGAGTAATAATTATGGAGAGGCTCAAAATGGGGGTTTTACCGATGGACCGGAGCGCGGAGTTCAGACGATTCAGATAGAGAATAATACAGTAGTTGCGAAATTTAGGGTTTTAAAATGCTGGCTGCAAGCAAAAGGGCAATTCGGGAAGGTGACGCAAGAAATACATATCATTATAGTTATTATCCATAATTCATTAATACTACTCTTACTTCTTCCGGCCCCTAATAATTGTCCATTTTGATTTAGCGTGGGTTTTAATAAATTGATAAATTTAGTACTAGTATATTTTTTATGGACGGATGTAGTAATTTATTGTGAGTGATGCTCCTTTCGTTCCCTCATAATTGAGACGAAACTTTTCGCAGAGTTTAAGAAATTGATGTTTAGTTTGTTAGGTAGATAGATAAAAATGTAAGAGAGAGAAAAATACCTATAAAAAATAGAGTACAACATTAATAAAGTTAGAAAGAGTAAAGTAATCGAGAAAAAAATGTTATATATGGAAATGACTCAACTATAAGCGAACTTCCAAAAATTGAAAGATGATTCAACTATGAGGGAACATAGGAAGTAAAATACATAATTTAAAATCGAAACACCAATAATGGTCACCAAATTTCGACTAGATCTTCTTAGAGTCAGCCGTGACATTGGAATCGCGAGACGACTCCGCCACTGTAAGTACTCGCGGAATAGTGGCAGCAGGTTCTTGGTGCAGGAGGAGGGGTGGAAGGGTTGTTATAATATTCTTTACTATGACGCTCCACATGGTCGTCGTTAGAGACCATACTTGTATTAAGATCATTTTAAAAAATTATTTGCGATGAGTAAGAGAGTAGTTTTTAAACCCCGCCACCGGCCACCCGTTGAAAGGCTTTTGGTCTTAATCCGTAAACTCGATCGAGCAGGTTTAATTGGATTATGCTAAAGGCGGATTCAATACACTTGTGGTAAAAAAAAATATTAGTTTTTAGTGTGAAATTTATAGATGTATTTTAAAAGTTTTGGAGGATAAAAAATGAAATAAAAGTGAATATATTTGTTGGGAAACAAATCTAATTTGAATTAAATAATAATTTTTTTATTCTTTTTAAAATATTTGAAATGGTCGAAATAGAAGCCCACTTACAATGGAGCGAGTGGGCTTCACGGCCCAGGGGCAAGACCATTGATTTATCAGGCTTCTTCAATCGAATTGGGTTAAACTTATAAATTACGCGCGTCGGAATCTGTACAATAAGCTCGAAGCAAAAGCACCCTGGTGCACGAGAATAGACTCGTCGTTTACTCAGACAGCAGAAAAACCTCTCCAAGTCCACAACTCACTAGGCAAAGGTTTTTGCTGGTTGCAAGTTTGATTGCTGAATTTTGTCGAAGAAATGGCGTCACCTCCGACGCCGTCCTCGCCTCAGTCGAGTTTCTCTCAACTTCCGGTTGCGGCGATGCGAAATAAGATTGTTGAGAAGATTTTGGAGAATCGCGTAACTTTCATCGTCGGCGAAACCGGCTGTGGTAATTGATTTGACTGTTTTCTACTTGCGTTCTTCATTACTTGCATTTGTAACTTGTAGATGCTTTTCAATATGATATTTCCGAACTACAGTACTTCCGATTTTGATTCTCCTACTGTTTCCAACTGCTGGTTTTAGTTTATTGCGTGATGATTTCATTTGAAACCGGTTCCATGGTTTGTATTCATGATCAGCAAAACTAGTTACGGCAATTGATTTCTCTCTTCAACCGCATTTGGTTTCATTTGATATTATGCATTTTAAACTGTTCTATATATGTGATTTGTTTTAAAACGATTTTATTTGCATTCATTTCCCGATTAGCTCTGCCAATTTTGGATTTGATAATTCATTCTCCTTCCGTTCAGTTCTGCAATTTGTTTTAAAATCATCCTTTACTTGGCAAAGTCACTGCCTATCAAGCTGTTCACTAAATTCTTACACCTTAGGCAGCAGTTTTTCTGCTACGGAAATGTTGTTGTGCAAAACTGCATAAAACATGATGGCAGCATTTCATTGCTTGAATAATGGTATTGTACCATTGATTTGATTTGACTTGGTCAGGCCCTTCACCTGGATGAACTGTAGTGTGGTGCGGAGTGGATGGCACAAGTTTAAATATTGGGAGATGCATTTTAAGTGGAGATGAGTCTCAAGCAGTATTGAATGTTGGATAAGTATTGGTTAGTGGTTTGTTGAGCCCACGAAAAATTAAAGAACGTGCAGGTTTATTTTGTAAATGCTGATATAAGGACTATTTTGTCTTAAAATAGAAGTACTACACTCATGGTGTATAGATGAAAATGTCATAAGACCACACTCTTTGTGGATGGAGGGAGTACCACTTTTCGGTACATGAGCAAGATTGGTAAATGTGTTTTGGCAATTATTTTCTATGTATATATGTATAGATTGTTTTATTAGTAGACTTTTATGAGCTGTGTGGTTTTCTTAGAAGTTTTGTCTACTTGCATTATTGATTCCAGAATGGTCTTACACATGGATATTGATTCCTCTTGTTGTCTACTTAAAATCAACTGCTTATATTATGATATTTTTTTCCCTCAATTTCAAGGAAAGAGCTCCCAGATCCCACAATTCCTACTAGACGAAAATATAGAGCCCATACTTTGCACACAACCGAGGAGATTTGCTGTTGTAGCTGTTGCTAGGATGGTAGCAAAGGCCCGCAATTGTGAAATAGGTGGAGAGGTCGGGTACCACATTGGTCACTCACGGGTCTTCTCAGCTAGGTACTTTTGTTGTTAATGTTTCTGCAGCGATAATTTGTAAGTCCTCCAAAGGCTATTATGTGATCATATTTCATTAATTTGGGGCCTCTTGGGAGTCAACTTCCCTCGATCACAAGGAAAGTGTTTCTGCATACGCGATGCCCAAAGCTCTATGCTTGGACAGTGGATACTTGGTGATCTTCATGATCTGTTTCAAGTTCATGATTGTAGGACTTCAAATTTATTTATTAAATGATTTTCTTTAATTTCCATGTATAGGCATTGGATTAGTAAGCTTTAGTAAGGAGAGACGAATGCTCCCTCCGTCAGCAAAATCTTGTCCACATTTGACTCGACACGGGTTTTAAGAAATGTGAAAAAAAGTGAGTGGAATGTGAGTTCCACATTTATATATTAGTTTTATAATAGAATGTGAGTGTAATGCGTTAGTGGAAAGGGGACTCCATTTACCAAAAATGGAAAAAAGCAAAGTGGACAACATTTAGCGGATGAACCGAAATGGCAAAAGTGGACAACATTTCACGGACGGAGGGAGTATTAGATTATATGACTTAGTTTGATCTTTTAATGTCATTTCCTTCTTAATTGGGTCTCATATTACGCGTCATATCATGAGGCGGCTTAGGGTGGAATTGACAAGTCATTGGGAGAATGATTCTGAAAAGTATACTGCGAATTTTGGCTGAGAGTTGATTAATGAATATTAGTTTTGCATTGTTACTCGAGCTATAAATTAACTTTGAATAGCAATTAACTTTAAAGTAGAAATGATACAACAATTTTTTGGTTTTTAATTTTAACTGTCCGCATTATCTCATATGTGGTGCCGCAAATATCTCATAATGGTGGTTCAAGTTGATTTTTGGCTTTTCCTGCTCTGCATATCACACTTGTATGGTTGATATCAAGGCTTAGTGATGATACTTAAACCAATGAAACACTAAACCAGGGTGCTGAACACCTCATGTTTAAATGTCTCTTTCCTCTTTGTGCCTGCCTTAGGATGTAGGGTATTGTTACCCTTTTTATTATATTGCAACAGCTTATCCTGTAACCCATCTTCTTGGTTCTGAATGTCGGTCTAATAATTTATCATCAATCAGGGTCTTTCCCTGTTCTGCTTACTATTATTGAACTTAAAGTCCTTGTGTCATTTCTTATTTGTCTCTACTCTCACACTTTGTAATTATTAATCACCGTCTATGCTGCTTTATTCAGCCGCTGTTATTGTTTTCTGACTAGATATATTTTCTCTTTCAGCTCCAAAATTGTTTTTAAAACAGCTGGGGTTTTGTTGGACGAGATGCGAGAGAAGGGATTCAAAGCCCTTAGATACAAAGTTATTGTTCTTGATGAAGTGCATGAAAGATCAGTGGAGTCTGATCTTGTTCTTGTTTGCATAAAGCAGTTTTTACTTAGAAACAAAGACTTAAGGTTAGCAGCTTTTTTCATTTAACTATCACTCATTGTTATCCTAATATATACAGCTCTATACAAAAGCCCACATGATAGTGAACCTTGATATGATTATATGATTGATTCCTTCATGTCGTTTGTAGGGTGGTTTTGATGTCTGCCACTGCAGACATTTCAAGATATCGCAGATACTTTGGGGATCTTGGTAGGGATGAAAGATTAGAAGTTTTGGCAATCCCAAGCACTGAGATGACCACCATATTCCAAAGAGAAGTATTGTACCTTGAACAGGTATCACTGCTAGAGTTTATTGGGTTTTCTGTCAACATGCTGGTCATTTTCAGTTGAAATTTCCTGGCATCGTAGGTTCATAATTATAATAGATTTTCATACTTCCCCTTCTTGCCAAATATTGTTACTTTCTGTTTTTTGTCTGTTTTACTCCCCAAACAGTGGACAAAATCTTTTCTATATATTACTTTCTATATTTCAATAATGTGCTGATTTTGTGATCAGAAGCAGCTATTATGCTATTAAAAGTCTCTCTGTGTTGATAGATAAGTGAGCTTCTTGGAATGGAAAGTGAGAATCTTTCTTTGAAATACTGTTCTGCGCCAAGCCCAAAAATGGCCCAAGCTGATTTGAATCCAGAAGTGCACAAGCTTATCCATGATTTGGTGCTTCACATTCACAAAAATGAACCAGATATAGGGAAGAGTATTTTGGTTTTTCTTCCAACATACTATGCACTGGAGCAGCAGTGGTTTCTCCTGAAACCCTTTGCAGAGTCCTTTAAAGTTCACATTTTGCATCGTAGTATTGATACTGACCAAGCGCTCAAAGCCATGAGAATCTGGAAGTCCCATCGCAAGGTAATATCTGTTCTATGTCCCATTGCAAGGTAATGTTTGTGGATGATGATAAACAAATACACATTGTTCAAAGCCAAGACGTCTCTGCAATATTATCTCAGAAATTTATAAATTTAACTGTACTAATTTTAGCTGAAACATCACTGTTGATGCAGGTTATCCTAGCCACAAACATTGCAGAGTCTTCAGTCACAATTCCCAAAGTAGGATATGTCATAGACTCCTGTCGTTCTTTGCAAGTATTCTGGGATGATAGTAGGAAAACTGATTCAGCAGGGCTTGTTTGGGTTTCAAAATCTCAGGTATAGTGACCTATGTATGGTTCATCTCATGTTTGCTTGGTGGTATTTGTTGACACTTATTTTTGCATGCCATAGGCTGAACAACGCAGAGGGAGAACTGGTCGGACTTGTGATGGCATTGTGTATCGGATCGTGACTGGTTCCTTCTATGGCCAACTGGATGACTATGAATCTCCAGCAATTCTGAACTTATCATTACGAATGCAAGTACTTCTCTTGTGCTGTGCTGAATCTAAAGCTATTAACGAACCTAAAGGTGATTACCTTTTAGATTGAACTTCTTTATCTCCGAGAAGATGATAATTGTTTTACACCCTTTCTCATTGACTTCCAATGTCATGAAACAGAGTCAAAGTGTGAGGCAACTTGCAGATATGGGTTTTGAGTGATAGATGATAAAATTTGCTAATAATGGATCACCTTTTACACAATGTTGTGCCACGCTTGTATTCCTCATGTGTTTTACCATCTTATATTACCTTAAAGTTTTGTGTCCATTGTCAATTCAATGTCTCACATTGATTGAATGGGAAGAATGCTTTTATCTTATATCCCAGTCATGCTTGCCAAAGATGACAGATATATGTATTGTTTTATCAGTGTTGTTACAGAAGGCCATGGATCCTCCAGAGTCTTTTATTGTTGAGGACGCACTAGAATTGTTGGTTCACATGGGTGCATTGGAGAAGTCATCTTCTAGGGGACGTTATGAGCCTACCTATTATGGACGCCTGCTAGCCAGCTTTGCTTTGTCATTTGATGCTTCTGTCCTTGTTCTAAAATTTGCTGATATTGGAATGGTACGTGAAGGCATTCTATTTGGTATATTGCTGGATCAACAGCCTCTGCCCATTCTGCGTCCTTTTGGTCTGGACAATCAGGTATCAGCTGCTTAGTGGTTACTGGTAGAGCTTAGCTTTTGGTTTCTGACCTCATAGCTATCTCTTATATACTGATTGTGATGCTTTATTTCTTTAGTTTGCGGAATATGCCAATAATTATTATAGTGGAAATAGTAAGATTACTAGCCTTGGTAGGAAGGAGGTGTCATACATGGGCAACTTCTGTGCATTTCAGTTTTGGGAACGTATGTTGAAGGTAATTATTACTCATTTATGTGCTTTGTTGGATTTGAATCATACTAATATTTTCAAATTATTTCATTTTAACCATGTTAGTTCAATGTCTTTCGTATAGGACAAGTTCCGGGTTAAATACCTCATGAGCATCGTTAAGTCAGATGAAGCAGTAGATGTGGAACTTCAGAGTGAAGAAGAGTGGTGTTCATTTCACAACCTTGTCCTACCTGCTCTCAATCTTGTTAATGAGACATGTAAGATTCTTCAAAGCTCCATGACACCTGGTTTTCATTTGCTTTATCCCGATAATGTTGTTTGCAGATCACGATATCCTGAATTTGGTGCACCGTTTTCGACCCAAGTTTCTGGCGATGTCTAACAGTATACCAATTCATTTTGACCCGTATGACTTTCATCATTCCTGTAATCTCAAATTCGTTGAGAGCAAGGAAGCCAATGCTTTGATAGTGAAGGATGAAGAGCTTGGGCATGATAATGTTACAATGAAATGTGGTGCTGTTCCCTTTGTCGGACCTTATGACTTTCATGCAGAAGAGGTGGCGAGAAAGTTTGAATCTATAGTCAAAGAGGTAATACAATTTGGTTTTCCACATGTAGCTTTTTGCGACATAAAGATGACCCCTTCTTAAATTTCCATGCTAAATATAGATGAGAATCAAGCTTACTGAAGATGTATCAAGAGAACAGAATACGTTGACCTACGATAATGGACAATACACTGCTGGGGGTGCAGCACTGTGTAGATATTTTGTCAATGGCTTGTGCAACAGGGGTATCCAATGCCCATTTTCTCATTCACTTCAAGCGAAAAAGCCCATATGCAAATTCGTTTTCTCATTGCAGGTATATGCTCCAGGCCTCCAGTCTTTGCTGCAAATGCATTTACCTTAAATTTGTTGTCTTTAGCCTTTAATGAATTAATGAACTCTCCACATATGATTGGCACCAATCTCTAATAACTGCTGTGAATATAACTTTCTGACAAGTGGTCTGATGCAGAGCATTTAATGATCTTTGGTTTTGAAAGAGCAAGGCATTTTGCTACTCTCTTCTATCATTCTAAGTTCTGTAAGATGTCTAGCGGGTGAACTTGGGCAAGGTAAAAGGGAGTTTTTTATGGAAAGTGATGACATCTCTTCCTTTTGATGCATCTATCTAGTGAGATTGGTAATACATAGAAATATGTGTGTGTATATGTAATACTATGATGTAGTATAGCACCAAACCTAAGAGAAGCAACCATTAGTCTATACAGTAGTAAACTATTTCAGGATTTTCATGGTATTCTAAGTTGAAAATAAATTTTGTTTCACTTAATAGTTTGCTTTTCCATAAGATTTCCTACTTCGGAACTCTATCATTCCTGCTATTGCATTTGATCAGTTGGACATCTTTGCAGGGGTGCCGTTATGCGGATTCATGTTACTATTCTCACGATGCTGATTCCATAACTATTTCTGCTAGTCAATCGAGTTTGTGTCTCCCAGAAGATGAAGATGTCAGTAAAGAGTTCCTTCTGCAATTCTTCCCTTCATCTTCTGATGAATGTGTGCTACTATTAGATGACATTAAACTTCATTTTTCTTCATACTTTGCTCAACTATACAATCGTTCCTCTATAATATCCACCACTTCTGAGACTGATCCCTTCCCTATCGATTCACCGATGAAAAGCATAAAGGTTCTGTGGGGACTTAGCCACCCGTCCGAAACGATCATATCTACAGAAGCAAACAATCTGATTCCGTGGAGTAAAGTCAAATGTGTGCTCTGGTTTCCTAGATTTGGTCCTGAATATGGGGAAGGACACCTGAAGAAACTGGTACAAACTTTTTTCAGTTATCTAGCCATCCGGATTTTGGCAGATGACCTGAAGGAAGTGCGTGTTATCCTGACCATGAACAATATGAGATTTTCAAACTTAGAGGTAATTGAAATGAGCATTTGGTTGAGTCCTTACATATGGAAGTCAGGCACTATCACTCCTTACATTTGGGTTTTATATGATGTGTATGTATTGAGTGTTTCAATGCTGTATCAGGTGGAAAAACTGGCAAGGGAAAGCTTTTTCTTTCTTAAAGCATCAGTTGGGTTTGATGAATCAAGCTTCGGGGAGTTGTTTGATGAGGTTACCACGAAAAAGTCGATGTTGGTATCAAAGCCCATCTCTTACGTTTTTGAACTGTACCCACCCTCGGACATACAGTTTGGTGACTTTAAAGCTTTTCTCAGCCAGCAGCTACATGGTGCCGTAGCTGATAAACTGTAAGTAGTTTGTTTTTTAATTATGGCAGATTGTTTCCGAGGTTATCCGGTGATAGATACTTTTATAAAAAAATTTGTATATACTCATACCGCATTACTGGCAATGTTTAACTTGTCCTGGTTTCCGCTGGAGAAGAGACATATTTCTGGGTTTTGATATCTAATTCCACACAGGAGGCATAGAGACACTAACTAACTTTTATATTGTCTTTTTTGTGAATGGCTTTATTTCATTTCCTATTCCTATGCAGTCGTAAAACTATCATGGTCCCAAAAGAGTGGCTGGTCCCACATCAATCGACAAATCTCGATTTTGAGTTCAAGGATTTTGTGACAACGACCATTTTCCGGCATGTGATATCTCAAGTCGTTTGGCAGAATTAAGTCTGAGCTCATCCTCATCATTTTGAGTTCGCTGTACAACTATTAATAGTAGTATAATGATGGGAACAATACTTCTTCAACGATAATTAGTGCTTCAACTTTTTCTAATTAATAAATAAAATGACAAATCACCATCAAAATAGCACACCACACCTCGGTCTCTCATAACCTGTTTAGTTGCCTTCTCTTTTTCCATAAATTAATTCATTCGTATTTTTTTTAATATTTTATTTTCTCTATTATTTTAGTACTGTAGTTAAATTGGAAAGAGATTTGTTTTGAAATAGGACATCCCTTTATTTGTGCATCTGTAACTGTAATCAAACAATTGATTTGCAATCAAAACAAATTAATTTGGTTAACCGTTACTATTTTTCAAAGTAAAACGCAATAATAAATCAAATATAATACCAACATTAACATAATTTCTACTCGTAAAACTTGTTTACGCTCTCTATAAAAAGATTCCATTGGAAATCAAAGTATAACAAAAAAAATTTGAAATCCACAAAAGTAAATACTGCTCCACAAAAGATGTCTTACTTGACCATAATCTTTGTTTGTCTAGCAATATTAAGCCAATGCCAAGCTGATTTGATAGGTGATTTTTGCACCAGATCCAACAATCCCTCTCTATGCGGTCAAGTTTTAAGATCTGACCCTCGGTCAAATGGAGCAGATGCTCGAGGACTGGCTAAGATTGCACTTGAAAATGCAGTGTCGGCCACACAAGCCTCGATAGACGTGGCCAAGAAGGTGTCCAATCCCAGTATCAAAGGGATAATTGACACATGCATTGAGGTCTTCGGCGATGCTGTGGACACATTGAATCAGTCCAAGCCGTTGATACCGAAGCAAGATAGGGGTAGCATCAGTTCACTAAGAACCAAAGGATCAGCAGCTCTAACTGATGTTAATACATGCAGCGATGAATTTGGAGCAAACGAGCCACCTCAACTGACACAAGCCAGCGCTAGGGCCTATACATTTGTTCAGCTGCTTCTCATTATTGCTAATACTTTGCAATAGCCAATTCATTGCAAGAATATGCTTGTGTTGTGTGCTTACTGCTTAGTATGGGCCACTTATTTATTGCCACTTTGAGATTATAACAGTGATTTGGCATGACAAATGCGTATCGTCGAGTAATATTTCTTTTTTACCGTTACTGATATATCAAATCAAATAAATGATAGAAACCTCATTTTGTTGTGTTTCACTTAAGTCAAAATATTACGACTATTGAACCTCATTCAAAACCACTTGCGTATACTTTCAGATTTTAAGTATTCTATACTTTCAGAAAAGAATGTATACTAGAAAACCAATACAGTACTAATTTAATCTTGTTTTTTAAAAACCATAGTCGACCCATTTTGAATACCATACGCATGCATCGAATATATACTTGAATCAAGTTAAATATGAGATGTAACGAGATAATGAATCGAGAAAATCAAACTAACAAATCTAACCAGCAAGTTTCACAATGCGAGTCAACCTCAGAAAAACTTCCTTATGATACCAGTCAAATAAATATCCATATTTTGCTAAAACGAAAAATGTTAACATTCGTTTACAATCCAGTAAACTGCACAGCTGCAAACATTACTGTCTCAGTCTAGCGTAGGCACGGTAATCATCAATGACAGCTTGAGCTGAATGAGCTCCACTGCATTGTGGAGAAGGGTAGCTGCCTGTGCCAAATGTCTACATAGAACTGAGTGGCAAACCAATCCCACCAGAAACACAATTGGTAGAAATGAGCACACATCCAAATACACAGGAGTTGGTAGAGTGGAGAATTTCATAGAAATGAACATCAAATGAAGAAAACTGGACTGGGAATGGAAGATGTAAAAGTAATATAAGAGTCATGTTGACTTGCTTTGCTTGCCTCTATGGACTTCTTGAAGATTAAGCATCATACAGATTTTGAGTCTAAAACTAACTGAAACAATGTACAAGCCAGCCCAGTAACACCAGCGACTTGTTTCCAGTTCCGGGTTCCAGCACCAAAAGCTGCCCCAGCAATAACACCGGCCGACAAAGTATTAATCTACAATCATTTCAAAAGAACAATAGTTACAAAAATCCATTCATCAGCATTGTCTACGGGCCATGAGTTGTCCACTAACCCCTACCGAGATGGCAAGATGCCAGATAAAATGGACCTTCTACACTCAATTTGACAACTGTGACTTTTCTCAATCATCATGGTAATTGGTTGAGAACTACAAACTTATACTATTTGATCTACTACATTCATTGCCATACTCTTCTACATGGAATCCCATATCATAAAGTGAAAAAAGGCAAGTATATATTGACTAACCCAGTCATTCCGGCGCCGATATCTTTGCATTCCACAGTGAGAAAAAGAAAATATTGCAGCAAATAGTCCTAGAATTATGAGAAACAGTAGAATCACATAAACATTAAACATTCTCAATATCATGGTTAGTGAGATTTTAGCAAATAAAATAATGATATATCCAAAAGTTGGGAACATAACTCTGCAAAGGTGTCTACTAAGCAATTGTTTGAAGTAAACAGACTGATCTGTTGACATAAATAGACAGGGTGATTATTTACCGCAATAAAACCCGCACTTGCCAACAGTCTTGGCCTGCCAACAGAATCATGGAGCATGATATATTAGATTAACAGAAATCACAAATAACCGTATAAAGATAAGTGCCAACGAAGCTTACAACGTGCGATGCTCGGTAGCTTCCAGATAGACCTACAAGTATTCCCAAATCAACATAAGCCCAAAATTCATAATAGAATGTTAAAAATTGAAATCAAGTTCCAATTTAAACAGTACAATGAACACAAAGCTCAAATAGTTATTTCCTTCACCTAGCAAATTCATACTCGCCCTATTTCTACATTCACTTGAAAAAAGCGGACAAAAATTCATATACGCCGTTGAGAAGTAACAATGAAATAGTATGAAACTAGACATGTTTCCGCTCATTAACTCCCCCAAACACCTTACACAAAAACAAACAAAGAGCAATTGCAAAAGAAGAAGTCAAATTTACCTAGTCTTTTAGCATCAAAAGGGCCATAGCAAGCACCCCAGATAACTCCAGCCTGCAATAAAGATTGTTCGTTTTACACAAAAAACAAAAAACAAAAAACAAAGAGTCGAACCACTCGATCGAGGCGCCGATTTAGAATACTTACGGAGCCTAGACGGAATACGGAATCGACTGCGATGGAAGAACATGGCATGTGAACCACTGGATCGGCCTCCATATTTTGATGGATTAATTAATTAGCTCCGACAGCTTATTTTCAATCAGCATCCGCCGGGGAAGAGCGGCGCGCCACCGCTTTTGTAGTTTAATTTCTTTTATTTGATAAAATAATTCCTCTTTTTGGATAAATAAATGGGCTTGGATCGTATATATATATCGATTTTGGTATATGGAAGCCCACCATGGCATCAGATATTATCCCCTGGTTGTACGACCCGGTTTAATCAACCCGGGAACCCAACAATACAAAAACCCTAGCTTTCCCTCTCTCATTCTTTCTCTCATCTCGTACACACGCACCACGCAGTTGGCGGTCGACTCAATAGACGTAAGCTCAGCTCCATCTCCATCTCCATCTCCATCTCCATCTCCATCTCCATCTCCAGTAACTAATTTCGCCTCTACTTACATGTATCTACGCTTCCACGAGCTCAATTTGAAAATTCTCTGATTCGGTTGCAGGAAATCGGCGAAAATGAGCAAAGCTGCGGCGGCGGCGGGAGCTAAAGGTGGGAAGAAGAAGGGAGCGACCTTCGTGATCGATTGCACGAAGCCGGTGGAGGACAAGATTATGGAGATTGCCTCGCTCGAGAAGTTTTTGCAGGAAAGAATCAAGGTCGGCGGAAAAGCCGGCGCTCTCGGGGATTCGGTCACCGTAACTCGTGAGAAAAGCAAGATCACCGTCACTGCCGATTCTGCTTTCTCCAAGAGGTGAACTAATTTTTTCAGTTAAATTGATTATTCCTATTCCTGGTTTTGTTAATAATAATAGTAGATCTCGTAATGGTTGGAGTTTATGTTGACTGCTTGTAGATATATGTCTGCTTTTCTGAATGCAGGATTTGGTGATAGAGCGTAGAGCTTTTCTATGCATATTATGCGAGTGAAAGTTTGAATTCTTAACAGATATCTGTGGCCTAGTGTTTTTATTGGTTGGCCCATTTATGCTGCACAATTTTTTTTATTATTTCTTACTTATGCTTGCTACTGGCTTGCTCATATTCAAACATGATTAAGTTTGTTGTGGAACAACTTATAAATCTGGAGAGACTTTACTATGCAATTTACAATATAGATATTCGCAAGCGGTAATTTTGATTAAGTATAACTGTTATAGAGGGTAGTATATGTTGTTGGGGTTGTGCAAGCATCAACTGGTTGAAATCATCTCAAAAGGAATTGTGATTAAGTTTATGAAATGACCTACTATATTACTAAAGTAGTACTCCATCGTCTTGCTTACAGATTTTTCTTATCTGCTACTCATTTATGATATAGCCTATACACATTGTTTGAAAAAATTATTGGTCAATAAGTATTTGAAAACTTATTGATCAATAAGTATTTGAAAACTTATTGATCAATAAGTACTACTGGTCTTGTGATAAAACAGAGAGATTAAGATGTAGAAGCTATTTAAATTTTGAACAGGAGAACATTAGATTTGGTGTTTGCTTAACCTACTTTGTTTACTTTGTTATATATGACTGTAAATCGAATGACCTGTGTGTTTTGCACCTAAAGAAATGCATTGCCTGACTTTTGCTGTATGAAATTTCTACTTATAATCTTTGTTGGTAAACTTTCAAATGAAAAGTGAGGTGTAAAACTTTTCTGACCATACAATTTTGGCATTATAAGTGTATTTCTCTGAAATTAAAGAAGAGTAAAAGAACCCAAAAATGTTCTAGGCGCCATTGGAAAAAGTTATTGTTTTTGTTATTATCATCGTTGTTATTGCTGTAGGTTATCAAATATAGATATACGGAGTAGTATTTTTATTTAAGAATGATAGCAGTTGGCAGTGTATGGCTGCATATTTTGTATTTTTGCTCTCATGCCCTTTGTTTCTAATTTTCTGCCAGTCTTTGTAATTTTCAATGGACTTAGTATCTTTTAATCTGCAGGTATATTAAGTATTTGACTAAGAAATACTTGAAGAAGCATAATGTTAGAGATTGGCTTCGGGTGATTGCTTCCAACAAAGATCGCAATGTTTATGAACTGCGCTACTTCAACATTGCTGAACAAGAGGGCGAGGAAGAAGATTAAACGAGCAGCTTGGGGTTTCCGATGCTCCACTTTTTGAATCTCTTGTTGCTGTTGGTTTGTTCTTTCATCCCAAAGCTTTCAAATTCCCTAGATTTTGAGCTTGGATTTAGCTATCTTGTTTTATGTTACTTTATTTTATATTATACTCCATTCAGCAGCAATATATCCCTTTTTGTTTTTTAAAAAACTAGATCCCTTTTTGAAGAAGTGTATTTGTGGTACAGCTTTATTGCCTTGATGCGGTGAGTGGTTTTTAGGCGTCTCAATTCCAAGGTTGTTTTGCATATATATATGGCCTTCATTATGAGATGGAGGATACTATGATGTGTTTGACATTATGTCTACGAAACTTATAATGAAAGCCGTGATCAGTGCCACACCATCGTCCCCTGTAACATCTCTCACAGGCATTACCATGAGAGGGAGAGATCTTGAAGCAGATTTTGTTGAGCTGTTCAAACATGGAGCGAGGAGAAAGGCAGCCCATGGCTAGCCAGGGCGGCGATAGAAGTTTGCACCATATATGCTATCATTGGCCCCATGCTTAGATTTATTCAACAGCAAAAGTTTTACCGTTCTACAAGAGACAATGCAATGACTAAAAACATAACCCACAAAAAGATTATTCGCAGGTTGGGCAAACATATTCATCAAAATACTAATTTAAGTCCATGATATAGATACGAATGTGAAGAAGTACAGCCGGCTTTCCATTTCTCAATTGAAAGAATGCAACTGCTGGGGAGAGAAAATTTTAACATACAACAATCCTCCACGCCCTCATCCTTGATCACCTCCGACCCACGCGCTTGCAAATTCTTCCGGGCAGAGCAGGTTGTGAGTGAGGGAGAGGTTGAAAAGAGAGGGGATTCGGGCAATGATTTGCTTAGGGGAGATGGGAGAGCGGAGAGCACATTCTGCTCTGCCTCCGCCGTTTCTGAGCTATCATTGCTCATTCTTGAATCCATTTTCAAGGAATGCAGAAATTTGAGACGAAGATGATAGATTACAATGTTTGATGTGTTTGCATCAAACATTGTAATCTATCATAACGGCTTCCTTACATCGCAGTTATATTTTGCGCAGTAATTTCAGTCCTTATAATGGTATTACTACAACATAACGTTAATCAAACTGTGCACAATAGTAATAGGTTAATCCTCTGCAAGAAGCTACATAGAGAGCAAACACCAAGTATGAGACAGAAATAGAAAACTAAAAGTATTAATCTACCAAGTAATTACACTACGAATACACCGTACAGCTAGGACCTGGGCTTGGCTTAATCTGAGTGAAAAAAACAACTAATCCTCAACGACTTGATCTATTTCTTTGCATAGGTGACCAACATAGGATGGTCCTCACTTATCTTAAATCCCTGAAGCCCCTGCATTGCAACTGTTGACTGCATCTCATTTTCATATTCTATGAAAGCAATTCCAGGCTTAGCTTCAACCATCCTAACTTCCTTAAATCCGGGGCACTGACTGAAGAGCATTTGCAGCATCATTGAAGTTGTTTGGTGCGGTAGATTTTGAATGAACAATATGTTATTTGGAGGGGCAGGACCCTCTGGAGCAGCTCTAGCACCCATATATGGGATCTGGGATAACTGCACCACATAAAGAAGAATGATTTAGGAGCTTCTTCACAACAAACAAATAGGGAAAGATGATGGGAACGCAGAAACAACATTTTCCAGAAGAGAAGGGCAAAAACACCTCAACAGAGAGAAAGTGGTGCACACAAATAAAATTTAGTTAGTTTGAGCACCCATGGCAAAGATTGCAGAGGAAATTATTTTCCCATGTGAACTTCAATAGACATAAATAGTGATAGAAATCTTAGATATAAATAATGAGTAGCTCTTGACAGAGCACTTACAGGAGGGGCTGCACCATAAGCACCAGCATATGCGGAATTTAGGCCCGCGGCTGCTTGGTTCGCATCATGCTGATCCTTCTTCTTTCTTCCTATAATCGAAGCATACAAAGACCAGAGAAGAGTAATGAGTCTAGTAATTATGATTACGTAATACCTAATACAAAAACAAGTGTTCCATATAAATTTGAGAGTGTTCAGCCATATACACATTTCATTATAATTATTTTGCTTCAGTCAAATACATATATACATGATAGGGTTCATTCAAATACATATATATACATGATATGTCTCCTGGAGATTATCCAGTTACAGTGGCAAATATTAATGATCTGGATTCACTTCTATCAATTCTAATCTGTCATCAATGTAATTTTGCTAGTACAAAGAGTCATTAGAGTAAGAAAAAGAGGGTTCATAGTTTGGAGTGGTTGGCTCATCTCACTCACATAGTGTATCAAGTACAAGAGAAAGCCTCTATAAATCAAAACCAATAAACTTGTCATTAATATGCGCAGATCATAATCTGTTGAAAGTTAACCTCAGAGTAGTCATGCGAAAAAGAAAATCATGCCATGAAGCAAAGAAGGAAATGAACAATTTACTCAATCAAAACATATTATAACAGAAGGCGTGATCAGACACTTATTTCAAAATAGCCATTCTTCAAAAGAAGCTCATGTTCCCTCCTTATATGTCATATGCAACCTAAAAAGATTACATACCTCTGTCATCATGCTTCTTTCTTTTCTCTCGAGGTACAAAAGTACCATCTGCCTTGGCTATGAGATCAGACTTTGACTTGGCATATTGTATCCGCTGAGATAAGCAAAAGGTAAATAATTTCAACTCGAACTCGAGGACTGCAGTAGTTAACAACGTTAAATGTTTTTACAACCACACACTAACGAGTAAATAATGAGTGGTAAGGTGAATGTTCCATGACCCTAATTTTGGAATCGTTACTTTCAGTGTCTGCTAGAGTTTTTACACCTCATGAGGAGGTCCAGCCCTCCAGTAGAATGTGAGCAAATATAAATAAACCTCATACACACACAAGGGGATGGGTGGAAACATTAATTCATGCTTTGCTGACATTGCAAACAGGAAGAGCAATTAATAACGGATTGCTATATAAAAAAAATAAAACCAACATAGAGATTCAATATATTGACAACTTTCACTTCCAAAAGTCATAAACCTCTTTCTTAGTACCAAAGAAGTGATTCTATAGTTCAACATAGTTGCTTCAACTGTCCCAGATACCAACTTATCTATCATCTAGAAACCGTTAAACTAGTCGCTTACTGATGTGGGACTTCAATTATAAACACAAAACTTGTTGTAGTGTTTTTGCATCTTCGCTCACAGGATGGACCTTTACACATCTACACCCATACTCAGACCTCAAGGTCCTAAATAACAAAATCCGAGAATACTAACGATACAGAAGTAAAACAGCATCCGAATTCCAACACCAGATTTTCGTAAGTTAAACTTCATACTGCAAATAATGCATGAACAAAGTCATGATAGCACAATCTAGAAACCAAATTCTCGTAAGTTAAACCTCATACTGCAAATAATGTAGGACACCAGAATGAAATGAAATTACAGCATCAAAAATGATAGAAAGAAATTCAGAAATTAAGAAATTTCATACCATTGGCTTGTCGTAGAACGGAAATCCCTGCATTTGACGAAGCGCATTGGAGGCGGAAGAGACCTCTTCAAAAACGACCCATGCTTGGCCCTTATGCTTTAGGGTTTTGAAGGCCAATACCTCCAGTATTTTCCCGAACTGCGAAAACACCGCGTGCAGCGATTTCTTCAATTCTATCAACATAAGATTAAGCATAACCGATGATGAGTCCACCAAACAACACAATAAACTCCTCAAAATGCCAAATTCTCAGCACAGCCATCAGAAAAAATACCGTCGAGCTTAATTTTCTCGTTGAGATTATTAATGTAAATCGTCTGATTCGAAGCAGTTTCCGAGCCAGCGGGGGCAGGAGCAGGAGCAGGGGCAGGGGCGGGGGCTGGTAGTGCCTCTTCCATGGACACTGGCTCGCTATTTCTTCTCCGGTAATCGAGAATTTCACCGCGGCTACGATTAGACTGAGATTTGAATATTGAAATGAGGTTCGTGTAATTCGGGCCTATTTTAGTGGGCTTTGTGTCCACCACAATATTATCCAAATACTGTTGGGCTAAGTTTATAGCCCAAACTTGACAGGTAGAAGCCCGGATATTTTGCACAGGCAATGTAAGGCCTAATTACTATTTTAAAAATTAAATTCTGTTTAGCTTTATATGATTTGAAAATAGAATAATAATACTATTCAAAATTTCTCAATTATCCACCTCTGATCTAATATTGCACTTCCATATTTTACGTGCCTGACATAATTTAACCAAAACTCTTGATTTAAATAACTGTTATCCCAAAATACAATATTAGGAGTACTAACTAATTAAATTAATAAAACAGAAAAGAATTTGTGGAACAAAACAAAACAATATACACCTCAATAAACGTAGTAAACGTTGACCACCAAATTGCGTATGCTTGAAATCCAGTGGATTTCCGACTACAACTCTCCATTTTTGGATTTTCCTTATACTTTAATCCCCTTCTCTCTATATATATGGCAGCTTCTTCTTCCATTCTCAACCCTTGGGCGCCTCCAAACCTTCTACAAACCACACCAGAGGTTCCCTTATTAAACAATCCAATCCCATTGTGGAAATTCAAAGAAAAAAATAAAAAATAAAAAAATGGCTCGTTCTTTCTCCAACATAAAAACTGTCTCTTCCTTCATCGCCAACCAAATCTCCGCCGTTGTTACCAGGTTCGTTACCAGAGTTTAAAAATATAAATAAATAAATAAACACCATAATTAAATTGATACGTACAGGAGGGGATACTCTGCTGCGTCGCAGGGGCGGGTTGTCGGGGCTCCGAACGTGGTGGTGAAGAAAGGACCGGTGAAGGTCGGGGAGAGCGCATGGGTGCCCGACCCGGTGACCGGGTACTACAGGCCTGAATGCAGTGTCAAGGAGCTTGACCCAGTGGAGCTGAGGGAGATGATGAGGAAGAGCAAGAACAACGCTAAGTGAACCGCACCCGCCGTGGAAACGGCCTTTCAAAATGTGATCTCATTCGGCCCGTTACTGGACACGGATCATAGATCAACAATGCATATAATATGACCAGATTTTTTTTGCCGTTTCCTGGTATTATTACTACTCTGCTTTTATGTATATATATGCTCACAGTATTTTTGTTGCTAATGTTATTAATATAATAGTATACTCCTACTAGTAGATTTTTGTTTGAACTTTTGGAGTATTGTTCCGCATAAATCAAACAAAAGCTTGTTGAAAAACACTCCTACAAGTCAGTTGTTGCATGAAATTTGAAGTTGATTCATAAAGGGACTTGCTGCTGCAATCAAATCACAACACTAAATGAAATAAAAAGCAATTTTGGGCTAGTAGTCAGCGTATCACAGTTATAACACATCAATTCAATTTTATAGACGTAAAGAGGAAATCAAATACACAATGTTACAATTGTTCGGTACACGCAAATAATAAAAATGATACATACCATGTGAGAGTTTGTATGATTTTGCAATAAAATGAAGAGAAATCCTGATTTTTCATTGGACTGATCCAAACACCATCACATTAAATAAAGTGTCCGGAGAGGCAACGCATTAAATTTTTGATCCACTTATATGCTCCAATCTCATATTTCATTTACTTAGTAAACAAAATGAAATACAGGACCGAAACATGACGGAGATGCCAACGTCGAATCAGAGGATATTTTTCCAATAGAAACCTGAGAAGAAAGTTGGGAATAAATTTCTATTAATACTTACATATAGTATCAGCATATCAGAAATCAAAGCTAATCCTGAAACATGTGCTATCATAATCATCACAGAAGATGCAGGATTAGAAACCAAATTACGTAGCCGAAAAGGATGATGATTGTGCTGAAAAATCAAGCTCAGACAACTTCAATGCTTAAAAATATAGTACTGTAGAAGAAAGAGGAGATAATAATTGCTCTCTTCTGAAATACTAAAACAAAAACTCATACTACAACGGAGTTTAAACATTTATCACCATCTCAATCAGAGTGACCTAGAGGAGATTTAAAGTTCATTAGAGTTCTGAGATGTAACACTCAAAAGAGTGGTAAAAGTCTGGGTTAATGCAATGACAGGTTCTGATACGAAACAGAAATGACAACGTAACCTATTCTTTTGCTCACCGAAGTAAACAATCTTTACAAACATAAATAGTAAAACGAGACAGTTCAGGAGTTCAGGTAACCATGATTATGATCCGTAATATAGCCGGACAGAAGATAATAGTAATTGATAAACTGAGGTAGCAAAATACTAACAGGTATAGGACCAATTATCCAATATATATTCAAATAGTTCATTTTTTCCATAACCACAGGATTGTCTGCCTCTCGGTTTGGACAGCTATTTGATATATAAAGCATCACCACAACTGGGTAATAGTGGCTCATAACTTGTCAAATAGTCCACATGCAAAACTTAAAACTGTCTAAAAGTGAGGGTAACAAAGGTTGAAGTATGAAAGTCATAAAAACTGTGGAGGCTGTGAAATTTGTTAAATCTTCCAATTGTCCTTACTTTTCTAAGAAAACCATGAACTGAACTGTCCTGTTTTTATATCTCGTTTTAATTATTAATTTGGAAGAAATTATCACCTGAGCAAGGCCAGTTTGCCTTTACCAAGGGCTTTCCCAAATTCCCGTCTCATACACAAACCACAATGGCACTCTTGCAATTCACTCAACTGGCATTACTGCCCCATTCCTAAGCATACAAAAAGCCTAGAATACAACCTTTTGCTCGTTCTCTTGTTCGTCTACAACTCTTTGAAGCTCCCTTGGAGAGTAAGACTAATGTAAGTAAAGATTGTTCACTATATCTTAGCGGAATAGTGGTGCAAAGGGTTAACCCCACTGAGCATCTTTAGTCTTTACAACACCTAGTGAATTCGGCAAAACTGTGCTTGGCAGAAAAGCCTAAGGTTTAGCTCTCCACAGCTTTGAAATCAATATTTACACCACCTTTGAAATCATTTTTTCTACCTCTATGTTCTATCCAGAACAAACCAAACCACCCACTAATTTGGTCACCTACTATATAATACAGAACCATTTCATATAGGAACATTACTGAATATCCCTAACTCATAGGCAAAGTGAAATTGATGCTATTCAGTTAAACAAACAAAGAAAGAACAAATTGAAGAATTCATCCAATACATAGACACACCTCGGTTTAAATCGAAGAAACAAGAGGAAGGTTTTCCCCATCCAAAGCATTGCAATCCAATCCACAGCCACATTGCGGGCATATAAAGAAATTATGAATCCCAAAATCAGCAGATGCAATTCCAACGGAAAATTGGAGGTTGTCGGCGTTTCTGGTGACCTCCACAATACTCAACCAGATAAACAGCACTTTGACTTTAACACCAGATAAATCAGTCAACTTATTTTGACGTATGTAACCGCTGATCACAGAGCTGTACTTGAGCTGATACGACCCTTCCAAAGAGAAACTGCAAGAAGCGTTCATATAGGCGTTGAATTTGCCGGTGGTCTCGTCCAGATCATAGTGTGTTACCCCTATTGGGAGTATACCGATTGGGAAACCGTAGGCTTGGATTGCTTCGTACGCTGTTGGAACGCCGGCGGCAGCGTCAAAGAGGAAGAGGAAGAGGAGGAAGGAGAGAACAACGCTGACTTTCGATTGCATTCTGCTAATTCGAATATTCCAGATCGTCGATTTGATTTTATTGAGTTTTTGTAAATTGAGTTTCTACTAATTTTGGGAAAAGAGAATAGTAACAACTAATCCTACTACATAAATCTGATGAGTCACGCGCAATTATTTGGGCTCAATTTCCTTATGGAGTACTACTATACTCCATGGCCCAATATGAACATTCGCATACAAATCCGTAAACATTTTTTATATGAATATATATAGTTTGGATGTTCTAATATGATGAATTGAAGTGAGATGCCAATTACGAATTGTGATGAAACACAGATTTAAATCGAAAACAATCTGACCTGCATCAAAGAGACGCAAAAGGTTTATTCGAATCGGGGCATTTAAATCCGCAGCCGCAGCGCGGGCTCTCCTCGAAATCGTTGGCAGGAAAACTGGCGGACGCGATCCCGACGGAGAGCTCCAGATTGGCACCGTCCTTGGTGACCTCGACGATATTCAACCACAGAAACAGAATTTTAACCTGGATTCCGGTGAGATTCATAATCTTATTGTTCGAGATCGTGCCGGTAATGGTGGTCTTGTATTTGAGGTTGTATCCCTGGATGGTGAAGCTGCACGTATTGTCCAAGTAAACGGAGAATTTGCCGGTGGAGACGTCCAGCTTGTAGTTCGACACCCCCTCCGGCAGCAGGCCTTGCGGAAGTCCGTACGATTCGATTGCTTCGTACACCGTCGGCCGCTCCGCCACGGCGCCGACGACCACCACGACCAGGAGTAGGAGTCGCCGGAGGGAAGACATCTGCGAATTGAACTGGAGCAACGGATCACGGATGGATCGATTTACTTACTAATGGTTTGACCACAACTCTGTCAGTAGCACCCAAGTTGTGCGCATATTCTAAGAATCCGCTCTACTTTTCTTCCTAGACTATTTTAGTGTCCATACTCCAAACCAAAACAAAACTATGCTCTGTTTTTTTGGCATCATTCATACCTCAATTCAATTGCTTTGAATCCAAATTTAAGAATATAGATATCCACATTTTAGGTGCTACTTTAGTTCACTAATACATCTTCTTCCGATCTCATTAAAATAAGTAGTCGAGGTTCATGTTATTATCATGTGTAGTGTAGCCGTAGGAGACTCATCTATATTAGACTAAATGCAACGTAGTGGTCACGTTGGCATATACTCCTAATATATGGAGTAATATTTATGTGATATGTGATATACACTCGTTTAAAAAATGTACTATATGAGATGAATTCAAATAACTAAATTGCCACTACAATTATTGATGGTTTGGACGTCAATATCGCGTTGAAGGCAGGCTTTATATTATAAGCCCATGCATATGATTAGGCCGAAAATTGTCTTACTTGGATACAAAGAAGTTGCAGTTTATGTCATTTCTTCTCGCTTCCATTTACACCATTTTTGGGCCTAAAATTAGCCTTATTAATATTTTATTAGTAGTAAACTTTTAGCTTCCGTATTTATTCACAATTAAAATTTAAATAATACAATAAAAAATTATTTCACTCTTATATGGAAGATGGCATATTATTAAAATTCACATTTCATTATATTATGATGCTTTAACTCGTAGAGCTTTAATAAAAATAAAAATAAAAATAAAAAATTAATAGTTATTTAAATCATATATATGAAGTTTAAAATTGGAACCTTAGATTTATGATCAGATTCCAAGATTAAAGTTCCCGAATAGTTGAACAAAAATTAGGAAGCTACAAACACAAATAAGTACTCCATATAAGTAAACGAAGCAAATAATGCAAACATGGATTAAACTTTAAAGTAGGTAGAACAAGTTCAAAAATGGTGCTCATAACGTTACAGAATTCTCAGCGAAATAGATCCAGCAATCTCATGAGAATGAAATTTTATTAACATGATAGGCAGTTAGGCACATCAAAAGTGAAAATCGATATTGGTAGGCAGTTTTTGTCATAGAACTTGATTCTAGCATATCACATAACAGCAATACAAAGAGCCACACGGCTGACAAGAACTATAAAAATTGTTTTTAACTACAGTGAAAGACAAAAGATGGTGAAGTGGTCAACTGGAACCGTGGCAGTCAGCATAAAATGCTACGACCCGAGTGATGAAGAATGAAAGCTCCCACAGGCCACAGTGTAAGGTCATCTTGAGCTGAAGAGCTTAACTCTGAAAAAGTTGCAGTGAGAATATGAGTATGTAATCGGGTGGTACAGAGACTAGATTCAATTGGTTTTTGCTAGAGTTGCAACTCTTACCTTGTTGGCAATGTTGTTGGACAACCAGTCCAATCCCTCGTAGAGACCTTCACCAGAAGTTGCACATGTGCTCTGGATGTACCTGCACGTACGGAGTGCATAAGATTAAAAGATGCCTAACTTGGAGGGGAAGGTACTCAAAAGAGACTATACCAATGGCGTTGACGGAGGGAATGAAGGCCCAACTTGTCAGTTATTTCTGCAGCATTCATTGCATTTGGAAGATCCTGCTTGTTGGCAAAAACAAGCAGGACAGCATCCCTCAACTCGTCCTGAAAAGAAACAAAAAGTTTCGCTCTGTTGTGGCACAGTTTTCTATTTGCTCATCTGAAACAGTCAAAAGAATATTGATTTACCTCATTCAGCATCCTGTGCAATTCGTCCCTTGCTTCAACTACACGATCACGATCGTTGCTGTCAACAACAAAGATAAGGCCCTGGGTGTTCTGGAAATAATGCCTCCACAATGGACGGATCTACATAACAGAGTATATCAAATTCTGGTAAAAAAAGATCAAACTTGAAGGTGGTCAAGTTAACATGAGTGCATAAATTTCAGGGGAGAGGGGTGTATGGAGTGGAGATGCTTGCAATAATATACTAGCAATTATTGACTTTAGCACTTAATTTAGGCTTCTTTAACTGTTCAGATCCTGCACATGCGGATATTAGCCCCAGTTATATGCATTCTACTTAAATATTTGACACTTAGATGCACACCACAGGGGCATAAACATTTCCATCAGAACAAGAGCAAGACCTTTCTAATGCTTTAGGTAAAGAAAGGACATAGCAATTGACACATTAACAATCAAGAGACTTTTTTAACCCACGGATTTTCTTAAATTATAGTAATTCATAATGAATCCATGTCTGATGCAGGAAAAAAACCTAGTAACATTGGATCATGTAAATACTCAGGAAAAAGAGCAAAGCAGTGAAATGCATACCTTGTCCTGACCACCAACATCCCAAACAGTGAAGCTAATGTTCTTATATTCCACAGTCTCCACATTGAACCCTGAACAACAGTACTTATTCTCATGAGATTAAGAGTCAGGAAATTTTAAATGGATTAGTTTTAAGGTATAGTTCAATATTCCTGCAGGGCAAAGTTGAATATACACTTAATCTTGTAAAATCATGGACTGGGACATTTTAAAAAGGAATGCACATCGCACACGCGCACATATACTAGGGTTTTAGTGATACTCCATTGAATTCTCTGTGAAAAAATAAGAATGGTGAACAAGCACATAAAAGCTTTGAACAAGAAATGGATGAATTTTCGCTCATAACAGAATTAAAAAAATAGGCATAGCATTCATCCAGTGAGAAGATGCATCCACTGCAGATATTAAAGATCAAAAAGGTTAAAATGATTCTCATTTGTTACCAACATTTAGTACCATTTTCGCAGACACAAAAATGTGCAAAACGAAAAGGATGAAACTTACCTATAGTAGGAATTGTGGTGACAATTTCTCCAAGCTTAAGTTTGTAGAGAATGGTTGTTTTACCAGCGGCATCGAGACCTACCATGAGTATACGCATCTCTTTCTTGGCAAAGAGCCGGCTGAAAAGCTTTGTGAAAGACAGCCCCATCTTTTAGCTGCCAAATACCCAACCTACAAAGCTAGGATAAAAGAAAAGAAGAAAACAAGCATATTCATTATCATCTGAAATAAATGATGTGATCTTATAAGACAAAACCAACGAAATTGTATTAACTCATGTTAACTTCACTCTAGCCATTCTTACCCAGGCTACAAGATCACCAGAACTGAATCTGCTGATCAGGCAAAATAAAATGGAATCATCAGGACAATAAGACTACACTAATATTCTCCAAAATACAAGCAGAAACTATCGAATCCTACATCTGGAGCAAATTAAAACACGAGATCTACCACGTTCGCGACCGGATCAAGAAAATTGAGGACAATTAAGCACAACAAGGAATTCAAACCACCAGCTCATGAGATCGACGATGAAATTACAAAAATATAATGAATCCAATTTTTTAAAGTTCAAAAATGAAATCTGGCACAAATCATACCGGATTCTGCATATCATATTCATAGGACCAACACAAATCGCTATAATTCAGCTATAAACAGGATATAGAGAGAAGAGAAGTAATTCTTACATTGAAGAGGAGCAGCGACGATGGACCGGGGTTTAGAGATCTCTCCAAAAGAACGATGACTATTTTTATGGTGGTGCGTATTTCTTTTTCTTTTCTTTAAGTCTAGTATGATTTGATACATGGAATTGTAATTGTAATTGTAATTGTAATTGATATTGAAAAATTTAAAATTCAATGTTTAATAAAATGAAGTACTTAATATTTAATATTATTTGATATCAAAATTAAATTTGAAGAATTTATACACATTATACACAAAATATATACTATATACCGGAAATATCAAATAAAAATGTACAAATATGGTTTTGCATATCCAAACAAAAGTTAAATCACAGGTCCCTTATATCATTTCAAATCCTGGAAAATCAAATGTCGGCAAAAGGCGAGCGGCTGCAGTTGGAGAGTGAGTGTACAAAAATGCCCCTTACGCATTTGGCAATATTTTGTTCGAAAAAGTGTTTAAAAAATACAAAAGTAACATAAACTAGCCAAGTATATAGTAGAAACCGCAAATGTACATCACATTAAGAATAGAACCTTAATATGTAGATTGACTTTAAATTTTAATGCCTGTATTTTAGCTCTTTCTACTGCAAAGATTCATGAAGTTATATTTGATGAATCAAACACATATTTCAAACATCAAATATAACTTAATCAATCTTTGCAGTAAAAGCTCACCAAATATTATAACATATATATATCAATAATAATATAGGCACCACATTAAACCTCTAAATTTATAGAGAGTGTTTGGGTTCATCTTGACTAATGTGCTTGCATGTAGTGTAGGTCGTGCTTGATCATATATCGTTTATGAGATCCGTAAATAAAAAATAGCCATATCTAGAAACATTCTAATTCGTATGATTATTGTTATTTTAAAAATTAAGAAGTTAGAGTAATTAGAAAAATGAGTGGTACAATGCATAGAATCAGCCTTGGTTCATTACATATTTACAGATCAGTGACTTTAAACGAGATAAAGATAAGTCAAAAAGAGAAATATAGACTAGTGATTGGGGTGAACAACATTAATAAAACACAAAGTATAATAAAAAAATCTTTTACTTTTGAAAGAATAACAAAAAGCCGTTGAAAAACTTGTGTTAATCCTTTCCGATCCCCTGCTACAGTTAAAAATTGTTTCATACTGTAATTACCAATTCACTTATAATTACTCCGTAGTTTATATGATGCCGCCCACCTCCCCACTCAGTTAAAAAAAATGGAATTTCTCTAAGACATGCAAGAAATTTGTTTTAGTGGAACTATATATATGAGTTTGAAATTTTGAGATTAGAAATTTTTATAATATTTCATTGGCTCTTATTGTAATGGTAGAGGATTTTCCACACCAAATACGAAAAATGGACAATATAAATAAGAAAAATAACTTGTCCCTCATTGGCTCTTACTGTGTTCGTCACATCAACCACTCCCCATGCGGTAAATATTTCCACGGAAACATTTTTACGCCATAAAAATTGATATATATAGAAGAACCACAAGCTAGAAAAAAAAGTTAAAAGTATTAATATCAAATTCATAATTTTCACCTTTTTTTCTGAATAAGCATCCAATAATCAAGATCTGCAAACTAGGCCGGATAAATAAACTGCACCAGCAAAATTTCATGCCTGGAACTTTATGTGTAAAGCCTAAGTTGATCAATTTGATTCTTAAATCCCATGAAAAGCAAATTACCTAGCTTTTTTACCGAAGGTTGAAAAAGCATATATATTAATGCAATAAAACTTGTTCTTATTCCTCTTTGGATGACAATACATCACTATATGTGATGTAGGCTCTGAAATCTTTTTTGACTTGCACCCTTTCATCGAAAGATCGACCGATAAAAAATCATACTAATACTTTTCAAAGCAAATTATATAATACTAGTATATTATTTGAAACTAGTTATATTTATAATTATATACTTGTGCACGGCGTATTCTTGACCAAATTCCTGCTTGTTCCGTACTGGGAGTTTATGATTATTTCTTACATAATTAAGTATTGAGTATCCAGTTAGAACCGTAGATTAAAAAATAATATATGCAGTGATCGAATATTAGTCAACAAACTATCCCATTTTAATGAATTAATTATGTTAAATGGATCGATAAGTGGGTTAGCCACCAAAAGCTAAAGAAGTCAAATTATTCCCCAGAAATGAAGTGATATATGTTGAATGGAGAAATTAATATTCCTCACTTGTATTGATACGATTTGTTTCATAGTATGGCGACATTTCTATTTTTAATCATACAAAATCCAAATATTTAGTAGGAGTACTAGTATAAATGGCACGCATACTAGGTGCATGATGAGACGAGACATCCGTGCAACCTCGATCAAAATCATCTTTGTTTACATAGATGGGCGATACCTTGGAAGCTAGAAATGGCAACTCAGGTATGAATAATAAAGAAGATATATTAAGCGTCAAAAAGGGTACATGGTCTTCGCATGAAGATTCCATACTCATCAACTACATCGCAGTTCATGGCCAAGGCCGTTGGAATGTTGTTGCTCGAGACTCAGGTACGATTCGTGCAACTACAAACTCAAATGATGTAATTAATGCAATCAAGTAGAATATTAATTTGGATAAATGTTACTAGTACATTTATTTTTATACTAGGTACACACATGCATGCTGAAACTTGCATGTTTATTTTTTGCATATATATTCTTTTGTTGATTTTCCCCTGTGATTTAAGTGAATGAGAGACGATCATATATATTATCATGGTTTTTATAATTAATAAAGGGTTGAGGCGGAATGGCAAGAGTTGCAGATTGAGATGGAAAAACTACTTGCAACCAAATGTTCGACGAGGGAATATTACAGTTGAGGAGCAGCTTTGCATTATAAAGCTCCAGTCCCTCTATGGAAATCGGTGCGTCTAAGATTACATAGTACTCCTTTGTAATCGCTTTAATTAATTAAGATATCGCAGGTGGTCGAAAATAGCTAAGTTGTTGCCCGGTCGAACTGATAATGAAATCAAGAACTACTGGAGAAGTCAAGTTTTAAAGCCTGCAAAGCAGCTGAAATACGACACAAATAGCATGGAGTTGAGGGAGTTCGTTCGTGACATATGGCTTCCAAAATTGTCTGAAAGGATTCATGCCAATAATAATAATAATAATAATAATAATAATAATAATAATAATAATAATAATAATAAACTTGCAAGTGTTAGCGGGGTGATGATGAATTACAGTGCTGAAAGTGTTGGAATGGATTATTGGTCGAATAGCATTTCATGTGATCAAATTGCAGTCACGAATAATTTATGTAATAGTAATAGTGACTGCGGGTTTCATGATTACATGCTCGATTTTGGGCAGTAGTAGTATTGTATTATGGCCTTGAATTTGATAGCCCCTCCCTGCTTAGTTCGGTAATGGTGTATTATCAAATAGATGATGTATTATTGGGCATGTATCTAACCAATTCAAGTATTGTGAGCTATATATACAGTATACTTATGCTTTGAAATTTAAGGGACGGCAGAAATTGGGAAATCGTTTTTTCTGTTTCTACTCGTGTTTCATCTTCTCCTATTCTCGCATCATTCATAACTAACCGGTATATGCATGTATTCAACAATATGCATATAATTTACTTTAAGGCTCCTAAAATAAGTAGAAGCTAGAATTGAAAATATATATGTACTACAGTACTAGTTAAGGCTTCTTGTAAAATCAAATTTACTAACAAAAACACTTCATGCAGCAGAGAAGGTATGTAATATGTATGCATATATATAATATATGTAATGAGTTCTCATGTATATATATACTATACTGCGTAGATATGAATAAGAAGAGAAATAAGAAATTAAAAGGATATTAGAAGCATATGCAAGAAATGAGAAGTTGACTTTAGATGTGGTTTGAATGTAGCCACCACTAGAAGATGTTGAGTGATGGATCACAGCTATATATGTATATTATATGGTGCACTCATTAATTGTTGCTATCTCAGTTGTCTTCAACCTTATATGCTATTGCTAATGGCTAATCTATTCAAATGGGGACAATTTTGGGGACCTCTCACTGCCATGTCCACCACAAGTCCCCCCTTTCACTAAAATGACTGGCCTCTTCTTGCGACTACGTACCATTGAAGACGAGTTAAACTGATGCTAAAAAACAAAAAAAAGAGTTAAAATTAGATTAATAATATTAGCTGAATATATCCCATCAAATCATAAATCCACCAAATAAGTACTAAAATCGACGGGGCATTATATTAGTGTGAAAAGTGTCGGTATCACTAGTATTTGTAGTGCCATTTTGTCCACTATTTGTTCATGCAATTTGATTCATCCCACAAACAATCATGCCTCGTAGATTTCATGTCCTATTCACCGTTAATCTCTTCTCCATCTTCCTCTCATGTCCGAACACACTTTCCTCCGACTGGAAGCTGCGGCTGGCGGAGTCGAATAGAACACAAGTAACCGTGAGCCAGGATGGGAGCGGCGATTTCATGAGCATCAATGAGGCAGTCAGCAACATTCCCCTTCACAATACTCGTAGGGTGGTTATACGCATAAATTCCGGTGTTTATAGGGAAAAGGTGAGCATCCCTAAAACGATGCGTTTCGTAACTTTGGTGGGAAATGCGAGCGACCCTCCGACGATCACGGGAAACGACACCGCATCAACGGTGCGGACATTTCAAACTGCTACTGTTGCCGTTGATGCTGATTATTTTATTGCAATCAACGTCAAGTTTGAGGTGATCATCATATTTTTCAAAATCATTATTCATTCCTAGATCTATACTAGTATATTTGGAGCTGTATTGATTAGCAGTTATGAAATCAGAACAGCGCGACGCACATGGTGGGGAGGAGAGGCGAGCAGGCGGCGGCGCTGCGGATATCAGGGACAAAGGCGGCGTTCTACAACTGCAGCTTCTACGGTAGTCAAGACACCCTCTACGATCACAAAGGCCTTCACTACTTCAGCAACTGCTTCATTCAAGGCTCCGTCGACTTCATCTTCGGCTACGGCACATCACTCTATGAGGTAATTTGGACTACCTACCTTTCCATATTAATCAACAAAAAAATGAGGTTATACTATTTTTTTGTCAGAATTGCTATCTGAACTCGGTGACGAAGAAGGTGGCGTCGGTCACAGCTCAAAAGCGGTCGGATTCATCAATGGCGAGCGGGTTTTCGTTCAAGAATTGTACGGTAACAGGGACCGGATCGATCTATTTAGGAAGAGCGTGGGGAGATTATTCGAGAGTCGTGTTTTCTTACACATTTTTGGATAAAATCGTTCTTCCCCAAGGATGGAGCGATTGGGGCAACACATCTCGCCACCAGTAAGTCGTCATATAGCTACACTACTGACTACACTACTCAGTTAGTATGCTATTTTAATTAGGATATAGTGCGCGCATAATTCATCTATCCACATAAACTAACCTAAAATGTGACTTTTTACAATGTTTTATTTATTCATATTCTTCCGTGCCCTAAGTACTATGGTGAATATGTTTTACTAACTTAAACTTTTACTCCATATAGGAAAGTGTATTATGGTGAATACAAATGTACCGGAGAAGGAGCAAACGTGACGGGTCGAGTAGCGTGGGCGAGAGTGCTCACAGACGACGAAGCCATGCCATTTATTGGCACTTACTATATTGATGGCGACTCTTGGCTTATAAATCCTTCTGCCTATCTCATTTGACTTTTTTCTTCCCAAACTTCATGATTCTATTGACAACATCTTGATGAATTATAACATGTTTTATTTGCATATATATGGTCTCTGAGTAATTTTTCACAATGGAGTGCAGTACTAATTAAATTAATATGCATATCTCTTTAACGGCTTCGAATTATGCTTTGATGAAATTACAGTCTACTAGTAGTATATTAAATATACATGTGTAGCTTACTTGGGGTATTGGTTTCACTATTTTCCAACTCGGAATGGGATTATATTAATTATTCAAAGTTAAGGCAGTTTCTCAAAATTATAGACTTAATTAAGCTCAAAGTTAAATGCTCATGGGCTTGAGTGTAGATTTTTTTTTTTTTTGGTTGATTATATTGTTGTTGATTGAAATGAAATCTTGGAAATTAGTTTCAAAGCAAATTGCTGAAATTGGTAATCTGTTTTCAAATGGGCTAAAACTTCAAGATTTGGTATAGCTACCAAATTACTAGGAGTATTTGCATGAATATATTTGGAGATGAAACGAGACTCAATGAAATTTTTGAAACTATATATAAACCCTTTATCTTCTGGTTGAATACAAAAGGCCAATTAAGTCCAATTTTCCTATAAATCTCTTTTCTTAACCAACAAACAGGCCATAGGTGTATATTTTTAGTTTATAGCCATAAAAATTCTATTTATAATATTGATAGCCAAGGCTACCAAACAATTTATAGGGGGTGTTTATTGGGGTGTATCAGTGTATATATATTTTTAGTTTATAGCCATAAAAATTATTATATTTATAATATTGATAGCCAAGGCTAGTAAACAATTTATAGTGGGTATTGATTGGGTATGAGTTTTTCTTGTGTTTCAATTTATTGGTACAGTAATAATTATGCTTTGAAAGTTATTTTAACATGAGGTTGTATTTGACATTAAATATGCCTCTCCAGTTTTTTGTAACCGGTAGTTGTAGTTGTAGATAATCTGGGAGTAATTGTAATGTACTTGTAGAGAATCTATGAGCATTTGGTAGTTGTAGTTGTAGATAATCTGGGAGTAACCGTATCATATTATTACTATAATAAATTAATGTTGCTAATCATTGGCCAACTAACAATTTAAAGTCATGAGGCCCTATAGCGACAATCATTGGCCAATACTGTAAATAGCTGTCATCACTTTTCTTCGTTGTGGGTATGATTTGTTCAAGACAACTAGCATTTATTTTTATTTCTCTAATTAATGTATGATGAACGTTAGGAAAGCTGTCTTGTGGTTCGACCCATATTCATTCATTCATATTAGTTCGGTGAAGAAAATTAATTTTTTTGAACTTAAAAGTTCATTTAGTCTATGTATGACGATAAATATAATGTAGTTATTTAAAAATTAGACCGATCAGCTATCACCCTTATCAAACATGCCAATAGTGTATATACCGAACACTTTGACCATCATGAGACGGAAAATTTGGTCCGTTCAATTATGAACCAGCCGATGGTTGAGAGCATCCACAATAGGGACGGACATCTCGCCGGACAAGCCCAATGACATCCCAAAAACACCTCATGTCACGTCATAAGGACATCTCATTGCACTGCCACATCACTAGGACGTCCCACTGCACAATATCGGACATCCCCTAGGACATCCTGGTGGACAAGCACAATAATAAAAATTCACAAATTAATAATTATGGAATTAAAATTTCGACACGAGTATGGAGAAAATGCAACCATTTTATTTCAAAAAAAACATGCATATTTAAATTTAAAAAAATACATAGTTCACTAAATAAAACATCCCAAATGAAATGAAGTACAACGAGCCGTATATATAGAGTTTTAAAAAAAATCGAAAATTGGGATGTCCGTCGCAATCGTGGACGTCACCGACAGACGAGCCGACGTCCGTCGGGACGTCTGCTATCGTGGATGCATTAATTTTCAAATTAAAAATGAGAGCGAAGGGATTATTATTAAATAGTACAGGACGCATGGAGTATCATACTTTTGGTTTATAATTTTTCAATTTGTTGTTATTTCAATTATTTTTTTTTCATTTGATATTTTAATTTATTTGCGTATTTATTGGCACTTAATGTTATTGAGATTAAAAACATGTGTTTCAAATGTTTTTATTTATCATTCACTATATTTGCTAGAGTATTTCACCTTGATCAATGGTCAGAGCTTTATCATTTATTAGTATATATATATATAGGAAATGAAACTTGTGGGGTCAGATATACTGACAATGTTATTGTTATGTTCCAACTACAATGTCTTCCTCTTGGTTGCATCATTTGTCATTTCCGTCCTGATCTAAGTAATAAAATTGTGTGTTATGAATATCATCGCAATTGTTAATTCTTCTTTTCCGGCTTTGAGTGTGGTGTTGAATTACATCGTTTGATAATCGCACCATCTCGAACAACATGTATCCCTTAATGCTTCACTTACAAAATTTGAAGTTGTTAAAGTAAATAGTAAGATAAATTAAAAAGATATTTTTAAAATTGAAATTTAAAATGTAATTTTGTTACATTTTTACTTAACGATCGATGATATATTGCAGGTATTTAAACACATTTATCAATTATATATGCATAATATTGATATCTTAGTTGTATGACAAAGACATCATAATCAAATATATCACATCTTGACACATATGTATTACATGGCAAATAAAATTTAAGAGACCGCCCTCAAGGTATATTACGCCTATAAAATGTGAATTAAGAGACCGCCCTCAAGGTATATTACGCCTATAAAATGTGAATTATTTGCTTCACAAACAACTAGAAATAATATCTTGTTATATTCATCACCAATAATCATAATTATTTTAGACTTTTCGGGGTGTGGTCTACAATTGCAATCAGCATCATAGGAACAAAGCACATGGCAGAGATTATGTGGGTTCTAGGTAATATAATTAAGAATTGACACATATTTATAATTACAACTGAAATTAAACAGAAGTTGGCAGATATTTAATATGAAATGAAGTGAAGTTGTCATTTAGACGCACCAAGTAGTTTGATAGGTTTTAACTTTGAATGCAATAATTACCTCTATATATATCATGTTAATCATCGTAGTTGAACAATCATGTCGACCTCTTAAAAAAGGGTCCATATGACAAAGTAATTACTCCCTATGTCCCATTTTAAGTGAGACGTTTTTTTTACCACTGCTTTGCAAAGATGATAATTAATAAATAGTACTCCCTCCGTCCCGGCTAAGATGACACATTGCTTAGCCGGCACGAGGTTTTAGGAGTTATTGGTTAAAGTGTTTAATTGGAGAGAAAAAAGATGAGTGTAAGTATTAAAGTAGAGAGATAAAGAAAGATGAATATTTTAATTAGGGTGAGAAAAAGTGGTTGAGTGTATTAATTGGAGAGAGAAAGTTTCCAAAAAAGGAAATGTGTCATCTTAGTTGGGACAAACTAAAAAGGAAAACGTGTCATCTTAAGTGGGACGGAGGGAGTATTTAAAAGTGGAGAGAAAGTAAGAAAAAGAATAACATAGAAGATAATCGTATCTACATTATTCTTTTACTTACTTTATTTTTTCTTGACTCAAACTATTTATTTTATTTTTAAAAAATAACGGCCGAATAAAAACACTTCACTTATAGTAGAACGGAGGTATACTATATTACTCCATGCATGATGCGCGCAGTAGCTGTCATGTTGACAACTTTTATGCCTAACCACTAATCCATGCATAATATGTCTTCGTTAATTTGGCTAAACTTATGGCCCAATATTTCCCTCCAATAAACAATGGTAAACGTTGAATCATGTATAGTTATACGTGTATATATATAGACAGACATAAAGACCCACCACTGTCACACCTGATTTAGAATTAATCTTTTAATTAAGTGAAGTCACACTTTTCCCCAGATATGGAGTTGTGTCTAAATTATTAATCCCTAAAATTTATTATATTAAATTAAAAAAATTATTATATTAAATTAATTTCTACAAGCAATTAGAAAACAAATATGAAGGCTTTAAGAAAACCTATATATACATGCTGAAATTATAGATTATAATCATAAATTTATAAATTTGAATCGAATTTTAATAAATCTTAATTATTAGATGTGAATAACCGTACAGGAATTTCTTGCCTCTAATAATTGCACCATAGCCCATGGGCACAAATATATTTTGTTACTACTCCTAGGAGTACTATATGAGAGAGGTTGACCTAGGTCCATATGGAGTAATCTTATACTAATAATTGTCACTTTTATTGTGGGCACCGGTTATAAGAAATGTAAAGAAAAATTGGTTGGAAAAGTCAGTGGAATGTGAGACCCACATTTTTATATTGGTTTTATAATAAAATGTGAGTGAAGTGAGTTAGTGGAATGTGAGACCTACTTATCATTTATGGTAAAAAATAAAGTAACAATTATTGTGGGACGGACTGGAATGGAAAAAAGTGATAATTACTGTGGGACATAGTATCAATGAACTGAATAAAAAGGGATGACAGTTATAGTTAAATTCCTTAAATCATGGAACAAGTTAGTAAGTAGTACATTATAGAAAGAGGAATTTAAGTTTATTTATTTTGGATGACAAGCACTTGAATTCTCACTCACTAATTGAATCAAAACTTTGGCCATCAACCCAGCTACCTATAATAACTAACCTGTATAGGGATTAGGGAGTATATATAATACAATGAAAATAAAAATTTGTAGTATAGAAAAAATACTTAGTGATTGAGCGTTATTTTGTAAAGAGATGGAGGCGATTATCCGCTAATCTCAAAGAATATGCGGTGCTTTTGAACTCTCCCCATGTGAATGCTCTATAGAGACTCGGGTTTTGGATGGACACGAGTTCAGGTATCGGAGAAATACTCGCGCTAAGGGGTGGAGCCGCAAAATACATCATTGACATCCTCGGTTTCGTTGAGTTTGCCACTGCTCTGTGTCTCACACTAGTAAATCTTCCGTTGGTTAAAGCCTGTTTTGATATGAACGATAAATAAATTGATCATTTAGTAATTATATTGAAATTTCATGAAAACCAACCTGAAATGCGTCTCCTACAAAAATGCATAATTTGTCTGAATCGGGCGGGACGGGAATCCACAAGCCGTCCCCGGACAAGATTTGGAGGCCGGCTACGTTGTTGGATCTCAAGACGGTGAGGATCTGAGGGTCCGAATGCTCACCAAACCCGATCCGATTCTTAGACGTGTCATCAAACGGGTCTACCGAAGGATAGTGATTGATCCTGAAGCAAGAATCGCTGCTTCCATCTTCAATAAGCTTACTGAAAATAGATTTATCCTGGGCCCACAGACCTTCAGCCACCATTTCTAGAATTTCAGATGACATCTTTTTCACTGCTTCTATGTAATCATTCACAGCGCCGCTGCAATAACAATAATTTTAACCATTTAATAATTATTTTGATTTTTTTTACTGCAAATATGATTTATGTGTTGACTTTATATTATAGTAGTAGTATGCATGTTTGTGGCTTTTAGAATCCATTCCATTTAATTATATATCATGAGTGGATGTTTGACGACTCTGCAAAAGTGATGCCTTTTGCTCGCTCAATCACAAAATGCTGCTGCCATACAACTTAATTATTAGTAATGCTATCTTACACAATTAATTAAGTGGGACCATAATATATAATTGCTAGTCAATTCGATTGCAAAGCCAATATATGTCTATTGTTTGTAGATGCAAATTATTCCTTACTTTTTGGGTTGATGTGATGTGATGCATTATGAGGCCAACTATACAAATACTATAAATTTCTCCATACAAGTCGTTTTCTTTCAAGTTTTTTTTACGTACCGGCCTAAATCTTAAATCCTACTCCACTTTATGCCAACATCTGACTATTCTAAGGAAATCCTTGTTTCTTGATTTTCAGGGTGGTCGTTGTCACAACATCGTGTTTGAACGCAACGAATTAATTATCGTCATTGAAATCCAATAGGTCATAGGAAATAAGACACCAAATTTCCCGTCTTCCTAAAGGGATTCTAGAAAGTAGAAACTAATCTATTTTGCTTTTACTATAGGTACGAAAAATTGTTCTTTGATTTTCAAAGTTTTTAAAAAGAAAAAGAAAATTTACTTATATTTTAATCACAAGCAGGGTTGTTACACATTACTCAATATATTAAAGTTTATATACTGTAAATAAATTAATAGGAGTAGTATGTTCTTGTGCATGCAAGCAACTCAGTGATGATTTTCTTAACAAGTAGTAACAACAACATACTATTATTACACGAACCTAGTTTTAACTCATAGAATTGCAATAAAAAAAAAGGATGTATATTTATAAAATACTTACGTACTACTCCTACTAGGAGTACTTCTTAATAGTACTCCGGTAAAACAGAAGAATTATTTACCTGAAGGCGTTAGGACGGGAGGAGATTGTATTGGATCTGCGGGAAATGGACACAGGATTGGCCTCGAGCAGGAGATATTCGAGCTCTCCTTTATCGCCGTTGAAGCCGATGTTCTTACAGCCGTAGCCGAAAGGCGAGGGTGACCCGGCCCGTTGCTTCTCGCATGCAGTTTTTGCGAAAAAATCCCTGCCCTCGCTGTCGACTCTTGAGATGATCTCTTCGGATATTCCATGGTTTTCGACCTGAAAAAATCCCAAGTCTTGGCAAGCTCGCAAGATTAGTTCGGTGAGTTTGGATCTTTCCTGGCTGAAATCAATCACCGGAACTCCCACGGCCTTGGTTTTCTTCGTCCGCAGAGGAGCGGGAGATGGAACCATACTGTGCTTATTTTGATGTGAGAGAGAGAGAGAGAGATTTGATTGCAGTTGGAAGGGGATTTTTGTAGGGTTGGGTTTGGCGGTTAAATAGAGGGAGGCAAGATGGTGACCACCTCCAACCTTATATTTTTTATACTTCCTACGTCTGTCGATAAATGTCCCAATTTTGACCGATGCGAGATATAAGAAATTATTTGACTTTATAAAAGAAAATGGAGAAAAAAATTAGTGGAAGGTGGATCATACTACTTTTATATATTGATTTTATAATAAAATGCGAGTTAAATGAGTTCGTAGAATGTGGGGTCCACTTACCGAAAAGAGTAAAAATGAAATAAAAAATTTATTGGTATAAAAAAAATGAGACATTTAATGACATTGCAGACATTAAAAAACTCTTAGCTGAAATAAAATACTAGTACTACTAGAGACTAATAATATGTGTTTTTGTGCGTTTGAGTGTGATAGAGAGAGAGTCGGATACAGTCCGGATGCTACAAACAGTAAAATCCATTTAGTTCCGACAGTGGATTGCAATTTTTTAACATACAAAAAAAATACTCTACTGCAGTATGAATTTTGAGATGCATGTTGTGATTCGGTGAAAATTAGTTGTGACTCTTGTGACTAGTATTTGGATTTATAGTTATTATTCTTTGTTCTTTGAGAAGGAATAAATTTTTGTGATTTTTTATTTTATTACTACTATAATGAGAGACGCAGGACAGCCTACTAACTGGAAAGCGGCTCGACAGATCAAGACATCAACGAAATCAACAAGATAGAATGAGATAAATAATCAGCACATATAAATTAAATTCTTGGATGATTCTGAGGAAAGCAAAAAAATTAAAAAACAATTTAAAACGAATATGATGTCTGATCGAAGGGAGAAAAAGGGCGGCAAATATTAGGTGAAAATGTGTCACAGATGTTTTAGTTGTAACGGCCGTCTGTCGCCTATCATTAGATTATTATAGTAGATGTCACCGTTTTATTTTAATTAATTTAGTTCTACTATGTATAATTTAATTTGTATAGTAAATCTATTCAAGCATTAAACGCGTAGTTGTGAATGTTCTGACTTTTCTTTCCTACTATTTTAATTCTTGATCCGGACAGATAACACCAAATTCATATGTTTTATCTTGTTCACATGAGGAACTCAACGCCCGCATTTAATTGTTAATTACTATATTAATTGAATATAGTTATGCACATAGAAATCCACGTAGAAAAAAGGGTATCTAGCTTGAATATTTTTACATCTTCACATCATGTGTTAGTTTGAGGAAAAATTGTTTCTTTACTGTGGAAATATTGAAAGATAATCATCTTGTCAATCGATTTGTTTGTTTGCTTGTATTAGTACTATTTTTATTTTTACAAAGTGCTCGCTAATAAAGATTTTTATAGTGTAGTATGATGAATTGTTGTTAGCTAAGTGAGTGAGCAAAGCTATTCAATCCTGTGATAATTACCGTGGCATCTGGCATGCATGTGCTGACGTGCGACGGGTGATTTAATGTTCAATCTTATTGAGTTATAATATGATCAACTAGCTAGCTAGCTTGGGATTTTCCAGCGTAATTAAGATTTAAAAACAAAAACTAAAAAGTTGTATGAATATAAAGATTAAAAGGGCAAATACTAGTATAAGGTTATACTACATGTACCTTTATAGAATTATATTTAAATTAATTCATTTTATATTGTGTAAATAAATAAATATTATGAATAAATGTATAGTATTTTTATAAAATGAAATTGACCGCACCCCACCATCTTCCCCTTACCCCCACACCGGTCTTCTTCAACTCTCGCGTCCTCCCTCAACTATATGTTCCTTTCGTCGTCTGCAATGAAATCCGCTATTCGTATAAGTATTTCTCCTTAACCATAATCCTTATTTTTCTTTATAAAACTAATCCAATGTATTCTTACACATTACAAAATACATCGTATGAGCATGGAAATAATTTACTGCACATTTATGCGTGATATAATAAAAGTAATTAATAGGAGTATTATTCATATATTAAGTAGTGAGTACTCCTACAATTTATGGCTAATTTAATTTGTCTTTTACAAAAGTATACAGATATAATATGTATTCATTTAAAAAATGATTTTTTTTAAAAATACAATTTTTTTATATTATTGAAAACTGATTAGTATATAGTTTATTTTAAATCAATTAATAATTATAAATAGTTTCTCAGTATAAAATATTGAAAGAAATTAATTATGTATGTACATTTATTATCACTACTCTTTCCATTTTGCTTAAATATTTATTCCCATAAATTAAGGAAGAACACGTCAATAAGTCAATAACGGCCGGCTGTTTAGTTTCAAATAGAGATTTTTAACATAAAATTCAATGTTTGTTTGGCGAATCCACGAATCATGATTAAAAATTTAAAATGATAAATTTTTAAAATTGTATGTAAAAGATTTTACATTAAAAATTAATTTATAACAATTAATTGATTTAAAAAATTTTCATACTAATTATTTTATAGCAATACTTTGAAAAGAAAATAATTTAAAATATTTATATATTTAAGGAAAAAAATATTTTCTTATTCAATATTGTATAATTAATTCGAAGCAAGCTCAAAACCATATTACAATTTGACATTAAATTTCTGCACCACTTCTTTCTTGTTACTATACAATAAAAACAAAACTAATTTTTAATTAAATTTAAAAATTTAATGATATTATATTCACATACAATGTATAGTTATCTTTTCTCTATTTCTTAAAACAGCTTTATGTATTACTCCTATTACAATTATTTTGAACTCACTAACTGTCTGCCACGTGGAGTGCTCGATGAACGCCTTTGGGTCTAATCCAATGTTTTAAGAAATTAATTACGCTTTTAGTGTGTGACGTAGGTTTGGATTAAAATTATTATAAAACTGGGGGACCTAATTGCACAGTCGAACGTGCACTTCCTATTTTATAATTCCTGCATTTTGTAGTACTAATTTTACAATAATTGATGTCTGTTTATATTTTAATTTTAATGATTGGAAAATTATCAGTTCGGTTCGAGACAATAAAAAACTGCTCAATTGTGGTGACAAAGATTCTAAAAGAACGAAAGTTGTCTTCTTTCTTTGTTAACTTATCTGAAAATACAATGGAAAAAGACGGAGCTCTTGAATTTTTATTACTTATAGAGTTATTGTACACCTTCCATCCAACTTTAAGTGGAGCATTTTTATTTCAACATTGTTGTGATTTGTGGCTGAACTTAGCACCGGAGGTCCATGCAACGTAGGGTAAGGAAGCATGCAGCAGATAATATGTATCAGAGAGTTAGTTAGGAAGAGCTAGCCGTTTGTAGTCTAGTTCTTTACGGTTGTAACTGAAGGAGAGTGAACGATCATTCACTTTGTATAGAGGAGTATAAATGTGTAGCTATTCTAGAGTGAGTTCAGTTGTAACAAGAATACACATCACCAATCAATAAACTCTCTTTTACTCTCGGTATCTTGTGTGTGAAAAACCCTTCTTCAATTCCTAATAATTTATAGCTTAGTCTTCGATCGAGTTCATCCCTTAGATCCAACAATTGTGTGTGAAAAACCCTTCTTCAATCCCTAATAATCAATAAACTATCTTTTATTCTCGGGATAGGTTGTGGTCCATTGAGCCAGGGAAGGAAAGGATTGTGATAAGCAGGGATGTAGTCTTTATAGAAGACAAAATGCCTCTTCTACTGAGAAAGTCTGCAGATGAGAGGGATACTCCAGCGGCTGTGACAGAACTTGATGAATCTACTGATCAGTTTCAAATAGATACTGAGACGTGTCCTATTGAAAGTCAAGAGCCCGCTGAGAGTGTGGATGCTGGCTTGAGAGAGCATGTTGAGACTCAGCAGCATCAACATCCACCACAAGACTACCAGATTGGCAGAGATAGGCCCAGAAGAACCAATGTAAAGGCACCTTCAAGGTTCAGTGATTATGAGATGATGTTCTATGTGTTGCTGAGCAAATCGAGCTTGCAGAGCCAAGTTCTTATACATAAGCCGTGAATGGGCTAGAGAAGGAGCAGTGGATTATGGCTATGAAAGAAGAGATTAACTCTTTGCTTAATAATAAGACTTGAATCTTGGTAACAAAGGCTGAGTTCAGAAAGATTATTGGCTGCAAGTGGGTGTTAGAAAGAAAATATAATTTATAATGAAAAGAGAAAATATAATTTATATATAAACACTGTAGAGATATTTTTTTCAAAAATGCAAAAATAACGTAAAACAAACTTAAAAAAAGTGATACATACATGGAACGAATTATGTGTAATTTTAATACATTTAAATAATTTAATAACCTACTTGCATAATTCCACGGTACCATTTAAATTTAAACTTGGAATCAGTTATCCATACAGGAAAAAAATCAAGGACGTAAAAATAAGAGGTAATTAATGAAAAAAATGACTTACCAAACTCATTTTGCAGCCCATTCGACATAAAAAAACAAATAATAAATTCATATTACTACTGTCTCAATCCACCAAAATTTGTCCAATTTTAATATGGCATGAGTTTTAAGAAATATAATAGAAAATGAGTTGAAAAAGTTAGTAGATTGTGGATCCTACTTTTATATATTAATTTTATAATAAAATGTAAGTACGATTGAGTTAGGAGAATATAAGGTCTACTAAAAAAAATGAAATGACATATTCCTAAAAAGAAATTAATAAAAGTTCGATCGGATAGGATCAAACACCGGGTGCGGATATGATAAACGGGTCGAATTAGATCCACTGTCATCATTCGCCTCGTAAAAGCCTCATTTCCTCTTCCAGGAAGCCCTAATTTTATCGAAATTTCAGACAATTCGACCTCAAAATCACCCTTTACTGGCCAATGAAACGTTCAGATAGTATTACGGCACTGATTTAGACCATTTTAAAAAAATCTTATTGGGCGTGGAATCCGTTTTTGCTGTAAGAAGCTCTTTTATTTTTTTTGGAGAGGGGGGGAAGACCGTTGTTTTACCGATGGACGCGAAGGATATATTAGGATTGCCGAAGAATACATTGTCTATGCAGGAGAAGAAGTCGAAGCCTCCTAAAGAATCTCAGAGGAAACCGGATGGCATTTCGCGCGAGGTTTTAAGAACCCTAATTTTTGTAATTCCTCCAATTGTCATGAAATTACTTGATTGCGTTTGAGTAAGTTGATTGATATGATGTAGGTTTACGCTCTGACAGGGGGGTTGGCACCTCTGATGCCCGCCATTGATGCTAATCACTTGAGGCGAAAAGTGCAGACCGAAAATGAGAAGGTTCGGTTGTATAGTTAGTTTTTTTGTGAGTGATAGCTACTTAAAGTATAGCATTGTATATGCAGATTACTTGGCAGTGGCTCCCATTTTCAAATTCTGCTCGGAAAGATAATCTGCAGCTTTACCATTGGGTATGTTTTTTGGGTATTCAGTCAGTAACGAATCTGTTTGTGCTAATGTAAGATTTTCAAGTACTTCGGTTTTTGTATTTGTAGGTTCGAGTGGTAAATAATGTTCCGCCAACCGGTGATTATTCATTTGCCAAATATAACAAAGTAAGCTATATAATTCTTTCGTGTATATCTGAGAATACTTGTGATTCTTATGATTAGTCTTATTTCTCGTAGATTTTTGTAGATGCATAGGTAACATTTTTTTTATCTAATGCAGTCTGTTGATGTGATCAAGTACACTGACGAAGAGTATGAGAAACATTTGACTGATAATGTGAGTAATCAGGACTCAGGAGTTCAGTTTTCAGTAGTTAGTCTTCCTTTTATAATACTTATCGAGTAAAGAACTTGATTCTTTTTGCAGACTTTATATTGGTCCCCTTAGTTTGGGAACAAACTATAATAAGTATGTTTAGGTAGTTTAGCGCCACCATAGGATAAAAGTTTATTATTTCAAATAGCTTTCAGTTGCTGCTTCGATAATTGAAGGAGATGGTTTTTGGTCAAGAATCATGCGGAACTGTAGATGCCGTGGGCTGTTGCTTAACTTTTTGCTCTTTGTCGCATTAAAATCACACGGTGATGATTTTTAGTTGTACTTGGAGTTTAGTCCATGCATTGCTTGTAGAAGCAAATCAATGATGTGTTCCACAAAAAAATTAAATCTCCACAGAATATGCCAGATAGAGTGGTATTATTTTAGTATTGAAATCCTATTAATAACTCCGAACCACCTCGCAGTTGTACACACTTTTCTAGCTTATCTCAGTTGATTTCCCATGCGGCGAGTGCTCAGGCTCATATTTTATTTTCCTTCCTTTAGACATGGACAAAGGAAGAGACAGATCAACTGTTTGACCTATGTGAGCGGTTTGATCTCCGCTTCGTCGTGATAGCAGATAGGTTCCCATCCTCAAAAACTGTGGAGGAACTTAAAGATCGTTATTATAGTGGTATGAATATGTTTATCTCATTCACGACTTCGTTGTTGCTCGGACTGTTGTGTGAATTTGACATGTCATGGTTAAGAATGTTATATTTGTTTTTGTTAATTTAAGATTTATGTTATTCATTGATTCTTGTTTTCTGTTTATGGGTAGTATCTCGTGCAATCTTGACTGCTAGAGCCTCATCTCCTGGTGAAGTCTCTGGACATCCCCTTCTTAAGGTTTGATAAAATAATCTAATATAGTAATATTGCATTCTTCAATCGTGTTATTTTGTTGCTTGCCTGGAGATTGGTCTTTACAGTAGGGGAGTGTCCCATTCTTAAATTTGATTAGAAATATGACTCATTCTCCTCACCATCTGAACGGTCTCCAATTATGAAGGAACCTTACAATGTTTCTCAAGATACTGAGCGCAAGCGTGCATTGAGTTTACTGCTATCTCATACAAAGCAGCAAGAGCGAAAGGATGTTGAGGTCTGAGCAGTTCAACTTGACCTTCTGTCCATGCTAACAGATAATGTTTGAGATAATTTTCATCTTTTTTTTTTGTTTTCATGTTATCATATCCCCCCAACTTATACTTTTCAGGTTATTGCTCATGCCAAAAGAATAACTGAGGCTCGGAAAGCTATAAAGGTCTGCAAAATTTCACATACTTCCTGGAAATGCACGCTCTTCATTTATTCTATTATATCTAACTTTATGGGAGCGCATGTAGAAGATTATCTTGTGCATATGGCCTATGTTTATTTGCTAAGTCCCCCCCCCACAGTCACTGAATGGGTATCATCTTTTGGTCTTGTTGTTTGGTTTTAGGCTTCTCAGGAGCCACCGGTGCCTGCCTTGTCAGAGAGTGGACCAGTTAATGCTGACAAAGATGACATGACTGCTGATACCACAGCTCCTTGCACAAACCCTCAGTTTCTGTCAGCAAATCCAGTGTCAGAAACTGCTACAGCTGTGGCTTCTCTCCGCATGGTAAGTCCTGATACAAAGTTCCTCATATACTAAATTGCATCTTAATTCCTGTTTGGGACATATTTTGATGTGGTGTTATAAGTTCAAGGCTATCTCTTGCTTTCTTATTTCCCAGGTTTACCTCTGTATCTAATTTGCAAATGTTATGCTTCGATGATAACTTTGCTGTCACTAATCCATTTGTGAAAATATGCAGCTACGTGTATATTTGCGGACATATGCACTTGATCAAATGGTGCAAGCTGTAAGTTCGTCAGCAGGACTCCGGACCATCAAGAGGGTAGAGCAGACCTTACAAGATCTTGGGGTTTGTTTCCTGCTCCTTACCCCTCCCTCCAGAAAAGAAAGAAATTTTGGTAGTTTGGATTTTTCTTCTCTTTCTCATCTTCTCATTGAATAAAGATCTTCATTCTCCATTTCTCCTCACCGAAATAGGAACTAGAAGGAAAAGTTATCAAAGAAAAAATGCATGCAAGAGATTAGCATTGATTAACATATAAATATAATATAGTGAGTTCTAACTTAACCCAAAAGTAAATGGTTGATTCCCACTTATATGCTATTCCACACTTTTATGAGGAACTGATGTGAAATTCGTAGCAATCCACCCCCCCTTTTAACCAGACATCCACGGATGGCACACGCCTTGGCAAACCCAAATACAAGGCCCACCATCCATTTTCTGCCCTCTGGCCCCACATTTTTGGTTGCACCACTTTGGTCACATCTTTGGGAAGCCCCTTTCCTTAAGTTAACCCGAATCCATGCTCACTGCACCAATTGTTAGGTTAGAAGATCACATACCCTACTGCTTGACCGAATGCTAAAGACATAATCTGCACACAGAAGACAGAATATATTCACAAATAACCTAGCATAAACTATGTACACGAACTGCCCGACAGAATGACTCAGTCACTTTTGAATATTTGAAATGAATAAAGAACTGCTCAGGGTTATTCAAATTGAAACTCCTAATCCTACTTCGATAATGATTAATAACTATCAAGAATAAATAAATAACTAAATAAATACGAAAATAACTATCAAGATTCTATTCCTACACAAACTCTGACAGATCTATCTTCAACTCCATCTCTTCGACTCCAACTCCATCATAATTCATGATCGCTAATTCAGCAAATGTCGCCACTTTTTATCGGCCCTCTCATATAGCCCTGTGATGGTCAATCCACACCAGGCTTATACTGCAATTTTCTATTAAATACAGTACAATTATATTGACTTGAAAATTGGGTGGCTAATTAATTTCTGAAATTTGTAATGGGATTGTATGAGCACTCTAAACATTAATATAAAACGGTAATAATTCTTATGAATGGTTGACATAGCTGCTCATGTTTTTGACAGGTGAACTTGAAACCAAAAGTCCCCACGAAGGCTGTGTGTGCTGAGCATCTTGAACTAAGAAAGGAGATATTGACTCTATTGAATCTTCAGAAACAGGTTTCTACTGTGCTCTGTTAGATCACCTTTTACATTTGAAATTTAAGTCAGCTGGGCTAGACCTGTGTCAATTGTCTTGGTCATTGTAACCATGACTTATGATATATCTGTTTCATTCATTGTTTTGTAATCTGTCGGGGTTACATGTTTTGGGTAGCAGAAAAAGCTAATTGTTAGTATTTCTGAGAACTTAATAAATCATTTCTTGAGTGATAGTTGTCACTTATGGTTGCTCATTCTTTTAGCTATTTGCTTTCTTTTTGTGTATCCTAATATGGGCTTCTCAATCTAAATAACCATCAACCGCATGAAATATTCAATGATCGTTAAAAAGATCAAATTTCTTTTTCTTTAAATATTCCCTATTGCCATCACGAATTGTCTAAGCACAACATTTTTCTTGATTACATTGAAATGAGTATTATTATGTTAGGCCTCAAATATTTTTGATTTGTCCATATCTTCTGATTTTGACCATCAATTTTAGCTGCAATACAAGGAAGCTGAAGGTTCATCATTTCGTGACAGTTCATATACTGAAACTCCTGGTACACCTCCAAAGGTATGCAATGTGGTATACTAAACAAAGCTTCTATTTTGTCCCCTATATCCTGCTCCCTTGATGTATAAAATGGCATTTCTTGCACCAGCAATCACAGCGAGCTGCAGATCTTGATCGAACATTCACACCTGAATCATTGCAGATTGGTGGTAATACTATTTCTAACGACCTTTTAAGCATGATTTTGAACTTTGCTCTAGTTAGTTATTGCCTACCCGTATCTGATCACTTGCATGCTATCATCTTATTTTTTAACATTTAATTATTCCACATGGTTTTTAGGGGAAAGATTCGTTAAAAGGGAGCAGAAGCGCAAGGTATGCTCCAATTTTACCATGTTATTTTATTGATGCATGTTACCAAACTGTAATCATATTTTTATTGATTAATATGTACTCATCGACTAAAGCACGTCATTGCAATTATTTTGGTGGTTTTGTGAAGGGTCCGGGACGATCATCGGATGCTCCATCTTCCCCAGCCCAGTCCAAAAGACCACGAAAGTATAATGCTTCCGATTTATAAATATATACATGTGAATGTATATATATAGTCCCTGAAGCACTTTCCATTAATGGCTTATTTGCAGACAACACCAGTAGACTTCCTCTGAGGAGATATATGTATGAGCTTCTGATAGGTTGTAATTTGACATTCTACCCTGACTCCCCCAGAGTGAGAAGATGTGAGAATTCTTGAACCAAGAAGCCAAAGCTCTGAGCCAGTATTACCTTACCGCGTAGACGGAGGCGAGATGAGGTGATCTTTGGTTAGAAAATGTTACTTCAATGATTGTGGTGATCTTCGCCAGTATTTGACCAAGTTTATAGTAACAATGTAAATAGTACTCATCCGTTATACACCCATTTCCCGAATGATAAATTGGTATTGATAAGACTTGGGTTGTTTTTGCTATTTCGCTTGTTGTTTATTGGTTGTAAGTTGGCTAGTGAGACAAACTGATAAAAGTAAATCAGACTTATTGTTCCTTTTGTACATTGAACCACAATTTGAATCGAGCAAAATGTACAAAACATCCATTCTCTAAATTCACACTAGTTGGTGAGTTCGACATTGGCAATGTCAGGGAACCTCTCCTTGATGGCTGCTTTTACCCCTGAACCAATAGAGTCAGGCCCGACATACCTCACAGTGCAGTTCCCGCCTTTGACAGACAACACTTGCACACTCCCACCGTAGTTTTTGATGGCTGGTCTTAATATCTCTAGATGATTGTTCACTGCCTGCAGATGTGATCATGCATATGACATTACAGCTCATGCATACACTTCAGTGCAAGATTATAGATGCATAGCATGACCTCACCTCAACTGTAGTTTCAGTGATCTGCTCGTCGTATACTTGACGTATATCTTTGATATCATCCCCAAATTTCTCCTTAAGAACTCTTTCAATTCCCATTTTCATTGTTGTGGTTGAACTAGGGCAGCTTTCACAAGCTCCTATATTAGACGAGAGCACAAATGCATATACAGAGACAGTTCATATTTGCTGGAGAAACCACACCTAGCAGTTTCAACTAGGCATGCAGTACTTCGTTGCACAAAATCACACACAAATGCGTGTAATATGCACAAGTTATATGGTACTTAAATTCACTACTGTAGCATCTATAACAAGATCATTTCTACACATTTCTCTTTATCAAGGAAGGCAATTCCTTGAATGATATTTAGTGGCGTGGAGGTTTGTCCAATCAGAAAAAAACAAGTACTAAAATAAATCGAATTGAATCCTTAATAATCCCAATTTAACCAAATGAATCAATCAATTTACTACGTAATATTGTAAGTACTTCCCAATATTCATCAGTTTTATATGCATACTGAGTGAGACCAATAACAGTTATTCAAAGGGAAATTAGGGTTACCCTGGAGCTTGAGAGAGACGACGCCGTTATCAACCGACACGACATCGACGTTCCCGCCGTCGGTGATCAAGTACGGCCGGACGTTGTCGAGAACCTTGTCTACGTTTTCCACAGTTAGCTCGAGATTCTCGGCGGAGTATAGTCCAGAGGCCGATGCTTTCACAACATAAACTCTCCGATGATTTTGTTTCAACCGCCTGATATTGAGCGGTTTGATTAACTGAAATCCGATGGATTCGACCTTCGAAGATCTGAAAGACGAGATTATAGCTCCGGCTGTGAAGGTTGACCTCGCCGTCGCCGTCGTCGCCATGGATGCCATTGTCGTTTTTATCGAAGCGATTTGAGCACTCTATATATATATATATTTTTTAATTTAGTTTGATAGGAGGCGTATATATATAAAATAAAGAAAATTAAAAGCGTAGAAACATTTTAGTGTATCCAAAACGTTCCGAAAATGGGAAACTGTGGCCACAAATTCGCACATCTTAACAATGGCCGATGATGCACCGCACCCTCTATTCCAATTCCAACAAATTACTCCCCACGGCCACCGCCGCCGCCGACACCACTGCTTCCCTATAGGCTCCGTGGTCGAGGTGAAGACCGACGAGGAGGATTTCAGGGGAGTATACTTCTCCGCCACCGTCCTCTCGCCGCCCAATTCTCCGAATAAGAAGAAGTCGAGGAAGCTGTACGTGGAGTATCACGACCTGCTGGCGCACGAGGACGGCTTGGATCGGCTGAGGGAGTACGTCGACGCCTCCTCCGTAAGGCCCGCCCCGCCGCTCCAACAACCACCCCTCAAGGGTTTCGATCTAGACGACGTCGTCGACGCCTTCTACAAGGACGGCTGGTGGACGGGCGTTGTCACCGGCGTGGTCGCCCGAGACGAGAGATACGTCGTCACATTTCCCAACCCCCCCGATGAGCTCGAGTTTGGGCTTGGAGAGTTGAGGCTGCACTCCGATTGGGTGAACGGGAGCTGGCTCCGTCCTCAGAAACATGTTTGTTCAAAAATTGCATGTCAATTTTCACTTCAATTTCCGTTTTCTGCTCAATTGCATGTCAATTTGGTTTCCGATTTTGTGGCTGCATGTACATCTGCAGTTTTCAAGTAATTTGCTCTGTTCTATCTTGGTTACTTTCGGTGATTATATGTTTCACGTTGCAAACTGTGCTAAATCAGCAACAATTCATCTTTGATGTTCATTGATTTCAGTCAAGTTAGGTGATAATTGATTTTAAGGCCATGTTTGCTGCTATTGTTTACTGATGTTCTGCTTCCTTTTCCGGTCTTGTAATTGTGCGAAGAATATAGCAGGATTGATGTTTGATGTCGGAAGAAAGGTGGAAGTGTCATTTGCCAGAGAAGAATTACAGGATGTTTGGTATCCAGCCACAATTCTTGAAGACCTGGGGAATCTGACATTTTTGGTGGAGTGCAATAGTGTAAACTCAGATAACCACAGTTCAGCTAAAGCCAGAGTTGATTCTTTGCACATCAGGCCTTGCCCTCCACTTCTCAAAGATAAAAAATTAGTTTTATTGGAAAAAGTGGATGCATTCTTTGACTTTGGCTGGTGGAGTGGGACAATTACAAAAGAGCTTGAGAACAGTAGATACCTTGTGTTCTTTAAGCAAATGAATTGCGATAAGGAATTCAATCAGTCAGAATTAAGACTTCATATGGAATGGAAGGATGACAAATGGTTCACTTCTTCCCAGGTTTTGTCTACTCCCTTGAAAATGCTCTTTCATTTTTTATAGTTTTAAAGTTACTTTATCTGTTTGATGTCATTAGCAACTAATACTCTTGTCTGAGAAAGGAGACAAGACTGCCACTTTTCTGTCTTTGTTGTGCATGTGACACATGGCATAGTAGCACTTCTGGTTACTAATACTATCAACCTTTAGGTGTTGATGCTCTCTATCTGCAAAGTTAAAACTATTTTGCCTCTTGTATTTCTATGTGTAAAACATTCTTGTATGATTTTTAGTACCACAGTCATATACAAATGGGATACTGTCATACTGTGTTTGTCTAGTTAAAAGGTAATTGAGTATTAATACTGAGTTTCTTAGAATCTTGTTAATTGATTTTTATAAAGTGTTTATTATGTGGACAGTATTGCGAGCATCTTGTAGATGGGCTTTGTTCTTTCATTATTATGTGCATTGTTTTGATATCAGAAACTTGGTACCTACTTTTGTAATATGGAGTACTATTATTTGTAAGAAGTTTAAGTCTGTTTTCTTGGAAACTGTATCAGGAACCCTCAGTCCCATCCTTAGACGATGATGTATGTCAATGTATAACACCTGATAACTCTAGTGCCTCTGTGGCAGCTGCTCCTCTGAGCAACTCAGTGAATGAAGAGGATTCCTGTGGCAAAACACACTCATCATCAATATCAAGAAATGATAAATATGAGCAGTTTATTCTTGAGAATCAGAAATTGTCCCGTGTAACTGTACCTTTGACAAAAAGGAGAGCATATGTATCTGATTCTGGGGGTTCTGTTTCTCATCCTCTTAAAAAGCTCAGGGAAGGGAATGTAGTGGTAGCAAATAAAAAGGATGGGTGTGATGGATCAAAAATAGAAATTTTATGCGGTCCTGAAATCCCGGAATCTTTAAATAATATGGAAATATCTCTAGCGCAAACTACATTGGATCAATCTTTCTCTGATCATCTATGGGAAGAAAATGTTGTAAGTCATACGTGCCCTTGTATATTGCATATTGTTTCTCTTTGGTAATTGATATACTACTACTTGCTATCCATGGTCACCGAGTTCATAATTTGTGAATGATGAATTGGTGAAAACACGTTCTTTATTGAGGTTAATACCCATTAGCATAGACATTAATGTTTTCTTATTAGGTCAATGTGACTGGCTGTTGTGGCAAGAGACAGTTTACCAAATGTTTATGGCAATTTACAGCAATGTTCTTTCTGACTATATGAAAAACAAGACTAGAACTAACAGATTTTGTGCACACCTTGAATGTATTTTATCTTATATGGGCTGGACATACTTCTAAGCATCATAAATTTGGTTGACAACTGTTCTTTGACCTTTGTAGGCCCACATATTATTGAGTTCCAATACACAATTTGAATTCTTGTTGCATTTTCTCTTCTGTTAGACTTATCAGATACTTAGTACAGATGTGTTAGTAGTACTTTATGAAACTTCTACTCTGACCTAGTTCAAACCATAAGAACTGCTGGATCAGGAATGTATTGTGAAAATATGATTGTGTTCGTCTCGCTTCTGTGATTTGATGTGCTGCAAGTTATTGGTTTTTAAGTTTCGATATGTTACCCTTAAATCATGCAGCAAAGAAAGCAAAGGAATGGATGTACACCGCATAATGCCAGTGAAAACATTAAATCCACATCCACCATCTTGGGGAAGAGCGCTGCACAAATATTGCCAGTTGAAATCCTACAACTTGGTTGTGGAGGTATAAATTCTTTTACGCCCATTTTTCTCAGAAGTTGCCACCAGTCCTTTTGTTCAATTAGCAAAGCTGGGAGACCTTGCAGAGAAGGAACTAGACACAGCTGGAAACACTAAAGAAGGTGCTCAAAACGAGCATGCAAGACGTGAAACTGAACTTCCTATAGTCATAGGTTTGCCATGTGCTGAAATGCGGAGCTCAGGAAAACCAGAAAGTAATAGGAGTCGACCTTCCAGCAATGAGACTTTTATTAGTTTGGATGATCAGAGACATCCAGTCTTTGATTTCACGACTGGAAAAATCACGGTAGGGGACGAATATGAATAATTCAATAACTTTACATATTATTTGATGTGTTGGTTGATTTTTGTTTATTGTTAAGAAGTATGTTTGTTCATTTGTTTGGTACTGATGATAGCTTTTCTTCTATAATGTGTGTGATTTGGTAACCTTTGATTATACAACTAACTTAGCTGCAACTTAAAGTATTGACAAATTGCTTATGAAAATCTAAGAACTCGTTCATTGTCTTAATATTCCAAAGGTACACACTCGTGTGATAATTTTTTCACTTCAACCAACCGTATATGGAATTTAGCAATAGGGATGGATGTATGATACATTTAGGACTTCCTTGCACTCGGTTGGTCTAAGGTCTTTATGAAATGGATGTTTAATGTATACTATGGGGAGATCGGGAGATCCTATACCCCGTACCCCTCCCATGGGCATGCTGCTGAGTGGGGGATTCATGAATTAGAAGAGAAAAGATAGAATATACAGTATGATGCCATTCATTCTGCTTACCACTATATCTCTTCCATTTGTAGGATGGAAAGCAATTAGGAATTGGAGAAATCAATGAGAAGAGAAAGAGAGTGAGGCAAATAAGAAAATTTGTGCTTGAAAGCACAGGGACTGTGGTCGCAGGTATGGAACGCTTCATATTCTCCCCTGGAGAAAAAGAAATGTTTCGTTTTCTTTGCTTCTATGCATGAATTAAAGAATGATTTCTTGTTGTAGGAAGTGCTGAACATGGAGGTCAGAGTTTAGGTGGTATCAATTTGAACAGACTAGATGATGGTTCACAGGAACTTCATGATGTTGTGGTGATAGGGATGGAGGCATCAATATTGAATCAGGAGATGACGATGCCAAACCAGGAAACAACAGCTAATGGTCAGTCTGGTCCTGGGAAAAGAAAAGTGAGAATGCCAAAACGAATACTGGATAGCGAGCATGAGGTGGCTGGTGTAAAAGAGCCAGTCAGGCTGGAAGAGAATCGTTCATTCAAGAGAGGACAGATGCAGATTACTGCTGGTGGTAGAGTTGCAGTCAAAGTTCGAGGTGAGATACTTTCATGGGGTTAAAACTTGACCTCTGGCTTTGTTAGATAACTGTTGCATAAAGATATTTTGTTTATATCTCAAGATTCAGAGGATAGGATGATGCCTATATCTATTGTTTCTTTTCCTTTCCATTCCTTTCCTTTCATTTCATGTACTTTTAGCAGCCTATTGATAAATTGTGAGGATAACTGTATAGATTCTGTTGGTATTTCTGGAGGTAAAGTGGTGGTGGTTAACCCCACAGTGAATCTAGAGAAATTTATTGAACCTCACCTCACGTTGGATGTAGAGAAAGTTATTGAACCTCAACCCAGCAATCAGTTTGATAATGAACCACTTTCGAAATGGATTGACGAGATGCACATGTCATCTGTAATTGATGGCTCAGGTAAACTTACATGTCTACTAGTGCGATTTCTTGCTTTTTCATTCTGACTGATGCTACTCTAATCAGGATTGCTTCTTGTGGATACAGTGATGGTACCGTACACTGAGAATGGTAACACCCAAGGCGGCCGGGTCGGGCACGTTGAGGCTAGTGAGATGCAGCCACAAAGTGAAATACAATCTTCTAGTTTGGTAGATACAGGCTTGCCTTCTGAGAGCAACATCACTGGTAATGTTCTTGATGAAGGCACTCAAAAGCAATCAGAAAGTGGAAGACAAAGCATGCCTTCTGCGGAAGAGACTTCTGTTGTTTTGTTCGATCTGAACAGTGAGAATCTGTCAGAAGATGAAGCAAAAGCTTCTGTTACAGTTGATAAAGGTCCCGTGATACCTTATCAACCTCCCCAAAGTATGGAAAACAATGTAGCTGTTGTGCTAGGTGAGGATATAGAGAAGCGGCCAGAAAATGAAGCACAGGCAACAACTCCCAGGGTTGATAAAATCTCAATGATATCAAGTCAACCTCAACATTCTGTGGGGGAGATGGTTCGTGAGCATAATGAGAAGCACCCAGAAAACAGAACAACACCCGATGCTGCTTCAGTAGATAAGGTTGCCCTAGTGCTAAGCGAGCCAGAAAAGTTGCCTTTTGAGAAAAACACAATTCTTTGGAAGACAATTGAATCCTTTCAAGTTTTCCAGAGGCTGCCACAGAAGCCACATTTCCAGCCCTTGGAAAATTTCAGAGAAAGTTCACGAGAAGGCTTGGCTATAGGCTATATGGTCACGTTTTCCAGCATAGTCGAAAGAGCCTCCAAATTGCAGCTAACTGATCCTGTAAGCATCATGGATGATATATTGGACACACTCTCAGATTTGGAAAAACAGGGGTTTGAAGTCGGGCCCATTCAGGATTGTATAAATGAGCTGCTTGCTATCAAGTGCAAGCAAGAGAAGCTTGCAAACGACACAGAAACTATAAATGGCCAGATCACAGGTCACAGTGACACAAAGGATAGGCTTGAAAGAGACATTGAGGAGATCAACGAGCATATAATGAAGTTGCAGAGAAAGCGCTCACAAGCCGAGTCTGCAAAAGAAAGAGAGGAAGAAGAGATTGCTTTCCTGCAGGTTAGGCTGAGGGAAACGATAGATAGCATCAAGACTGTAAAGAATGATTTTGAAGGTAAAGTTTCTTCTATTTTGTGAAATTCAAGAACGAGGAAGCTCGTTCCATACAGGTCTGCCAAAAATTGGTTGACTGGTGAAGAAAGTTGCAGCTGTAGGTGATATGTTTTGTATATGTTTGTTCTTTTGTAAAGGTGCTAGCATCTTTTGGCTAATGATCAGTAGTTGTAGTATTGAAGTGTCGGTTTGTTGCTGAAATGAATGTTTTAGCACACCGATTTTGGTATGTCATGGGATTAGAATATTAGAAGACTACCAAGTAAGTGGTACTTTTTTTACCGTGTTTAAATGCCACGAGTTTTAATATCTTGCTCCGTGCTTCACAAAAAGCCCCCACCTCCACCTCCACTCTCACTGCAGCCGGCTGGTACGTATGGCTGGTGGGAGGGTATTGTCATCCCGCCGTCAGGATTCCATGAACTAAAATTCCTAGATCATAAAATAAATAACTAGTTTATGGCCGAATGCATTTTCTCAGCCAACTTTTTGTCAGTGCCAATTTATATTTATTATGCTTTAATTTGGGAGGGTATTATAGTGTTACACCTATATTTTATGATTCACTTCATTATTAATACCATGTGAGTGCACATAATATTTTGTTACTCAATAATTACATGTGATGTGCAATGGTAGTGGATAAACATATGTTCAATACTGAAAATAGAATAAGAATCTCCCACCCATAGCATGCATGACTGTGAATTGCCTTGCATTGGAACTCTTGGTCTAGATGTTGATCATCTTATCTATTGTGACAGAGCAGCCGTGTTAAAGTATTAATACTGTTTTTGCCTTCCATCTTCAAAGGGACCACTTTGATAAATTTAGTGTTTAATTGTCAGTGTCAAATGTTAAATGAAAAAACTGCTTTCCAGCTACTGCTTAAATGCTAGAGTTGATATGTATATCACCTTGATCTGCAAATTGCTGTTGAAGGGTATGCACATTTTGGGTAGCTCGACTTATAAAGTCTTGACAATACTCTGAGCTACGAGTGATTGAAGAACCTTATAACGTACATCACATGTTCATACAGCCGGAGTTAGAATCTCACTAGCGCATTTTCTGATCGCTGGGAATCCTCTAAGTTGGTGCACTTTTGCCATCATGTTACTTGGCCATGTGCATGCAAAAGAAGTTGTAGGCGTTTTAAATATTAGAGGAATTGCCCATTCAATTTCTACACCTAACTTGGACACCGCTACATTGGATCCTTTAATTTAATGTTCTTAACACCGTCTTGTTAATTCATTGTCATAACTCAGAACTGATAGCTGAAAGTAGTGCCATTTTCGTACAATATTAGACGTTCTTCCTAAATATTGTAGTTATCGTGGCTGGTTGAGGTGTCCCTTTCTGGTGTTTGATCTTAAAGTCATTTTATATCTTAGGATGATGATGAATCGATGATAATTATCCTTTTGCTTTTGAGCTCCTTGGAATGTATAGCTAATGGATCTATGAAAATGTATATGGGGAAAATCAATGTATGTCTTCTTGTTTCACCTGTTTATGCATCTGGTGTTTGAAGTGTTTCAATATCATCGATTTAGGTCACCTGCATTGTAACTTGTAAGTATTACTCATATTGGAGGGTTTTATAAATACACAAATGATGTGAATTGATGAAGTAAAAGGATGAGATCATATATCTTGAAAGAGAAATATAATCCCAAAATAAAACTGAATTGAAACACATTTAATAAGTGACAACCGTACGGCCGTAAAATTTTTTGTACTCGACTACTCGTTATGGAGTACTACTATGTGGTAAAAATAAATGAGTAAGACAGTAGATTTTTTTACTTATATTATTAATGAAGGATTAAATTAAAGGTTTGGTAATTAATGTTGTGCGCGTGAAATAAAATTAAAATCTTGGCAGCAAAAAATAGAGCGTTGGTTAAACAGTTGAACCGCCTTTTTACTTAATTTCTCACGAGTGGGTAGGGAGCATCTGGCGGAGCATCTGGCTTGAATGTCAAAGTATTATTCGGTTGCTTTCCTCGTTAACATTTGTATATATTGTATAAACTCAAAACTCCTCAACTCTTTAACACTGTTTCAATACACTATCATTTTCTTCATTTCTTACTCTAAGTTTCTGCATCTGTTGTGTGCCTTCACATACTCTCTCTTGTCACCTCTTGACTAGCCATCGACCTCCTTCGATAGTACAATCGAGATTTTTAAGTTCAAAAGATATAATTAGCATACAAATCAAAAGGATTTTAATATATTCAGATAATTTTAGCTTTTAAAAATTTATCGTATTTTTATTCTTACATTTTTTAATACTCATAGTAGATATTACACTTTCCTTTTTAGTTTGTCTCACAAAAGATGTCACATTTCGAAAAAGTTTCTTCTCACATCAATTATAAAATTATATTTTCTCTCACCACTTAACACACAAAACAACATCTCCTAAAATCTCGTGCCATCTCCCAAGTGTGTCATCTTCTTTGGGACGGAGAGAGTAGTTATTAATATACGTAAAAAGTTGGGTATTCGACTTCTCAGGTTTGGATAACCGTGGCAGGTAGTCAAGTACTCGAAAAAAATATTGAGTCGAGTATTGGGTGTATACTTTAGACGAATTTTTAGGTCAAAATATCCATGGGTAGTCGAATTCCTAAATACTCCCTCTGTCTCGGAATAGGAGTTTTATTTAGTTATAACACGAATTTTAAGAAATGTAAAGAAAAGTGAGTTAAATAAGTTAGTGTAATATGAGTCCACTTATATATCACAACCTCCGTCCCTGAAAATTTGATACACTTCACTTTTATCATTTTTGGTAGTGGACCTTATATTCCACTAACTCATTCCTACTCACATATTATTATAAAACTAATACTTTAAAAGTATGACTCACATCCCACCAACTTTTTCAACCCACTTTCCATTGTATTTCTTAAAACTTGTGTCAGGTCAAAGTGTAGCAAATTTTGGGGGACAGAGGTAGTATAACAAAATATGAGTAAAATAAATTCTTTACAAGTGAAATAAATCTTTTATTGACGAAATATTAAATTATCACAAAGTGAAGTCAATGCCAAATGTCGTTTAGGGCTGGAATAGTAAAATTACAGCATCTATCAGAAAAACTATGGCGAAAAACGGTGGAGAGAGGCGCGCCGACCACTGCACTCCAGCGCCGCCGTTTCCGGCCGATGGAGGCTATTACCATTACGAAGAACGGCAGGACCAATTCCACGGCAGCCACCAGCACCAGAACCAATCGGACCACCGCCACCACCAAAATTTAAACGGTCAGCTGAACGAGTCCACTGGCTTCCACCTCAGCGGCGACTCCAAATATTCGTTGCCTCTCTCTGGGCAAAAGAGACCAATTCCTCACTCCAGTATTTTTGCAGCTTCTAATTTATCTAAAAAGTTTTTTTTTCTACTTTAATTATGTATCTTCGGCGTTTTGAGTGCGACTTTTTGTACAGACAGTGTTGATTACAACGGATTTGTGAAGCTATACGTTGTGGGGATACCTAAAACAGCTACTGAACTTGATGTAAGTAAAATATCGAGTAAATAACTTTGATGATCACGGATGTGCTACTTAAACTTTGAATTACAATTTTGCCTCCAAATTTGATTTTATGTTAAGATATCTTGCCTGTTTTTGATTTTGAACATTGTGATATTTCGCTTCTATTAAGGTTAGCGCTGTTTTTGGGGAATTTGGAGATATTACTGAGGTTGTTCTTCTCAAGGATAAGCGGACCGGTTTACAGCAGGGTATGGATCAATGAATCAGTGGTTTCTACCTTTGCGTTCATATTTTTTATGTCGGATCATACTGTGTGGTTGGTTCAATACAGTCAGGGGTATTGTTATAATCGAAATGTGATTGGAAACCACTATTTGACTAAGTACTTTGTCTTGCTTCTATTTTCATAATCTGCCTTTCACTGATAATGTGGCATCAGTTTCATAGTCTTAGTTGTAAAATATGGTCGGTTTCTTCTCCATGACAATGTACCCTTGCTTTTGTGTTTTGGTTTATTATAAATGTGTCATGCCTGAGCAACTAACTGTACAGGGTCTATAGACTAGATAGAATTACTATTTTCTCAGGGTATAATTTGTTTCTGTTTCAAAAAGCTATCAGTTGAAGGTTTCCAATCTCAGTAGATCCACTAGACTAAGTCTACTTTTAGAACAAGGGTAACATAGTTAACTTAAGTGGGAGTATAAGAATTTACATTTATAAAATAAAAAATTCCTCAAAAATCTAACTATTATGGCTTTCTTATTTTGTTCATTGAACTATGAGATGATCTATGTTTTATAATACTCTTCGAGTTGTACCAAAAGTCATTCTTGAAGTTGGAGGGCTGTTACCTTTTCGTGCAATACCACAGTGTTTTATTCAGCTTAATCATCTCATCCGATGCTGTCTTGTGCTGCTATCTATCAGATACTCCTGTAGATGCTTTACCTTTTAGGATTACTTATAGTTGGACTTGGACATATAGCATAGGAATATATTTACATGAATTTTTGGCTCATCTATTTCTAGAGTGTTGCTTTGTGAAGTATGCAAGGATTGACCAAGCTGAGCATGCAATGGGAGCATTTAACTGTCACTATACTTTCCCTGGGGTTAGTTATCGCTTGCTCTGGCAATTTCGAATGCTTTCAAAGTTTAACTATCTGAATATATATTCATACATGCTACTTTTTTTCAGGCAGCGATTCCTCTAAAAGTTAAATATGCAGAAAGGGAACGCGAACGCCTTGGTAGTATACACCCTTTCCTAGTATTTTCTGTTTCTAAATTGTAGTGTGTTAGTTAATATTATCAGTTGTCATCCATTTGAATAAATAAATGCATAATTAGGACATGGTATGCTAAGTTGCTTTCAAGATTCCATTTCCTGAATTTTACAGTCATTATTGTGTTTCACTCTCCAAATGGTTTTGTTCTTGTGAAGAATTGTTATTTGGGAAGATTCATTAGTTTTCTACTTTAGTTGTGGTCAAACTGTTTCTTTGTTATCTTTTGAGGATTAGTAATTGCATGATTATTAATGTACTGTTTTCTTGGCCAAAGTTAGCTATTTTCTGTTAACAGCGGAGCAATGCTATAGGTGATAGGCAAAAATATCTCTTAGCACAATCCAACATCTATTGAATTCTCTATTTAGTTTCCCATTGGAGTGAATTAAAGAAAACTTTTTCCTGATAGTTGGGCTTCGTAAAAGGTAGGGGTATATTTTTACTATGACTATCAATATCCCCTCCATGCAGGATGGTTTATAATACTCATGCATGAGAATAAATTATTTTTGCTAATGCCTGCTTTGATATCTCTGAATGCATGCTTTCTGACTTATATCAATGTTTTTTTCCTCTTTGTTGATTCAGTATGTCTATCCTTGTGTAGGGAGCTTTGGTGCACAGTTCCACAAGTTGTATGTTGGCTGCTTGAATAGACTGGCTGCGAGAAGGGATATTGAAGAAGTGTGTGCCTTTAAACTGTGTTCTACTCTTTTTCAGAACCATAATCCCATCCCATTGTAAAAGAGGTTTCATAGGAATTATGCCTGGGTTCACTGATGTCTTTGCGCTAGACTTGTTTTTTCTTGCATAGCTTTGTTATTAATTTTCTTGCACTGAAGCTTGCTCCCGGGTGGGGAACTGACTCCATTGATGAGTTGGCTCATAATTGTATGCATCTTTGCTTTTGCATAATTGCATTAACTGTGTGTTGGCTCATCAATTAGTTGAACTTGTGTCAAGCCTTTGAGAATGTGTGGCTTTGAGCCTCAAATTCCTGAACATAATCACACAAGTTGCTTCTGCATTTTATTTTCAATAAAATTAAAAGAGACATACTTTATGCCAATCTTTTTCTTTTATCTTTTGTTTGGGGGAGGGGGTATTCTAGCTTTTCATGCGCTAACTAAATGTTTCTATTTCCAGATATTTTCTCCCTATGGTGTCATTCAGGAGATTTTTATTGTTCGGGACGAATTCAAGAAAAATCGTGGTATGCATCTTCTGATTCTTTGAGCTCCCTTGTCTAATTCATTTGGGTCGCATGAGGCCGGGAAACTATTTCTAGTGAATAGTGGCTGTTAGCAATCTTCTTAAAGTAGATCTTTTTTGGTATAGTTTTGTGCACCCTAAAACCAACAACTTAAATTGGTTATTAAGGAACTTTCTGCTAACTTCTTTTGGTAGTTGGTTCCACTCGCACTGCCATCTGTTTAGCTTTGCATCTCTTAAATACTAAGCAAATCATCGCTTGCTGATTATTGTATCTTTGACCTTTTTCTCCTCATATTGAACTCTATCTCTGGCATTCAAGGATGTGGCTTTGTCGAATATATTTCTAGAGATATGGCACTTGCTGCAATTCATGCATTAAATGGAATATATGTGATGAGAGTAAGGCTTTATGCTTCCATGTCAGTGTTTCTAATTCTGTTCTATTTTGAAAGTGAATCCTAATATACTTTTCCCCAGGGATGTGAACAACCATTGATAGTGCGGTTTGCAGATCCGAAGAAGCCACGGATAGGGGATTCAAGGTTATTACTCATTCTCATAATCCTCTCTCTTCATAGTTTTCTGATAGTAGATTTATGCTCTAATCCCATAGACAAGAGAGATGTGCAGTGTCCCTTCTATTTTTCTGTTATGTGATATAGATGGATGACCATCGTTCTGGAGAAATGGTTCTCAATATATCGGGTCAATTTCACTTAAGTGTATATATAGCTATAAACAAGCATTATGCGTGCATGCATAAAGTCATTGTTTACTGATAATGCATCTTCAAAACATGAGTTGGCAAAGAATAAGTTGATAACTACGGGGACAATACTTAAACAGCTCATGTGAGAAACATAAGTAGAAATGCGAGTGAAAGTGGAAGTTAGCAACAAGCAATTTTCTTGAACAATCCCCTTGGCCTTCAGTTCTCTGACAATCAGAAATTCTCTAACTATTGAAGAAAACTCAATGGAGATTAACATTAGAATTCTTGGAGTTTTTTATTTGGTTTGCCTTTTGGGTTCTTCTTGATGCTGATAGCTTTGTGAATGATCGAGCCTGGTTGTTGTTTGTCAGGTCTTCCACGTACACACAACGAAAAATATGCTTATGTATATGCATGCACATACGTGGATATATTGTCTGCACTAATCTCGTTTTTTGATCTTTGTTACTCTTAGCTTAATGCTTTGGTTTTCTTCAGGCCTGCTTTATATTCCAATGATCCAGCTAGTGTGCGTATGCTGCCTATTGAAATGCAACAAATGAAGGTAGCATATTCTTTCTGGTCATCCATACCCACTGGAAGTCATATAATTATTGTTTTACTCTAAGCTTTTCATAAGCTTTTCATATCTTGTTCAGATCTTTTGATTTGTAGCTAAACTTTAGCTGAAACTTTAATTCTGGAAACAGTTTTGTTTGGACGTGCCAAACTACACTAAAATCAAGTAATCCATAAATGTTGGAACAATTTTTTTTCTGTCGTTTGCTCGATATTTTAAAGGCACCTCCTTTTCCAACAGCAATGTAAGCTTTCTATTCATGCAGCATAACAGCATTGGCCATGCCAATGTTACTTTCCTGATGCTTGATTTCTTCTAATCCTAAGTGCTTGAAATTCATCTCATTTGTTGGGAGTCCTTTTTTATCATAGCTTCATCCCTCCACTTGATGCTTGATCAATAGATCCTCCTCTTCTATCTTTTAATTGCCACAAGAAAGGGAAATGTGATTTGGCAACAAATTTGTTGACAAAAGGTATATGTTATTTCACTCTGCAATGACGCCAAATCCAAATCTTCAGTCTTTACATTCAGGATGCAAGATAGAAATAATTGCAAGCAATGATTCTGCACCTGTATCCAGTGCATTTGATTCCAGTGCTGAGGTAGAGAACTCTATAGAATGTGACTGGAGTGAGCATGTTTCTCCAGATGGCGATGTGTATTATTATAATTGTGTCACATGTGAAAGCAGGGTAAGAAGTTCTTCCATTTTTTGCATTTTTTCCCTTCCCTTGGATCTCGACTTATCTTTGGATTGTGGTGGGTACGCATTATATGATATTAGTGGGAGAAGCCTGAGGAGTATGCAATTTATGAAGAAGAACTTGATGAACTAGAAGAACAGCAACAGCACCTGCACGAGTCAAATTTACAGCCACTTTTGTCCCAGGAGGTATCTGAAGCGCAAAAGGTAGCTGCTCTCACATGAGTTCACAAAAAGGAAGCAAAGCTGTTGGAATCATGTATGGTTAGTTTTAGTTGACTGCCTTGTATTTCAGTTAAGTTAATTATTAAGTATGTTATGTGGATGACAGGTGTAGAGGTTGAGGGTATAACGTATGAAAAGTGACTTGTATTTTGTGGCACATTTTTCGCTGAAATAGTACTCTGTATATGTTTCTGTTGCATAGAATTCATAATACTGAGGAGGAGCTAGATTCACCATTTTGTCAATCTGCACATGCCAACTTGTAGAAGCCAATTCAGGCTGCAGCGTGTATATTCATGTTGTGTCTATTACTTCAACTCATCTTCCGTTAGTCACCCAAAAATAACCCAAGTGAGGGATGGATGGAAAAAATCACAACTTTAATTCATGATGCTGGCATCTTTTGCTATATACGTAACCATCCCATTTTCGATGATTCCTTCGTACTTTGGGTTTTGTTTGGTTGGTAGAGTGTGCGCGCTTGAAGAAATATGTTGTTGCATTGAAGTCCAATAGTGAAGTCCGCATTGCATCTCTCACCAATATGATTGAAAGTGGATGATATATAGTTGTTGATGTATATGGCTGTTATTGGTGCAGTGAGCTAATCTCTCACCAATATGTTTGATCAGTCAAAAAGAGTGATACTGACTTACAACTCTGCTAACCTTTTTGATTGTTAGTTCTTATTCAATGATTTTGAATCTAAGAAGTAAGATACCATTCTTATTATGAGTGGTGTCATGTCGTTACTGGTTTTCCTTGACTGCATTCTTGCAGCAATAGCCGATGCCCCGGCTGTTTTTATAATCATCCAAAAGTAACAGTAAAAATTTAAGGTTATATTTAGCCATAACTTCACATTAAAGAACAAAAGTGCTCCCTCCATTCTGCGGTAGTGGAGGCATTTCTTTTCGGCACGCGATTTAAGAAAAATTGTGTTAAAGAGAGAGAGTAAACTCCAAGCCGAAAAGAAACGCTTCAATTATCAAGGAACGGAGAGAGTAAATGTATTGACTTAACTAAAAAGGGAAATAACTCCACTACAATGGAACACACCAAAATGGCATGGAACATAGGGAGTGTCTCACAACTGACCACATGAAGTAATATTAGAAGTCAGGCAGAATCATGCAATATAGGAGATGTTCGGTTTGAAAGATTGTATCTCATGATTAAATATGTATTATGTTAAGTTCATGAGATTGAATCTTATGATCATGTGATAATTAGCCATAGCCAACCTCCTCAAACTAAAATAATCTCACAACTTAATCCGAGATAGATTGTCATATAATAATTAGTCGTGACAACCCAACACCACCATAGAGTACTAAAAGCACAAGATATTATAAATATATACAAAAAAGTGGTTGATTGTAATATAAAGTTATTTTTAAATTTCCATTACAATAAAAAACTCCTGAACAAAATCAAAAACTTTATGTACTTACTCAGTAGCTCAACCTAATACTCCTACTAGGTATGTCAATATTGATCCCCATCAGCAAGTGACCGATTTCTTGATTTTAAGAAATCTAGATGGTGCTTGCAATAAGCTCCATTCCTCTGAAACACCTTAAACATTCTGACAAACAAGTCAATCATAAATTCATCTTCATAATCATGTTCCTTGAATTTGAGCAGGACTGGATGAGCCCTTTGCCTGAAGTGTCCCGCTACGAAATACTCAAAACCTACAGGAGGTTTCCTCAGAATCCTAGTAATCTTCTCACAAGCTCTTGCAAAAGCCTTGGCGTTATGCTTCTCCAATGGCCCTGAACGGCACGAGATCAAATTCTGAATGGCATGGAGCAACTGCAAAACACTGAAGTCCCGCTTTTGTTTCCTATTGCTGCCAGGCCAAAACTGCTTGAGGTGGTCGTACCATGTCTCTGCAAGGTCGAGGCAAACCCTCCCATTGGGTCGTAGGTTCGGGTTCCAGTCGAGCCCATAGGACAGGTAATGGATGTTTGGAGGAACACTAGGGTAGTTTAAGGGAAAGCATATGTCAAAGAAGAATAGACAATGCTCATAGTCACTGCCTGGTGGACCGAAGAAAGCTGCCCTCATAAGATCGATCCTGTGTTTGTAGGTCCGTACAAAAATCGAGCTCGGGATGTGCTTCTCCAAGAGGCGGCATTCCTCCTCCATCGTTTTTCTAAATCTGTGCATGTGTATGAGCTTTGTGCACAGGTACTGCGTTTCCATTAAGTAATGGTGATCGCATGGGCTGGAGGAGACTAGTTCGAAGTTGTTGAAACGGTTGTATTGTCTTCCAACTTCATCTTCTATCTCTTCGATCTCTCCGAATCCGGTCGATCTAGGTCGAAGAGCTTTATCCATGTTCCTTTTAGATATTAATGTTGATTTCACTTATAAGATGCTGAATTTATAATGATAGATTTCAGGTCCGCGCATACATATCGTTGATTTTGTTTGGATTTGTATCCTATTCCTTTTAGATATTAATGTTGATTATCTTGAAAACAATAAGGGAAAGGAGATAAACTTATTTTTAAAAAAACGTCCAACATTATTATTTCAGCGTATAATAAGCTTGGATATATGTTAATCTTTATTTTATCATTATCCATTGATGATGAAATGCTGTAGATGCATGTATCGTCATGTAATATTACTACTACTAGGAGTAGAATTTTTCATCAAGGGCCTCTTATTGGATTATTTTATTCGTCTTTGCAATAGTGTTTCTAATACCCTAATATATAAGCCCAATCGAAGGCCCATAAATCTTTTTAAATGAATTTTGAATGACCTAGAAATTAAAGCCTAGCAAACTAAATGCTCTTTGAATTTTAATACTAGACAAAACTAAATGATCCCTAAGAGCAACTCCAAGGGAGAGGGTAAATGGAGAGGTAAAGAGAAATAACTACCATTTTTACCTCTTCTTCATAAAATTTCATGCTCCAAGGGAAAGGGTATTTGAGGAGGTATTATACCTTCTTTTATTTTGAGGAGGTATCTTTACCTCTTCTTGATAGAAAAGGTATAAAGTTAGTTATTTTATTTGCTTTTTGAATTTACCTTCTTTCCTTGGAGTCCATTACTTTTTAAGAAGGTATAATAACCTTTTTGAGGAGGTAAATGAGAAATATACCTTCTCAATATACCTTTCCCCCTTGGAGATGCTCTAAGTAATTAAAATGAATTAAAGAAAAAGTAAGTAGAAGGATGTCTTGGGACATTTATTAACTGTCTAGGTTAGTTATTACTTCCTCCATTCTATATTTATTTATTTTTATTTTGGACGTTCCATATTAATATTATTCATTTTCTTTTATGCTTCATTTGACCCGTTATTTAAAATGAAAACCCCTTTATCTCTACTTTATTCTATCTCTCATACTTTACTCACTCCACCAAACACACAAAATAAAAACCGTTAAAATCTCGTGCCGCCCAAGGAAGGGGTCATCTTCCTAGGAACGGAGGGAGTAATAATAAGTGTCACATTTTCCCACTCTTACTTTTCCCCTCTCTTACTTTATTTAATTTATTACCCTTTTTATTTAATACGTTACATATTTTTTTATTCTCTGTGCTAGGAAGAAATGTCTGAACTACTACATAACGAAGGGAGTATTAATTAGCTAGAGTGAACTAAAAAAATTCTATGCACAATATGTATATTACGTAATCAAGTCAATCTTATCAACATCTTAATTAATTATTCTATTATTACAAAAAGGTTGAAACTCCAACCCCCACATCCTGACCCGACAGTATTGTGAAAGTGTTCAATTAGGATATGCAGTGGCTCGCTAAGGGGAAGGCCGTAACCCACTGTCCTACCAGAAGCTCACCTCCCAAGGTAGCACACTTGTGTCTGAGAGATGTTGCAACTGCACGACAGTAGTGTGATCGATCCTTGCTTAATCTTGCAACTCTGTTCTTCCGGAACCAACTGCGCTGCCCGTGCAGACAAAACTGAATTGGGTGAAATTTTTATAGTGATTGGTTCCACCGCATGGCGGCCCCATACTCCAGAAATCCCTCTCCGGTTCGTTACCGCTTGCCCCTACGCATATGAGGAGTTTTTTTGGAGGAAACTCAGTTCCACTAACAGTTGACTGAGCGGGTCAAGACTCCCCTCTTCTGAACGTAGTGGAAATACTTTTGCTACTAAGAGAGGTCAAACTCAATACCTCTTTTAAGGATATCTAAACTCATTGCTACTAGGACAAAAGCTCCAGACTTAATTAATTAATACTTCTATGTATAAATATAGGGGCAACAAAGTATTTGTATAAAATATAAATATAATGTGAAATTACTACTTTAAGCCCCGGTAATACCATAATGTTAAAAAATAATTTTCCATTTTTTAATAAGCTTTATAAATAGTTATGGTCACGAGAATATGTAAACACAATAGTATGTAGGGATATCAATTTCGCATTAATCCATCGGGCTTTTCGGGCCAAAAAGCTTAAAGAAAATCTCTTATAATAAATTTTTTCCTTTGTAAAATAATTTTAAATTTTAGACACTTTTTCTTCTTAGTTTTGTAGAAGCAGATCTCTAGAGGAAATTAGCATGGAGAGTAATAATTACAGAGATAAATGGAACACTTTCTTGGAAAATTTTGTCCGACATTATGAAATCAAAATTTAGTCCAATGCTGTCAATTCAAAGTGTTAGTTTGGATATATTCTATTTTTCGGTTAGTCATATTAAAGGAAGCCGATTGATTGTGAATGAAATTTGTTGCTATTCGATCGCCGATTCAACACACACAAGAAGCAAGAAATAAAGCACACCAACAATTACGTGGTTCGGCAAAGTTTGCCCTACGTCCACGGTGAAGATTAAACCTCACTACAGTTTGAAGAGCTCTCAACTTTCACTCTAGCAAGAGCTCTCCTATCAAACTTGTGTGTGTGTTTATGCGTGTTACAACTCTACAAACTGCATCAACTAGCTAATATATGAGAGGTTACATGAATGCTCAACCAATAAACTTCATAGCTGCCAAATATCAGTTTCCTTTCCTCTCTCCCGAATCCCCACTGACCCTAGCTCGATGAGTAGTTCATGATTGCATGGGCATAACTTTAACGTTTTGAAGCAGAAAATATCTGTGTAAGTTAGCAGAGTAGTATTTTAAAGAGATGAAGTGTTCATTCCATCATCAATTAGACTGATTAGGTAAAGTATACAAGACGAGACTCGAAATTAGTTCGATTTATCTCAATAATTCAACAGTCCTCATCTTTTAAATTCTTATCTCAATAATTCAACAGTCCATAAATTGATAGCAATTCTCGAATTAGAAAAATTAAGATTGAAGCTGAAAGAGAAATTCTTGCACGGCAGAATGTTGAACAGGACATCCCTTCCATAGGTAACTCTTGACCTCTTAAACGGGACATTATTTATACAAAACAAAATCCAAATCAATACAAAAAAGAAAAAGAAAAAAACATATCATAATTTCTTAGCCTGGTGCACCATCAGGCAGTCACTTACTTTCTTACCATATGCTTCATGATCAAACTTATCAAACTCGGAAGCCTCAATAGATTATTGGATTTGAAGTTACGACCAATCACTCATGTAACTGACCACTCTGCTATTGAGCTACCGAGAAACGACCCTTGATTAATACACAAAAGTTATGTTAGAAATTCCTCCACACTCTTCGTACCAAGGAATGCTAACTTGCACCTTCCCATCTCCGGACCATAGGAAAACAGTCTCAACGCCATTGACATACGATTTCTTAGGGACAATGCTAGAATACGCCAAGAATGTACCTTCACCCTTAACCTCGATCTTGGCTACGAACTCATCATATACCAGTCCTTGGATCGTCCCTCCACTGTTAAACAAATTGGTCAAGCCAATAGGCGCGAACTTAGAATCTTGGCCAATCTTTTTGATCGGGACAAAGCTAAAGATTTCAAACGTGGACGGCTGCAGAGTCACCGAAATAGGATCCGATTCCTTTGTAGTCACAACAATCTTCTCTGCCTCAGTTAGGTAGACAGCGTACTCCTCGGCTTCCCCGAGGCTAGCTGCTTCGGCCTTTTGATCCCACTCAAGATTCGACACGTGGACTGAGCCGGTGAGTGGCTTGTAGCACTCAGAATAGCCCTTGATCCTCTGCTCCTTGGGGTCCCACCCAGCGCCCTGGCAGTTGAAGGCCCCGATGACACCTCCATACTGCACAATCATTAAATAAACCAAATTATTAGTACTACTATAATTAAACAATATGGAATCCTCTTTTTGCCTTGTTGTACCTTGTTGAAATTCCAAATCTTGAGGATGGACTTGCTATCAAAGAGGGGGTTCTTAAAGAGGCAGTCTCTGGTTGGGAGAGCAAAATGCACACATTTAGGGATTGTTCCATCTGGGAAAACTAGCTTTCTCAGAAGATTAAAATTATGGCCTCCCAAAGAGTCACTGACATAAACTGGGCCTCCACAAATAGCTCTTGATCCAGCGTGAAATTTAGCACAACAATGGTCAGACTGAAACATGTCCCAATCTGGTTGGATGAATTGTCCCATCCACATACTGTTGTAGGCACAATGGATCATGTGGACCCCTTGTAGCCAATAAACTCCCATTGGATCGCCATTTGGATCTTGGAACCAAAAGTCATCCCCTGTTTACAAAATCAAGCCGGATGTCATGTTTGTATCTAATGAAAAAGAATAAATGGACTAATGGAAAAAGATCTTACCGACTCTTCCCATTGAAATCTGCTCAGTTCCAAGGAAGAAGAAGTCATTACATTGCTGCATGCTGGAAATAAGACCAGTTCCGTTGAAATTCTTGTTAAGGGATTTGGACAAACCCTTGTAATAAGCCTTTGCAAGATCAACTCTGCCCCCATAGTCTTCACTTACATATTCAAGTGTCTACATAAAATTTTGAAAAAAAAAAAACATGTGTCAAATACAAATAGTAGTAGTACTTTTTTTCAAAGAAAATATAGGAACTACTTACATGAATAACATCCACTTTGACTCCTGTGATCCCAACTTTAGCAAGATAAGAGTGCATAGAGTCGTAGAAGTCATCAGCTTGATCGGGATCGACGAGGCCGATAGAGCCCTCGATGATTTTGACAACAGCAAGATCCGTCATGGTCCCATCCAGCCCCGGCGAGAGCTTGCAAGGCACGATCTTAGCCTTGAGATGAGTCGCCCCAGGCCTAACCCCACCCCACGCACCAGCCAATGCATGCCAGACATATATATCATCCAATCCTTTAAAATTAGTCCTCAAATCCTTGGTAAATGCCTTCATACCGGTCTCCTCCGTCTTGCAAGAGCAGCCGGAGCAGCTCTTGCCCGACGTCCCCTTCTCGTCGGTCCCTCCACCGTACATCTCGTCTAGCTCCTTCTGAAACTTCTGAATTTCAATTTCAAACTCAGTGAGATCGGTTACGCCGGCCAGCACCGCTTTGTCTCTAGCCTTTTCAACCATCTCAAGCTCGATCGCCTTGCTGATCAACATTTTGGGCTTCTTTGGGTTGAATGGGGGGGCTTTGGGCCCCACCATTGATCCGCCTTGATACTTTCTGAACTTTTCGCACTCCTCGAAGCGGTGGAGGCGGGCCGTCATCTGAGTGCCGCCGAGAACAAGGTTCTTGGCGTCCTCGTGCGGGTCTTGACCATCGACGTTGATGCTCTGCCATCCGTCATCGATGATCAGGAAGCGCGGGGAGAGCCCCCCCTCAGCGAACTCCTTGACGCCGTGCCAGATCCCGGCGGGCTCCACGGTGAGGTAGAAGGCGTCCCAAGTGCACCAGCCGAACTTGTTGACGAGAGGTGGGGGTGCCTTCTCCTCGATGAGGCGGAACGTGCCGAGGTGGCACCGCACGGCCGTGTAGGCGTCCCGCATCAGCGTGTAGGGGTTGTCGGAGACGTGGACGTAGGCAATAGCCCCCAGGGTAGCTGCCTTCACGGCGGAGGAGCCGCTCTCGGCGCAGAGGAGAGCGTGGCCGTCTGCCCCAGGCTGCAAGGCGGAGCGGAAGCTGCCGTCGACGATTGGGATGACGACGACGTAGGATTTGATCTCGGGGACGTCGAGCATGATCCACTGAGTTTCCATCTGGATGTCGGAGCCCGAGGTTCCCACCCACTGAGTGGACCACCACGTCTTGAACCGGAAGATGCTGACGAAGTCGCGGCCGGTGAATTTTCCGATGGAGGTGGTGAGGCGGTCGGACGGCGTGCGCTGGCTGAAGCCGAGGAAGCCGCCCTTGTGGGAGAGGGAGAGTGCTCGGTCAAAGACCTCTGCCGGCGCGGAGGAAGATTTCACCACGGAGGAGAAGCTCCGGAAGGTGACGGTGGCCGGAATCTCGGACAGAAGCGGTACGTTCTGCACGGAGAGCTTTCCCCCGGAGAGGTCGAAGACGGTGTCATTTTTCACTGGTTTAGGAGAGGTGTAGATTGCGTTGGCGGGGTCGTTTGGTGGCGCCATTGGGGAGTGGGAAAACAGTAAGTTTAGAGATGAGAGAGGAAGAGGTTGTGTTGATGGGAAATGAGTAATGGGAGGTAGGTATATATATAGAGAGAGATTTTGGAAGGGAAGGAATTATTCAAGTAGAAAAAAAAGGGGTGAAAGAATCATAGCGAAAAGGTGGGAGGGGTAGAATTTGGGCGGTTTATGCTCTATCTAGCTAGCTTTATACCATTTGAAATTGTTTGTGAAAGCTCATTCTCATAACAATGGAGGAGTGGAAAATGACTCCAGTGTTAATTAGACGACGACTATACTACTCGAAGCTTCTCAATTAGTTATATTTTATTCCTGCTTGATTGCTTTCTTCCTAGGGACTACTCCACTATTAAATTATTGCATATAGAACTTGGACTGTTTTTTACTACTGGAGTACCATTTTGGTTTGTGACATGCGGAGATAAGTTTCGAAATGCTAGCTCTTGCATATATAGATGCTTGTTAACAGTTGAGAGGCAGTTATTATGGAAACAATTATAACAGTTAATGGACTATATACTTACTTCACTTCAGTACACAATGGCTTTAGGCCAGTCACAGGTTAGCCATATGCTAGCCACTCTCTCTTCCTATCACGTCATTAGAACTAAAATTTCACCTGCCACATCATTATTTTAAGCAAATAGGCTAACCTAAGGCTAGCCACAAGCTAGCCGCAATAAAAATAATTAAAAAACAACTACATTTACAGAATTAAATTTACGATAAATTATGGAATTAAATTTATGAGACATATACGGGAAAATTCATTCATTTCATTTAAATAAAAAAAAGTACATAGATAAAAAGTACATAATAAAAAAAAAACCGGGCTTCCACACACGAGCCCCGCCGCACTCTACTCCTCACTAATTTATTAAAAAAATACATTAAAAAATGCAATAAAAATGCAATAATTTTATATAAATTAAAAAAGGTCCATCCTATAAAAAGTTACATAATTAAAAAAAATTCATAGAAAAATACATTAAAAATGCAATAAAAAATGCATAAAAAATACATTAAAAAATGCAATAAATAAAAAAAATGCATAAAAAAATACACTCCCTCCGTTCCCTTATAGTTGAGGCGGAACTTTTCGGCACGGAGTTTAAGAAATGAATATTGAGTGTGTTAAATAAATAGATAAAAAAGTAAGAAAGAGAAAAAGGTAGAGAAAATAAAATAAAAAGTGAATAAAGTAGAGAGAATAAAGTAAGAGAGGGTAAAGTAAGAAAGAGAAATAAGTTACTCCCTCCGTCCCAATATATATGAAACATTTGGTTTCCGGCACAGAATTTTATGCAAGTGTTGTTTTGTGAGTTAATGAAGAGAGAGTAACGTAAGAGACAGAGAAAAGTAGAGAGAGTGATGTTTCCATTTTAGGAAACGTTTCATTTTTAGTGGGACAACCCAAAAAAGAAAATGTTGCATTTCTAATGGGACAGAGGGAATACTATATATGGAAATGACTCAACTATGAAGGAACTTCCCAAAATGGAAAAATGACTCAACTATGAAGGAACGGAGGGAGTATTAAAAAAAATGCAATCGGCTAGCCGAAATTGAGCCTACTATGGCGGCTAGCGGGATCGGCCAGCGGTCGGCTAGCACCCGTAAATCGGCTAGAGCTCGCCGATCGGCTAGCCTAAATTGCCGCAATGGAGGCTAGCGGATCGGCCAGCGGTTGGCTAGCACCCGCGATCGGCTAGCCTATCCGCTAGCCTCCATTGTAGATGCTCCAAGGTAAGCAATAAAAGGTTCTCGTATAGACAGCGGTTACAGCAATTTCTGGAATGTGTGAACACTTTTATTCATGCAACTTCTGATGAAATAAATCAGCGTCTCAAAACTATCGATTTACAAAAATATATCGGTGAACATTTATTCGGATGAATTCACTACGTTAGTAACTTATCATAAAGTGCCATTACAATTTTGATAATCCAATCCAAATATAAACCTCCCAAAGTACACATACTATCATCATGTTTTAATAATAAAAAAAATTGACCACACATATAAAATTCCTGGAAAAAAGTGGAATCTCTCCATTTCTCATCTTCTTTAGCAAATATTCCTCTACAAAAGTTGCAAATATATGCTCATTGAAATACCGATCGTTGATCAACTTGTATTTTTTCGAGTAGTATATTTCTTCTTCACTTTATGGTGTATTCTCACACAACTTGAAATTCCTATAAATTCTTCAACAATTATGACTAACTAATTTAATTCTTATTATAATTGTAATTACTTCCATCCAGCCGAGCCGATTATTACCAAGGCAGAGTTCTCAGCTTCATATACAAATTCCGAAACATTGCTTACGCATTTCAATCTATATGCGTATAGAATATTTCAAACATAATTGAGACTTAAGAGTAATATTTTATGTAAATAACTTTCAATATATATTCCAGTAAATATCTCCAATTTCCATAAATTCATAAAAGGGTCATTTGCATGTAAATACACGACTTTTAATATTTTCTAATTATTTCTTCAAACTTCAATTTTTAATACAAATACATGAATTTTAGACTTTTTTTTTTCAAAATGAAAAAGTAAAACTTAGATGGCAAATTAAAACTTATGTGACAATCCGTTTTGATTATATATGTTCAAACTTTTAAAAATAAAATACCATGCCATCATCTTCCTCGCCGTTTTGATTATATATGTAACTTTTAAAAATAAAATACCATACCATCGTCTTCCTCGCATACATGAATATCATTCTACCCTTTTACTTTCTCATTCTCTTTCTCTTTCACTCAATCCATTGTGTTTCCCAAATTTATTTGAGATTATGGAGAAATGCTCGAACTAAAAAACCTTTGGATTAGTAGGATGTGAATAAAATATTCAGTCATTTATCCTCATGTTTGACACCATTTGACCTGACACGGATTTTAAGAAATGTAATAGAAAGTGGGTTGAAAAAGTTAGTGGCATGTGGATCCTACATTTATATATTAGTTTTATAATAAAATATGAGTATGAATGAGTTAGTAGAATGTAAGGTCTACTACCAAAAATGGAACTCCGATGAAAGGTGACAAATTTTTAGGGACGGACAAAAAAAAAAAATAAGTGACAAACTTTTAGGGATGGGGGAATAGATGTTTTTATGTTTTGGAATCATCATTGGATTAACATTTCTCCGTAGGTCACGGACTCTGACGAAATTGTAGTTAGAATATACTCCCTCCATTCATAAGAATATGTATATTTTCTATTTTTGTCCGTCCCTTAAAAATATAGGTATTTCTATTTATGAAAAGTTGTCCCCTATCTCTCGCCTATACAGGCAGGGTTCTCAGCTTCATGATAAACAAATTCCGAAACAAATTGCTTATGCATTTCAAATCATATATGTATAGAATATTTCAAACATAGTTAAGACTTAAAAGTAGCATTTTATTTTCCTAACTTTCAATATATATATTCGAGAAAATATCTCCAATTTCCATAAATTCATAAAAGAGTTATTTGCTGTACATACACAAACTTTAATAATATTTTCTAATTATCTCTTCACATTGTCATTCGTCCCATAAAAAGATGTGCACTTTTCATTTTCGTCAATTCTATAAAAATATGAGCATATTCATTTGTAGAAGTTGTTCCCAACTCTTACACATATACATCAATTTATTTATAATTTATACCATTATGACCCACCATTACAACTCACACAAATAATAATGTGCATATCACTATCCACTAACATTACTGTAACTACCATTATTCTCATCTCATACTTTATCAATTATGTATTAATTCTAATACCATTTCAATTGAACATATTTTTATGGGACAGAGTGAGTAGAAAGAAGAAGAAAAACTGAAATTTGATCTTCCTTGAATTTCCACCCGGCCGGGTGACTTTTTTGGCATTTGGCACTTGGCTAGGTGACTTTGCTAAAGCATGCAAATTCCAGAGACCCTAAACCCTAAACCCAAACTTTTTACTATATTATATTATGAATTTTAAATTTATGAACACAGTATCAATACAATGTTAGCATATTATGGAAAATTTTATAGAAAATGCTAAAAATCTAATACATTTTATGAATTTATCAAAATTAAAATTATTTTATAAATAGGATGAAAGTTTGAGACGTTAAATAAATTCCTAAAAGGCTAGACAATTGCTTCAATCTCGCTTTAAGGAATATCTCTTTTAAATATTACTACTACTCCTTTATTCTAGGAATAGGAGTTCCATTTTAGTTTATTTTGAATTTTAAGAAATATAAAGTGAATCAAAAATGATAGATAAAATATGTCTCATTTTTATAATAGAATGTGAGACAAATATATTATTTATAATAAAAGTGAATTGAGATTCGTATTGAGCGAATTAAAATGAAAAAATGAGCCTTTAATCACAGACAAATAGAGTAATTGTTACTCCCTTCCGTCCCACTACAAGTAAGACGCTCTAAATCAGACGTTGTTTTGCAAAGTAAGTAAGATAATAACATATATGATTCTCTTCTATATTATTCTCTCTCTTACTTTACTTTATCACAATTTTAACTATTTATTATCATTTTTGTAAAATAATAGCCAAAAAGAAAAAAAGAAACGCATCACTTGTATTTACTAGAGCATTTAGATCGAAAAATAATGATGTTACCAGTTCTTACCTTATCCTTATCTTTTATTTGCAGGAATATAAATGCTTAACTAATTCAAGTTTTCCATTCAGCTGCACGTACATGAGGAACATGATTCCATCTTTTGGATCGGATTAGAAAAGTGATTTTGCTTTTTCCAAGAATACTTCCACTTTGAGAATCTCATCCCCTTCCCACAAGCATGTTTCACAATTGCTGAATTCCACTAATTGTGATTGAGCGCAAAAACTATTTACCACTAAAGCTAATTAATTTGTATTTGAAAAAAAATGGAACATCTTGTTTAATACACCAACTATCCTAAATAAACAAATTTGATCCGTAACATTTTATAATATCTTTTGAGGTCCATCAACTATAAGTTAATATCAACTCAACCACTTTTTGCCTATCAATATTTTCATTACCAAAGTACCCTTAAGGCCATGAGGGCAATTCAATCTATTTATCATCTCATTTTCATTATAACTTGGGATAATTGATGTACCAAAAGAGATGTTCTCTCTAATTTTAATTTCAAAATAAAAATATCTTAATGATATTAATATTATGTTACTATTAACTTTTTACATTTAGTTTTACTTATTTATAATATTTTAAATCATTGTATTATATTTAATATTAATAGTAAAACGGCCAAAGGCACCTTTAGATTTATTTAGAATATTAAAAAGGCCATAACTTTCTCGTTACTCGTGATAATTGACCACTACAGGAGGCTTTGGAAACCTTATTCCATGGGTAACAGTTGGGCATTCTCGAAATTGGATTATCTCTCTGTCATTTTTTTGAGAAACGGCCAAAGGCTACTTGCCTTTGGATTTATTTAGAATATTAAAAAGACCATAACTTTGTCGTTACTCGTGATAATTGACCACTCCAGGAGGCTTTGGAAACCTTATTCCATGGGTAACAGTTGGGCATTCTCGAAATTGAATTATCCCTCTGTCGTTTTTCTGAGAAACGGCCAAAGGCTGCCTTTGGATTTATTTAGAATATTAAAAAGACCATAACTTTCTCGTTACTTGTGATAATTGACCACTCCAGGAGGCTTTGGAAACCTTATTCCATGGGTAACAGTTGGGCATTCTTGAAATTGGATTATCCCTCTGTCGTTTTTCTGAGAAACGGCCAAAGGCTACTTCCTTTGGATTTATTTAGAATATTAAAAAGGCCATAACATTCTCGTTACTCGTGATAATTGACCACTCCAGGAGGCTTTGGAAACCTTATTCCATGGGTAACAGTTGGGCATTCTCGAAATTGAATTATCCCTCTGTCGTTTTTCTGAGAAACGGCCAAAGGCTACTGCCTTTGGATTTATTTAGAATATAAAAAAGGCCACAACTTTCTCGTTACTCATGATAATTGACCACTACAGGAGGCTTTGGAAACCTTATTCCATGGGTAACAGTTGGGCATTCTCGAAATTGGATTATCTCTCTGTCGTTTTTCTGAAAAACGGCAAAGGCAGCTGCCTTTGGATTTATTTAGAATATTAAAAAGGCCATAACTTTCACGTTACTCAGGAGGCGTTGGAAACCTTATTCCATGGGTAACAGTTGGGCATTCTCGAAATTGAATTACCTCTCCGTCGTTTTTCTGAAAAACGGCAAAGGCAGCTGCCTATGGATTTATTTAGAATATTAAAAAGGGCATAACATTCACGTTACTCGTGATAATTGGCCACTACAGGAGGCATTGGAAACCTTATTCCATGGGTAACAGTTGGGCATTGTCGAAATTGGATTATCTCTCCGTCGTTTTTCTGAAAAACGGCAAAGGCAGCTAGCTGCCTATGGATTTATTTAGAATATTAAAAAGGGCATAAATTTCACGTTACTCGTGATAATTGGCCACTACAGGAGGCGTTGGTAACCTTACTCCATGGGTAACAGTTGGGCATTTTCGAAATTGGATTATCTCTCCTTCGTTTTTCTGAAAATCGGCAAAGGCAGATGCCTATGGATTTATTTAGAATATTAAAAAGGCCATAACTTTCACGTTACTCGTGATAATTGGCCACTACAGGAGGCGTTGGAAACCTTATTCCATGGGTAACAGTTGGGCATTTTCGAAATTGGATTATCTCTCCTTCGTTTTTCTGAAAAACGGCAAAGGCAGCTGCCTATGGATTTATTTAGAATATAAAAAAGGCCACAACTTTCTCGTTACTCATGATAATTGACCACTACAGGAGGCTTTGGAAACCTTATTCCATGGGTAACAGTTGGGCATTCTCGAAATTGGATTATCTCTCTGTCGTTTTTCTGAAAAACGGCAAAGGCAGCTGCCTTTGGATTTATTTAGAATATTAAAAAGGCCATAACTTTCACGTTACTCAGGAGGCGTTGGAAACCTTATTCCATGGGTAACAGTTGGGCATTCTCGAAATTGAATTACCTCTCCGTCGTTTTTCTGAAAAACGGCAAAGGCAGCTGCCTATGGATTTATTTAGAATATTAAAAAGGCCATAACTTTCACGTTACTCGTGATAATTGGCCACTACAGGAGGCGTTGGAAACCTTATTCCATGGGTAACAGTTGGGCATTTTCGAAATTGGATTATCTCTCCTTCGTTTTTCTGAAAAACGGCAAAGGCAGCTGCCTATGGATTTATTTAGAATATAAAAAAGGCCACAACTTTCTCGTTACTCATGATAATTGACCACTACAGGAGGCTTTGGAAACCTTATTCCATGGGTAACAGTTGGGCATTCTCAAAATTGGATTATCTCTCCGTCGTTTTTCCGAAAAACGGCAAAGACTAGCTGCCTATGGATTTATTTAGAATATTAAAAAGGCCATAAGTTTCACGTTACTCGTGATAATTGGCCACTACAGGAGGCGTTGGAAACCTTATTCCATGGGTAACAGTTGGGCATTCTCGAAATTGGATTATCTCTCGTTGTTTTTCTGAAAAACGGCAAAGGCAGCTGCCTATGGATTTATTTAGAATATTAAAAAGGGCATAACTTTCACGTTACTCGTGATAATTGGCCACTACAGGAGGCGTTGGAAACCTTATTCCATGGGTAACAGTTGGGCATTCTCGAAATTGGATTATCTCTCCGTCGTTTTTCTGAAAAATTATGGATTTATTTAGAATATTATAAAGGGCATAACTTTCACGTTACTCGTGATAATTGGCCACTACAGGAGGCGTTGGAGACTTTATTCCATGGGTAACAGTTGGGCATTCTCGAAATTGGATTATCTCTCCGTCGTTTTTCTGAAAAACGGCAAAGGCAGCTGCCTATGGATTTATTTAGAATATTAAAAAGGGCATAACTTTCACGTTACTCGTGATAATTGGCCACTACAGGAGGCGTTGGAAACCTTATTCCATGGGTAACAGTTGGGCATTTTCGAAATTGGATTATCTCTCCTTCGTTTTTCTGAAAAACGGCAAAGGCAGCTGCCTATGGATTTATTTAGAATATAAAAAAGGCCACAACTTTCTCGTTACTCATGATAATTGACCACTACAGGAGGCTTTGGAAACCTTATTCCATGGGTAACAGTTGGGCATTCTCGAAATTGGATTATCTCTCTGTCGTTTTTCTGAAAAACGGCAAAGGTAGCTGCCTTTGGATTTATTTAGAATATTAAAAAGGCCATAACTTTCACGTTACTCAGGAGGCGTTGGAAACCTTATTCCATGGGTAACAGTTGGGCATTCTCGAAATTGAATTACCTCTCCGTCGTTTTTCTGAAAAACGGCAAAGGCAGCTGCCTATGGATTTATTTAGAATATTAAAAAGGCCATAACTTTCACGTTACTCGTGATAATTGGCCACTACAGGAGGCGTTGGAAACCTTATTCCATGGGTAACAGTTGGGCATTTTCAAAATTGGATTATCTCTCCTTCGTTTTTCTGAAAAACGGCAAAGGCAACTGCCTATGGATTTATTTAGAATATAAAAAAGGCCACAACTTTCTCGTTACTCATGATAATTGACCACTACAGGAGGCTTTGGAAACCTTATTCCATGGGTAACAGTTGGGCATTCTCGAAATTGAATTACCTCTCCGTGGTTTTTCTGAAAAACGGCAAAGGCAGCTGCCTATGGATTTATTTAGAATATTAAAAAGGGCATAACTTTCACGTTACTCGTGATAATTGGCCACTACAGGAGGCGTTGGAAACCTTATTCCATGGGTAACAGTGGGCATTCTCGAAATTGGATTATCTCTCCGTTGTTTTTCTGAAAAACGGCAAAGGCAGCTGCCTATGGATTTATTTAGAATATTAAAAAGGGCATAACTTTCACGTTACTCGTGATAATTGGCCACTACAGGAGGCGTTGGAAACCTTATTCCATGGGTAACAGTGGGCATTCTCGAAATTGGATTATCTCTCCGTTGTTTTTCTGAAAAACGGCAAAGGCAGCTGCCTATGGATTTATTTAGAATATTAAAAAGGGCATAACTTTCACGTTACTCGTGATAATTGGCCACTACAGGAGGCGTTGGAAACCTTATTCCATGGGTAACAGTGGGCATTCTCGAAATTGGATTATCTCTCCGTTGTTTTTCTGAAAAACGGCAAAGGCAGCTGCCTATGGATTTATTTAGAATATTAAAAAGGGCATAACTTTCACGTTACTCGTGATAATTGGCCACTACAGGAGGCGTTGGAAACCTTATTCCATGGGTAACAGTTGGGCATTCTCGAAATTGGATTATCTCTCCGTCGTTTTTCTGAAAAATTATGGATTTATTTAGAATATTATAAAGGGCATAACTTTCACGTTACTCGTGATAATTGGCCACTACAGGAGGCGTTGGAGACTTTATTCCATGGGTAACAGTTGGGCATTCTCGAAATTGGATTATCTCTCCGTCGTTTTTCTGAAAAACGGCAAAGGCAGCTGCCTATGGATTTATTTAGAATATTAAAAAGGGCATAACTTTCACGTTACTCGTGATAATTGGCCACTACAGGAGGCGTTGGAAACCTTATTCCATGGGTAACAGTTGGGCATTCTCGAAATTGGATTATCTCTCCGTCGTTTTTCTGAAAAACGGCAAAGGCAGCTGCCTATGGATTTATTTAGAATATTAAAAAGGGCATAACTTTCACGTTACTCTTGATAATTGGCCACTACAGGAGGCGTTGGAAACCTTATTCCATGGGTAACAGTTGGGCATTCTCGAAATTGGATTATCTCTCCGTCGTTTTTCTGAAAAACGGCAAAGGCAGCTGCCTATGGATTTATTTAGAATATTAAAAAGGGCATAACTTTCACGTTACTCGTGATAATTGGCCACTACAGGAGGCGTTGGAAACCTTATTCCATGGGTAACAGTTGGGCATTCTCGAAATTGGATTATCTCTCCGTCGTTTTTCTGAAAAACGGCAAAGGCAGCTGCCTATGGATTTATTTAGAATATTAAAAAGGGCATAACTTTCACGTTACTCGTGATAATTGGCCACTACAGGAGGCGTTGGAAACCTTATTCCATGGGTAACAGTTGGGCATTCTCGAAATTGGATTATCTCTCCGTCGTTTTTCTGAAAAACGGCAACGGCAGCTGCCTATGGATTTATTTAGAATATTAAAAAGGGCATAACTTTCACGTTACTCGTGATAATTGGCCACTACAGGAGGCGTTGGAAACCTTATTCCATGGGTAACAGTTGGGCATTCTCGAAATTGGATTATCTCTCCGTTGTTTTTCTGAAAAACGGCAAAGGCAGCTGCCTATGGATTTATTTAGAATATTAAAAAGGGCATAACTTTCACGTTACTCGTGATAATTGGCCACTACAGGAGGCGTTGGAAACCTTATTCCATGGGTAACAGTTGGGCATTCTCGAAATTGGATTATCTCTCCGTCGTTTTTCTGAAAAATTATGGATTTATTTAGAATATTAAAAAGGGCATAACTTTCACGTTACTCTTGATAATTGGCCACTACAGGAGGCGTTGGAAACCTTATTCCATGGGTAACAGTTGGGCATTCTCGAAATTGGATTATCTCTCCGTCGTTTTTCTGAAAACGGCAAAGGCTGCTGCCTATGGATTTATTTAGAATATTAAAAAGGGCATAACTTTCACGTTACTCTTGATAATTGGCCACTACAGGAGGCGTTGGAAACCTTATTCCATGGGTAACAGTTGGGCATTCTCGAAATTGGATTATCTCTCCGTCGTTTTTCTGAAAAACGGCAAAGGCAGCTGCCTATGGATTTATTTAGAATATTAAAAAGGGCATAACTTTCACGTTACTCGTGATAATTGGCCACTACAGGAGGCGTTGGAAACCTTATTCCATGGGTAACAGTTGGGCATTCTCGAAATTGGATTATCTCTCCGTCGTTTTTCTGAAAAACGGCAAAGGCAGCTGCCTATGGATTTATTTAGAATATTAAAAAGGGCATAACTTTCACGTTACTCGTGATAATTGGCCACTACAGGAGGCGTTGGAAACCTTATTCCATGGGTAACAGTTGGGCATTCTCGAAATTGGATTATCTCTCCGTCGTTTTTCTGAAAAACGGCAACGGCAGCTGCCTATGGATTTATTTAGAATATTAAAAAGGGCATAACTTTCACGTTACTCGTGATAATTGGCCACTACAGGAGGCGTTGGAAACCTTATTCCATGGGTAACAGTTGGGCATTCTCGAAATTGGATTATCTCTCCGTCGTTTTTCTGAAAAACGGCAACGGCAGCTGCCTATGGATTTATTTAGAATATTAAAAAGGCCATAACTTTCACGTTACTCGTGATAATTGGCCACTACAGGAGGCGTTGGAAACCTTATTCCATGGGTAACAGTTGGGCATTCTCGAAATTGGATTACCTCTCCGTCGTTTTTCTGAAAAACGGCAAAGGCAGCTGCCTATGGATTTATTTAGAATATTAAAAAGGGCATAACTTTCACGTTACTCGTGATAATTGGCCACTACAGGAGGCGTTGGACACCTTATTCCATGGGTAACAGCTGGGCATTCTCGAAATTGGATTATCTCTCCGTCGTTTTTCTGAAAAACGGCAAAGGCAGCTGCCTATGGATTTATTTAGAATATTAAAAAGGGCATAACTTTCACGTTACTCGTGATAATTGGCCACTACAGGAGGCGTTGGAAACCTTATTCCATGGGTAACAGTTGGGCATTCTCGAAATTGGATTATCTTTCCGTCGTTTTTCTGAAAAACGGCAAAGGCAGCTGCCTATGGATTTATTTAGAATATTAAAAAGGGCATAACTTTCACGTTACTCGTGATAATTGGCCACTACAGGAGGCGTTGGAAACCTTATTCCATGGGTAACAGTGGGCATTCTCGAAATTGGATTATCTCTCCGTCGTTTTTCTGAAAAACGGCAAAGGCAGCTGCCTATGGATTTATTTAGAATATTAAAAAGGGCATAACTTTCACGTTACTCGTGATAATTGGCCACTACAGGAGGCGTTGGAAACCTTATTCCATGGGTAACAGTTGGGCATTCTCGAAATTGGATTAACTCTCCGTCGTTTTTCTGAAAAATTATGGATTTATTTAGAATATTATAAAGGGCATAACTTTCACGTTACTCGTGATAATTGGCCACTACAGGAGGCGTTGGAGACTTTATTCCATGGGTAACAGTTGGGCATTCTCGAAATTGGATTATCTCTCCGTCGTTTTTCTGAAAAACGGCAAAGGCAAGCTGCCTATGGATTTATTTAGAATATTAAAAAGGGCATAACTTTCACGTTACTCGTGATAATTGGCCACTACAGGAGGCGTTGGAAACCTTATTCCATGGGTAACAGTTGGGCATTCTCGAAATTGGATTATCTCTCCGTCGTTTTTCTGAAAAACAGCAAAGGCAGCTGCCTATGGATTTATTTAGAATATTAAAAAGGGCATAACTTTCACGTTACTCGTGATAATTGGCCACTACAGGAGGCGTTGGAAACCTTATTCCATGGGTAACAGTTGGGCATTCTCGAAATTGGATTATCTCTCCGTCGTTTTTCTGAAAAACGGCAAAGGCAGCTGCCTATGGATTTATTTAGAATATTAAAAAGGCCATAACTTTCACGTTACTCGTGATAATTGGCCACTACAGGAGGCATTGGAAACCTTATTCCATGGGTAACAGTTGGGCATTCTCGAAATTGGATTATCTCTCTGTCGTTTTTCTGAAAAACGGCAAAGGCAGCGCCTATGGATTTATTTAGAATATTAAAAAGGGCATAACTTTCACGTTACTCTTGATAATTGGCCACTACAGGAGGCGTTGGAAACCTTATTCCATGGGTAACAGTTGGGCATTCTCGAAATTGGATTATCTCTCCGTCGTTTTTCTGAAAAACGGCAAAGGCAGCTGCCTATGGATTTATTTAGAATATTAAAAAGGGCATAACTTTCACGTTACTCTTGATAATTGGCCACTACAGGAGGCGTTGGAAACCTTATTCCATGGGTAACAGTTGGGCATTCTCGAAATTGGATTATCTCTCCGTCGTTTTTCTGAAAAACGGCAAAGGCAGCTGCCTATGGATTTATTTAGAATATTAAAAAGGGCATAACTTTCACGTTACTCGTGATAATTGGCCACTACAGGAGGCGTTGGAAACCTTATTCCATGGGTAACAGTTGGGCATTCTCGAAATTGGATTATCTCTCCGTCGTTTTTCTGAAAAACGGCAAAGGCAGCTGCCTATGGATTTATTTAGAATATTAAAAAGGGCATAACTTTCACGTTACTCGTGATAATTGGCCACTACAGGAGGCGTTGGAAACCTTATTCCATGGGTAACAGTTGGGCATTCTCGAAATTGGATTATCTCTCCGTCGTTTTTCTGAAAAACGGCAACGGCAGCTGCCTATGGATTTATTTAGAATATTAAAAAGGGCATAACTTTCACGTTACTCGTGATAATTGGCCACTACAGGAGGCGTTGGAAACCTTATTCCATGGGTAACAGTTGGGCATTCTCGAAATTGGATTATCTCTCCGTCGTTTTTCTGAAAAACGGCAACGGCAGCTGCCTATGGATTTATTTAGAATATTAAAAAGGGCATAACTTTCACGTTACTCGTGATAATTGGCCACTACAGGAGGCGTTGGAAACCTTATTCCATGGGTAACAGTTGGGCATTCTCGAAATTGGATTATCTCTCCGTCGTTTTTCTGAAAAACGGCAACGGCAGCTGCCTATGGATTTATTTAGAATATTAAAAAGGCCATAACTTTCACGTTACTCGTGATAATTGGCCACTACAGGAGGCGTTGGAAACCTTATTCCATGGGTAACAGTTGGGCATTCTCGAAATTGGATTACCTCTCCGTCGTTTTTCTGAAAAACGGCAAAGGCAGCTGCCTATGGATTTATTTAGAATATTAAAAAGGGCATAACTTTCACGTTACTCGTGATAATTGGCCACTACAGGAGGCGTTGGAAACCTTATTCCATGGGTAACAGTTGGGCATTCTCGAAATTGGATTATCTCTCCGTCGTTTTTCTGAAAAACGGCAAAGGCAGCTGCCTATGGATTTATTTAGAATATTAAAAAGGGCATAACTTTCACGTTACTCGTGATAATTGGCCACTACAGGAGGCGTTGGAAACCTTATTCCATGGGTAACAGTTGGGCATTCTCGAAATTGGATTATCTCTCCGTCGTTTTTCTGAAAAACGGCAACGGCAGCTGCCTATGGATTTATTTAGAATATTAAAAAGGGCATAACTTTCACGTTACTCGTGATAATTGGCCACTACAGGAGGCGTTGGAAACCTTATTCCATGGGTAACAGTTGGGCATTCTCGAAATTGGATTATCTCTCCGTCGTTTTTCTGAAAAACGGCAACGGCAGCTGCCTATGGATTTATTTAGAATATTAAAAAGGGCATAACTTTCACGTTACTCGTGATAATTGGCCACTACAGGAGGCGTTGGAAACCTTATTCCATGGGTAACAGTTGGGCATTCTCGAAATTGGATTATCTCTCCGTCGTTTTTCTGAAAAACGGCAAAGGCAGCTGCCTATGGATTTATTTAGAATATTAAAAAGGGCATAACTTTCACGTTACTCGTGATAATTGGCCACTACAGGAGGCGTTGGAAACCTTATTCCATGGGTAACAGTTGGGCATTCTCGAAATTGGATTATCTCTCCGTCGTTTTTCTGAAAAACGGCAAAGGCAGCTGCCTATGGATTTATTTAGAATATTAAAAAGGGCATAACTTTCACGTTACTCGTGATAATTGGCCACTACAGGAGGCGTTGGAAACCTTATTCCATGGGTAACAGTTGGGCATTCTCGAAATTGGATTATCTCTCCGTCGTTTTTCTGAAAAACGGCAAAGGCAGCTGCCTATGGATTTATTTAGAATATTAAAAAGGGCATAACTTTCACGTTACTCGTGATAATTGGCCACTACAGGAGGCGTTGGAAACCTTATTCCATGGGTAACAGTTGGGCATTCTCGAAATTGGATTATCTCTCCGTCGTTTTTCTGAAAAACGGCAACGGCAGCTGCCTATGGATTTATTTAGAATATTAAAAAGGGCATAACTTTCACGTTACTCGTGATAATTGGCCACTACAGGAGGCGTTGGAAACCTTATTCCATGGGTAACAGTTGGGCATTCTCGAAATTGGATTATCTCTCCGTCGTTTTTCTGAAAAACGGCAACGGCAGCTGCCTATGGATTTATTTAGAATATTAAAAAGGCCATAACTTTCACGTTACTCGTGATAATTGGCCACTACAGGAGGCGTTGGAAACCTTATTCCATGGGTAACAGTTGGGCATTCTCGAAATTGGATTACCTCTCCGTCGTTTTTCTGAAAAACGGCAAAGGCAGCTGCCTATGGATTTATTTAGAATATTAAAAAGGGCATAACTTTCACGTTACTCGTGATAATTGGCCACTACAGGAGGCGTTGGAAACCTTATTCCATGGGTAACAGTTGGGCATTCTCGAAATTGGATTATCTCTCCGTCGTTTTTCTGAAAAACGGCAAAGGCAGCTGCCTATGGATTTATTTAGAATATTAAAAAGGGCATAACTTTCACGTTACTCGTGATAATTGGCCACTACAGGAGGCGTTGGAAACCTTATTCCATGGGTAACAGTTGGGCATTCTCGAAATTGGATTATCTCTCCGTCGTTTTTCTGAAAAACGGCAACGGCAGCTGCCTATGGATTTATTTAGAATATTAAAAAGGGCATAACTTTCACGTTACTCGTGATAATTGGCCACTACAGGAGGCGTTGGAAACCTTATTCCATGGGTAACAGTTGGGCATTCTCGAAATTGGATTATCTCTCCGTCGTTTTTCTGAAAAACGGCAACGGCAGCTGCCTATGGATTTATTTAGAATATTAAAAAGGGCATAACTTTCACGTTACTCGTGATAATTGGCCACTACAGGAGGCGTTGGAAACCTTATTCCATGGGTAACAGTTGGGCATTCTCGAAATTGGATTATCTCTCCGTCGTTTTTCTGAAAAACGGCAACGGCAGCTGCCTATGGATTTATTTAGAATATTAAAAAGGCCATAACTTTCACGTTACTCGTGATAATTGGCCACTACAGGAGGCGTTGGAAACCTTATTCCATGGGTAACAGTTGGGCATTCTCGAAATTGGATTACCTCTCCGTCGTTTTTCTGAAAAACGGCAAAGGCAGCTGCCTATGGATTTATTTAGAATATTAAAAAGGGCATAACTTTCACGTTACTCGTGATAATTGGCCACTACAGGAGGCGTTGGAAACCTTATTCCATGGGTAACAGTTGGGCATTCTCGAAATTGGATTATCTCTCCGTCGTTTTTCTGAAAAACGGCAAAGGCAGCTGCCTATGGATTTATTTAGAATATTAAAAAGGGCATAACTTTCACGTTACTCGTGATAATTGGCCACTACAGGAGGCGTTGGAAACCTTATTCCATGGGTAACAGTTGGGCATTCTCGAAATTGGATTATCTTTCCGTCGTTTTTCTGAAAAACGGCAAAGGCAGCTGCCTATGGATTTATTTAGAATATTAAAAAGGGCATAACTTTCACGTTACTCGTGATAATTGGCCACTACAGGAGGCGTTGGAAACCTTATTCCATGGGTAACAGTGGGCATTCTCGAAATTGGATTATCTCTCCGTCGTTTTTCTGAAAAACGGCAAAGGCAGCTGCCTATGGATTTATTTAGAATATTAAAAAGGCCATAAGTTTCACGTTACTCGTGATAATTGGCCGCTACAGGAGGCGTTGGAAACCTTATTCCATGGGTAACAGTTGGGCATTCTCGAAATTGGATTATCTCTCCGTCGTTTTTCTGAAAAATTATGGATTTATTTAGAATATTATAAAGGGCATAACTTTCACGTTACTCGTGATAATTGGCCACTACAGGAGGCGTTGGAGACTTTATTCCATGGGTAACAGTTGGGCATTCTCGAAATTGGATTATCTCTCCGTCGTTTTTCTGAAAAACGGCAAAGGCAAGCTGCCTATGGATTTATTTAGAATATTAAAAAGGGCATAACTTTCACGTTACTCGTGATAATTGGCCACTAGAGGAGGCGTTGGAAACCTTATTCCATGGGTAACAGTTGGGCATTCTCGAAATTGGATTATCTCTCCGTCGTTTTTCTGAAAAACAGCAAAGGCAGCTGCCTATGGATTTATTTAGAATATTAAAAAGGGCATAACTTTCACGTTACTCGTGATAATTGGCCACTACAGGAGGCGTTGGAAACCTTATTCCATGGGTAACAGTTGGGCATTCTCGAAATTGGATTATCTCTCCGTCGTTTTTCTGAAAAACGGCAAAGGCAGCTGCCTATGGATTTATTTAGAATATTAAAAAGGCCATAACTTTCACGTTACTCGTGATAATTGGCCACTACAGGAGGCATTGGAAACCTTATTCCATGGGTAACAGTTGGGCATTCTCGAAATTGGATTATCTCTCTGTCGTTTTTCTGAAAAACGGCAAAGGCAGCGCCTATGGATTTATTTAGAATATTAAAAAGGGCATAACTTTCACGTTACTCTTGATAATTGGCCACTACAGGAGGCGTTGGAAACCTTATTCCATGGGTAACAGTTGGGCATTCTCGAAATTGGATTATCTCTCTGTCGTTTTTCTGAAAAACGGCAAAGGCAGCTGCCTATGGATTTATTTAGAATATTAAAAAGGGCATAACTTTCACGTTACTCTTGATAATTGGCCACTACAGGAGGCGTTGGAAACCTTATTCCATGGGTAACAGTTGGGCATTCTCGAAATTGGATTATCTCTCCGTCGTTTTTCTGAAAAACGGCAAAGGCAGCTGCCTATGGATTTATTTAGAATATTAAAAAGGGCATAACTTTCACGTTACTCGTGATAATTGGCCACTACAGGAGGCGTTGGAAACCTTATTCCATGGGTAACAGTTGGGCATTCTCGAAATTGGATTATCTCTCCGTCGTTTTTCTGAAAAACGGCAAAGGCAGCTGCCTATGGATTTATTTAGAATATTAAAAAGGGCATAACTTTCACGTTACTCGTGATAATTGGCCACTACAGGAGGCGTTGGAAACCTTATTCCATGGGTAACAGTTGGGCATTCTCGAAATTGGATTATCTCTCCGTCGTTTTTCTGAAAAACGGCAAAGGCAGCTGCCTATGGATTTATTTAGAATATTAAAAAGGGCATAACTTTCACGTTACTCGTGATAATTGGCCACTACAGGAGGCGTTGGAAACCTTATTCCATGGGTAACAGTTGGGCATTCTCGAAATTGGATTATCTCTCCGTCGTTTTTCTGAAAAACGGCAACGGCAGCTGCCTATGGATTTATTTAGAATATTAAAAAGGGCATAACTTTCACGTTACTCGTGATAATTGGCCACTACAGGAGGCGTTGGAAACCTTATTCCATGGGTAACAGTTGGGCATTCTCGAAATTGGATTACCTCTCCGTCGTTTTTCTGAAAAACGGCAAAGGCAGCTGCCTATGGATTTATTTAGAATATTAAAAAGGGCATAACTTTCACGTTACTCGTGATAATTGGCCACTACAGGAGGCGTTGGAAACCTTATTCCATGGGTAACAGTTGGGCATTCTCGAAATTGGATTATCTCTCCGTCGTTTTTCTGAAAAACGGCAAAGGCAGCTGCCTATGGATTTATTTAGAATATTAAAAAGGGCATAACTTTCACGTTACTCGTGATAATTGGCCACAACAGGAGGCGTTGGAAACCTTATTCCATGGGTAACAGTTGGGCATTCTCGAAATTGGATTATCTTTCCGTCGTTTTTCTGAAAAACGGCAAAGGCAGCTGCCTATGGATTTATTTAGAATATTAAAAAGGGCATAACTTTCACGTTACTCGTGATAATTGGCCACTACAGGAGGCGTTGGAAACCTTATTCCATGGGTAACAGTGGGCATTCTCGAAATTGGATTATCTCTCCGTCGTTTTTCTGAAAAACGGCAAAGGCAGCTGCCTATGGATTTATTTAGAATATTAAAAAGGCCATAAGTTTCACGTTACTCGTGATAATTGGCCACTACAGGAGGCGTTGGAAACCTTATTCCATGGGTAACAGTTGGGCATTCTCGAAATTGGATTATCTCTCCGTCGTTTTTCTGAAAAACGGCAAAGGCAGCTGCCTATGGATTTATTTAGAATATTAAAAAGGCCATAAGTTTCACGTTACTCGTGATAATTGGCCACTACAGGAGGCGTTGGAAACCTTATTCCATGGGTAACAGTGGGCATTCTCGAAATTGGATTATCTCTCCGTCGTTTTTCTGAAAAACGGCAAAGGCAGCTGCCTATGGATTTATTTAGAATATTAAAAAGGGCATAACTTTCACGTTACTCGTGATAATTGGCCACTACAGGAGGCGTTGGAAACCTTATTCCATGGGTAACAGTGGGCATTCTCGAAATTGGATTATCTCTCCGTCGTTTTTCTGAAAAACGGCAAAGGCAGCTGCCTATGGATTTATTTAGAATATTAAAAAGGGCATAACTTTCACGTTACTCGTGATAATTGGCCACTACAGGAGGCGTTGGAAACCTTATTCCATGGGTAACAGTTGGGCATTCTCGAAATTGGATTATCTCTCCGTCGTTTTTCTGAAAAACAGCAAAGGCAGCTGCCTATGGATTTATTTAGAATATTAAAAAGGGCATAACTTTCACGTTACTCGTGATAATTGGCCACTACAGGAGGCGTTGGAAACCTTATTCCATGGGTAACAGTTGGGCATTCTCGAAATTGGATTATCTCTCCGTCGTTTTTCTGAAAAACGGCAACGGCAGCTGCCTATGGATTTATTTAGAATATTAAAAAGGGCATAACTTTCACGTTACTCGTGATAATTGGCCACTACAGGAGGCGTTGGAAACCTTATTCCATGGGTAACAGTTGGGCATTCTCGAAATTGGATTACCTCTCCGTCGTTTTTCTGAAAAACGGCAACGGCAGCTGCCTATGGATTTATTTAGAATATTAAAAAGGCCATAACTTTCACGTTACTCGTGATAATTGGCCACTACAGGAGGCGTTGGAAACCTTATTCCATGGGTAACAGTTGGGCATTCTCGAAATTGGATTACCTCTCCGTCGTTTTTCTGAAAAACGGCAAAGGCAGCTGCCTATGGATTTATTTAGAATATTAAAAAGGGCATAACTTTCACGTTACTCGTGATAATTGGCCACTACAGGAGGCGTTGGAAACCTTATTCCATGGGTAACAGTGGGCATTCTCGAAATTGGATTATCTCTCCGTCGTTTTTCTGAAAAACGGCAAAGGCAGCTGCCTATGGATTTATTTAGAATATTAAAAAGGGCATAACTTTCACGTTACTCGTGATAATTGGCCACTACAGGAGGCGTTGGAAACCTTATTCCATGGGTAACAGTTGGGCATTCTCGAAATTGGATTATCTCTCCGTCGTTTTTCTGAAAAACGGCAAAGGCAGCTGCCTATGGATTTATTTAGAATATTAAAAAGGGCATAACTTTCACGTTACTCGTGATAATTGGCCACTACAGGAGGCGTTGGAAACCTTATTCCATGGGTAACAGTGGGCATTCTCGAAATTGGATTATCTCTCCGTCGTTTTTCTGAAAAACGGCAAAGGCAGCTGCCTATGGATTTATTTAGAATATTAAAAAGGCCATAAGTTTCACGTTACTCGTGATAATTGGCCGCTACAGGAGGCGTTGGAAACCTTATTCCATGGGTAACAGTTGGGCATTCTCGAAATTGGATTACCTCTCCGTCGTTTTTCTGAAAAACGGCAACGGCAGCTGCCTATGGATTTATTTAGAATATTAAAAAGGCCATAACTTTCACGTTACTCGTGATAATTGGCCACTACAGGACGCGTTGGAAACCTTATTCCATGGGTAACAGTTGGGCATTCTCGAAATTGGATTACCTCTCCGTCGTTTTTCTGAAAAATGGCAAAGGCAGCTGCCTATGGATTTATTTAGAATATTAAAAAGGGCATAACTTTCACGTTACTCGTGATAATTGGCCACTACAGGAGGCGTTGGAAACCTTATTCCATGGGTAACAGTTGGGCATTCTCGAAATTGGATTATCTCTCCGTCGTTTTTCTGAAAAACGGCAAAGGCAGCTGCCTATGGATTTATTTAGAATATTAAAAAGGGCATAACTTTCACGTTACTCTTGATAATTGGCCACTACAGGAGGCGTTGGAAACCTTATTCCATGGGTAACAGTTGGGCATTCTCGAAATTGGATTATCTCTCCGTCGTTTTTCTGAAAAACGGCAAAGGCAGCTGCCTATGGATTTATTTAGAATATTAAAAAGGGCATAACTTTCACGTTACTCGTGATAATTGGCCACTACAGGAGGCGTTGGAAACCTTATTCCATGGGTAACAGTTGGGCATTCTCGAAATTGGATTATCTTTCCGTCGTTTTTCTGAAAAACGGCAAAGGCAGCTGCCTATGGATTTATTTAGAATATTAAAAAGGGCATAACTTTCACGTTACTCGTGATAATTGGCCACTACAGGAGGCGTTGGAAACCTTATTCCATGGGTAACAGTGGGCATTCTCGAAATTGGATTATCTCTCCGTCGTTTTTCTGAAAAACGGCAAAGGCAGCTGCCTATGGATTTATTTAGAATATTAAAAAGGCCATAAGTTTCACGTTACTCGTGATAATTGGCCGCTACAGGAGGCGTTGGAAACCTTATTCCATGGGTAACAGTTGGGCATTCTCGAAATTGGATTATCTCTCCGTCGTTTTTCTGAAAAATTATGGATTTATTTAGAATATTATAAAGGGCATAACTTTCACGTTACTCGTGATAATTGGCCACTACAGGAGGCGTTGGAGACTTTATTCCATGGGTAACAGTTGGGCATTCTCGAAATTGGATTATCTCTCCGTCGTTTTTCTGAAAAACGGCAAAGGCAGCTGCCTATGGATTTATTTAGAATATTAAAAAGGCCATAAGTTTCACGTTACTCGTGATAATTGGCCGCTACAGGAGGCGTTGGAAACCTTATTCCATGGGTAACAGTTGGGCATTCTCGAAATTGGATTATCTCTCCGTCGTTTTTCTGAAAAATTATGGATTTATTTAGAATATTATAAAGGGCATAACTTTCACGTTACTCGTGATAATTGGCCACTACAGGAGGCGTTGGAGACTTTATTCCATGGGTAACAGTTGGGCATTCTCGAAATTGGATTATCTCTCCGTCGTTTTTCTGAAAAACGGCAAAGGCAAGCTGCCTATGGATTTATTTAGAATATTAAAAAGGGCATAACTTTCACGTTACTCGTGATAATTGGCCACTAGAGGAGGCGTTGGAAACCTTATTCCATGGGTAACAGTTGGGCATTCTCGAAATTGGATTATCTCTCCGTCGTTTTTCTGAAAAACAGCAAAGGCAGCTGCCTATGGATTTATTTAGAATATTAAAAAGGGCATAACTTTCACGTTACTCGTGATAATTGGCCACTACAGGAGGCGTTGGAAACCTTATTCCATGGGTAACAGTTGGGCATTCTCGAAATTGGATTATCTCTCCGTCGTTTTTCTGAAAAACGGCAAAGGCAGCTGCCTATGGATTTATTTAGAATATTAAAAAGGCCATAACTTTCACGTTACTCGTGATAATTGGCCACTACAGGAGGCATTGGAAACCTTATTCCATGGGTAACAGTTGGGCATTCTCGAAATTGGATTATCTCTCTGTCGTTTTTCTGAAAAACGGCAAAGGCAGCGCCTATGGATTTATTTAGAATATTAAAAAGGGCATAACTTTCACGTTACTCTTGATAATTGGCCACTACAGGAGGCGTTGGAAACCTTATTCCATGGGTAACAGTTGGGCATTCTCGAAATTGGATTATCTCTCTGTCGTTTTTCTGAAAAACGGCAAAGGCAGCTGCCTATGGATTTATTTAGAATATTAAAAAGGGCATAACTTTCACGTTACTCTTGATAATTGGCCACTACAGGAGGCGTTGGAAACCTTATTCCATGGGTAACAGTTGGGCATTCTCGAAATTGGATTATCTCTCCGTCGTTTTTCTGAAAAACGGCAAAGGCAGCTGCCTATGGATTTATTTAGAATATTAAAAAGGGCATAACTTTCACGTTACTCGTGATAATTGGCCACTACAGGAGGCGTTGGAAACCTTATTCCATGGGTAACAGTTGGGCATTCTCGAAATTGGATTATCTCTCCGTCGTTTTTCTGAAAAACGGCAAAGGCAGCTGCCTATGGATTTATTTAGAATATTAAAAAGGGCATAACTTTCACGTTACTCGTGATAATTGGCCACTACAGGAGGCGTTGGAAACCTTATTCCATGGGTAACAGTTGGGCATTCTCGAAATTGGATTATCTCTCCGTCGTTTTTCTGAAAAACGGCAAAGGCAGCTGCCTATGGATTTATTTAGAATATTAAAAAGGGCATAACTTTCACGTTACTCGTGATAATTGGCCACTACAGGAGGCGTTGGAAACCTTATTCCATGGGTAACAGTTGGGCATTCTCGAAATTGGATTATCTCTCCGTCGTTTTTCTGAAAAACGGCAACGGCAGCTGCCTATGGATTTATTTAGAATATTAAAAAGGGCATAACTTTCACGTTACTCGTGATAATTGGCCACTACAGGAGGCGTTGGAAACCTTATTCCATGGGTAACAGTTGGGCATTCTCGAAATTGGATTACCTCTCCGTCGTTTTTCTGAAAAACGGCAAAGGCAGCTGCCTATGGATTTATTTAGAATATTAAAAAGGGCATAACTTTCACGTTACTCGTGATAATTGGCCACTACAGGAGGCGTTGGAAACCTTATTCCATGGGTAACAGTTGGGCATTCTCGAAATTGGATTATCTCTCCGTCGTTTTTCTGAAAAACGGCAAAGGCAGCTGCCTATGGATTTATTTAGAATATTAAAAAGGGCATAACTTTCACGTTACTCGTGATAATTGGCCACAACAGGAGGCGTTGGAAACCTTATTCCATGGGTAACAGTTGGGCATTCTCGAAATTGGATTATCTTTCCGTCGTTTTTCTGAAAAACGGCAAAGGCAGCTGCCTATGGATTTATTTAGAATATTAAAAAGGGCATAACTTTCACGTTACTCGTGATAATTGGCCACTACAGGAGGCGTTGGAAACCTTATTCCATGGGTAACAGTGGGCATTCTCGAAATTGGATTATCTCTCCGTCGTTTTTCTGAAAAACGGCAAAGGCAGCTGCCTATGGATTTATTTAGAATATTAAAAAGGCCATAAGTTTCACGTTACTCGTGATAATTGGCCACTACAGGAGGCGTTGGAAACCTTATTCCATGGGTAACAGTGGGCATTCTCGAAATTGGATTATCTCTCCGTCGTTTTTCTGAAAAACGGCAAAGGCAGCTGCCTATGGATTTATTTAGAATATTAAAAAGGCCATAAGTTTCACGTTACTCGTGATAATTGGCCACTACAGGAGGCGTTGGAAACCTTATTCCATGGGTAACAGTGGGCATTCTCGAAATTGGATTATCTCTCCGTCGTTTTTCTGAAAAACGGCAAAGGCAGCTGCCTATGGATTTATTTAGAATATTAAAAAGGGCATAACTTTCACGTTACTCGTGATAATTGGCCACTACAGGAGGCGTTGGAAACCTTATTCCATGGGTAACAGTGGGCATTCTCGAAATTGGATTATCTCTCCGTCGTTTTTCTGAAAAACGGCAAAGGCAGCTGCCTATGGATTTATTTAGAATATTAAAAAGGGCATAACTTTCACGTTACTCGTGATAATTGGCCACTACAGGAGGCGTTGGAAACCTTATTCCATGGGTAACAGTTGGGCATTCTCGAAATTGGATTATCTCTCCGTCGTTTTTCTGAAAAACAGCAAAGGCAGCTGCCTATGGATTTATTTAGAATATTAAAAAGGGCATAACTTTCACGTTACTCGTGATAATTGGCCACTACAGGAGGCGTTGGAAACCTTATTCCATGGGTAACAGTTGGGCATTCTCGAAATTGGATTATCTCTCCGTCGTTTTTCTGAAAAACGGCAACGGCAGCTGCCTATGGATTTATTTAGAATATTAAAAAGGGCATAACTTTCACGTTACTCGTGATAATTGGCCACTACAGGAGGCGTTGGAAACCTTATTCCATGGGTAACAGTTGGGCATTCTCGAAATTGGATTACCTCTCCGTCGTTTTTCTGAAAAACGGCAACGGCAGCTGCCTATGGATTTATTTAGAATATTAAAAAGGCCATAACTTTCACGTTACTCGTGATAATTGGCCACTACAGGAGGCGTTGGAAACCTTATTCCATGGGTAACAGTTGGGCATTCTCGAAATTGGATTACCTCTCCGTCGTTTTTCTGAAAAACGGCAAAGGCAGCTGCCTATGGATTTATTTAGAATATTAAAAAGGGCATAACTTTCACGTTACTCGTGATAATTGGCCACTACAGGAGGCGTTGGAAACCTTATTCCATGGGTAACAGTGGGCATTCTCGAAATTGGATTATCTCTCCGTCGTTTTTCTGAAAAACGGCAAAGGCAGCTGCCTATGGATTTATTTAGAATATTAAAAAGGGCATAACTTTCACGTTACTCGTGATAATTGGCCACTACAGGAGGCGTTGGAAACCTTATTCCATGGGTAACAGTTGGGCATTCTCGAAATTGGATTATCTCTCCGTCGTTTTTCTGAAAAACGGCAAAGGCAGCTGCCTATGGATTTATTTAGAATATTAAAAAGGGCATAACTTTCACGTTACTCGTGATAATTGGCCACTACAGGAGGCGTTGGAAACCTTATTCCATGGGTAACAGTGGGCATTCTCGAAATTGGATTATCTCTCCGTCGTTTTTCTGAAAAACGGCAAAGGCAGCTGCCTATGGATTTATTTAGAATATTAAAAAGGCCATAAGTTTCACGTTACTCGTGATAATTGGCCGCTACAGGAGGCGTTGGAAACCTTATTCCATGGGTAACAGTTGGGCATTCTCGAAATTGGATTACCTCTCCGTCGTTTTTCTGAAAAACGGCAACGGCAGCTGCCTATGGATTTATTTAGAATATTAAAAAGGCCATAACTTTCACGTTACTCGTGATAATTGGCCACTACAGGACGCGTTGGAAACCTTATTCCATGGGTAACAGTTGGGCATTCTCGAAATTGGATTACCTCTCCGTCGTTTTTCTGAAAAATGGCAAAGGCAGCTGCCTATGGATTTATTTAGAATATTAAAAAGGGCATAACTTTCACGTTACTCGTGATAATTGGCCACAACAGGAGGCGTTGGAAACCTTATTCCATGGGTAACAGTTGGGCATTCTCGAAATTGGATTATCTTTCCGTCGTTTTTCTGAAAAACGGCAAAGGCAGCTGCCTATGGATTTATTTAGAATATTAAAAAGGGCATAACTTTCACGTTACTCGTGATAATTGGCCACTACAGGAGGCGTTGGAAACCTTATTCCATGGGTAACAGTGGGCATTCTCGAAATTGGATTATCTCTCCGTCGTTTTTCTGAAAAACGGCAAAGGCAGCTGCCTATGGATTTATTTAGAATATTAAAAAGGCCATAAGTTTCACGTTACTCGTGATAATTGGCCACTACAGGAGGCGTTGGAAACCTTATTCCATGGGTAACAGTGGGCATTCTCGAAATTGGATTATCTCTCCGTCGTTTTTCTGAAAAACGGCAAAGGCAGCTGCCTATGGATTTATTTAGAATATTAAAAAGGCCATAAGTTTCACGTTACTCGTGATAATTGGCCACTACAGGAGGCGTTGGAAACCTTATTCCATGGGTAACAGTGGGCATTCTCGAAATTGGATTATCTCTCCGTCGTTTTTCTGAAAAACGGCAAAGGCAGCTGCCTATGGATTTATTTAGAATATTAAAAAGGGCATAACTTTCACGTTACTCGTGATAATTGGCCACTACAGGAGGCGTTGGAAACCTTATTCCATGGGTAACAGTGGGCATTCTCGAAATTGGATTATCTCTCCGTCGTTTTTCTGAAAAACGGCAAAGGCAGCTGCCTATGGATTTATTTAGAATATTAAAAAGGGCATAACTTTCACGTTACTCGTGATAATTGGCCACTACAGGAGGCGTTGGAAACCTTATTCCATGGGTAACAGTTGGGCATTCTCGAAATTGGATTATCTCTCCGTCGTTTTTCTGAAAAACAGCAAAGGCAGCTGCCTATGGATTTATTTAGAATATTAAAAAGGGCATAACTTTCACGTTACTCGTGATAATTGGCCACTACAGGAGGCGTTGGAAACCTTATTCCATGGGTAACAGTTGGGCATTCTCGAAATTGGATTATCTCTCCGTCGTTTTTCTGAAAAACGGCAACGGCAGCTGCCTATGGATTTATTTAGAATATTAAAAAGGGCATAACTTTCACGTTACTCGTGATAATTGGCCACTACAGGAGGCGTTGGAAACCTTATTCCATGGGTAACAGTTGGGCATTCTCGAAATTGGATTACCTCTCCGTCGTTTTTCTGAAAAACGGCAACGGCAGCTGCCTATGGATTTATTTAGAATATTAAAAAGGCCATAACTTTCACGTTACTCGTGATAATTGGCCACTACAGGAGGCGTTGGAAACCTTATTCCATGGGTAACAGTTGGGCATTCTCGAAATTGGATTACCTCTCCGTCGTTTTTCTGAAAAACGGCAAAGGCAGCTGCCTATGGATTTATTTAGAATATTAAAAAGGGCATAACTTTCACGTTACTCGTGATAATTGGCCACTACAGGAGGCGTTGGAAACCTTATTCCATGGGTAACAGTGGGCATTCTCGAAATTGGATTATCTCTCCGTCGTTTTTCTGAAAAACGGCAAAGGCAGCTGCCTATGGATTTATTTAGAATATTAAAAAGGGCATAACTTTCACGTTACTCGTGATAATTGGCCACTACAGGAGGCGTTGGAAACCTTATTCCATGGGTAACAGTTGGGCATTCTCGAAATTGGATTATCTCTCCGTCGTTTTTCTGAAAAACGGCAAAGGCAGCTGCCTATGGATTTATTTAGAATATTAAAAAGGGCATAACTTTCACGTTACTCGTGATAATTGGCCACTACAGGAGGCGTTGGAAACCTTATTCCATGGGTAACAGTGGGCATTCTCGAAATTGGATTATCTCTCCGTCGTTTTTCTGAAAAACGGCAAAGGCAGCTGCCTATGGATTTATTTAGAATATTAAAAAGGCCATAAGTTTCACGTTACTCGTGATAATTGGCCGCTACAGGAGGCGTTGGAAACCTTATTCCATGGGTAACAGTTGGGCATTCTCGAAATTGGATTACCTCTCCGTCGTTTTTCTGAAAAACGGCAACGGCAGCTGCCTATGGATTTATTTAGAATATTAAAAAGGCCATAACTTTCACGTTACTCGTGATAATTGGCCACTACAGGACGCGTTGGAAACCTTATTCCATGGGTAACAGTTGGGCATTCTCGAAATTGGATTACCTCTCCGTCGTTTTTCTGAAAAACGGCAAAGGCAGCTGCCTATGGATTTATTTAGAATATTAAAAAGGGCATAACTTTCACGTTACTCGTGATAATTGGCCACTACAGGAGGCGTTGGAAACCTTATTCCATGGGTAACAGTTGGGCATTCTCGAAATTGGATTATCTCTCCGTCGTTTTTCTGAAAAACGGCAAAGGCAGCTGCCTATGGATTTATTTAGAATATTAAAAAGGGCATAACTTTCACGTTACTCTTGATAATTGGCCACTACAGGAGGCGTTGGAAACCTTATTCCATGGGTAACAGTTGGGCATTCTCGAAATTGGATTATCTCTCCGTCGTTTTTCTGAAAAACGGCAAAGGCAGCTGCCTATGGATTTATTTAGAATATTAAAAAGGGCATAACTTTCACGTTACTCGTGATAATTGGCCACTACAGGAGGCGTTGGAAACCTTATTCCATGGGTAACAGTTGGGCATTCTCGAAATTGGATTATCTTTCCGTCGTTTTTCTGAAAAACGGCAAAGGCAGCTGCCTATGGATTTATTTAGAATATTAAAAAGGGCATAACTTTCACGTTACTCGTGATAATTGGCCACTACAGGAGGCGTTGGAAACCTTATTCCATGGGTAACAGTGGGCATTCTCGAAATTGGATTATCTCTCCGTCGTTTTTCTGAAAAACGGCAAAGGCAGCTGCCTATGGATTTATTTAGAATATTAAAAAGGCCATAAGTTTCACGTTACTCGTGATAATTGGCCGCTACAGGAGGCGTTGGAAACCTTATTCCATGGGTAACAGTTGGGCATTCTCGAAATTGGATTATCTCTCCGTCGTTTTTCTGAAAAATTATGGATTTATTTAGAATATTATAAAGGGCATAACTTTCACGTTACTCGTGATAATTGGCCACTACAGGAGGCGTTGGAGACTTTATTCCATGGGTAACAGTTGGGCATTCTCGAAATTGGATTATCTCTCCGTCGTTTTTCTGAAAAACGGCAAAGGCAGCTGCCTATGGATTTATTTAGAATATTAAAAAGGCCATAAGTTTCACGTTACTCGTGATAATTGGCCGCTACAGGAGGCGTTGGAAACCTTATTCCATGGGTAACAGTTGGGCATTCTCGAAATTGGATTATCTCTCCGTCGTTTTTCTGAAAAATTATGGATTTATTTAGAATATTATAAAGGGCATAACTTTCACGTTACTCGTGATAATTGGCCACTACAGGAGGCGTTGGAGACTTTATTCCATGGGTAACAGTTGGGCATTCTCGAAATTGGATTATCTCTCCGTCGTTTTTCTGAAAAACGGCAAAGGCAAGCTGCCTATGGATTTATTTAGAATATTAAAAAGGGCATAACTTTCACGTTACTCGTGATAATTGGCCACTAGAGGAGGCGTTGGAAACCTTATTCCATGGGTAACAGTTGGGCATTCTCGAAATTGGATTATCTCTCCGTCGTTTTTCTGAAAAACAGCAAAGGCAGCTGCCTATGGATTTATTTAGAATATTAAAAAGGGCATAACTTTCACGTTACTCGTGATAATTGGCCACTACAGGAGGCGTTGGAAACCTTATTCCATGGGTAACAGTTGGGCATTCTCGAAATTGGATTATCTCTCCGTCGTTTTTCTGAAAAACGGCAAAGGCAGCTGCCTATGGATTTATTTAGAATATTAAAAAGGCCATAACTTTCACGTTACTCGTGATAATTGGCCACTACAGGAGGCATTGGAAACCTTATTCCATGGGTAACAGTTGGGCATTCTCGAAATTGGATTATCTCTCTGTCGTTTTTCTGAAAAACGGCAAAGGCAGCGCCTATGGATTTATTTAGAATATTAAAAAGGGCATAACTTTCACGTTACTCTTGATAATTGGCCACTACAGGAGGCGTTGGAAACCTTATTCCATGGGTAACAGTTGGGCATTCTCGAAATTGGATTATCTCTCTGTCGTTTTTCTGAAAAACGGCAAAGGCAGCTGCCTATGGATTTATTTAGAATATTAAAAAGGGCATAACTTTCACGTTACTCTTGATAATTGGCCACTACAGGAGGCGTTGGAAACCTTATTCCATGGGTAACAGTTGGGCATTCTCGAAATTGGATTATCTCTCCGTCGTTTTTCTGAAAAACGGCAAAGGCAGCTGCCTATGGATTTATTTAGAATATTAAAAAGGGCATAACTTTCACGTTACTCGTGATAATTGGCCACTACAGGAGGCGTTGGAAACCTTATTCCATGGGTAACAGTTGGGCATTCTCGAAATTGGATTATCTCTCCGTCGTTTTTCTGAAAAACGGCAACGGCAGCTGCCTATGGATTTATTTAGAATATTAAAAAGGGCATAACTTTCACGTTACTCGTGATAATTGGCCACTACAGGAGGCGTTGGAAACCTTATTCCATGGGTAACAGTTGGGCATTCTCGAAATTGGATTATCTCTCCGTCGTTTTT